>NC_046207.1:2612163-2920869 GCF_011004875.1 Balearica regulorum gibbericeps
GATGGACAGCAAACGAGCTCTAACACCTACTGGACAACCCCGCAGCGGAGAAAGGAGGTATTCGGCTGTCGGGCTGCGGACGGCCTGGCTTGTCTCGCTGCCGCCGACCGTGCCGTTTCTGCCCATCTCTCCTCCGCTCGGACCGCCACGCTGCGTGGTTGAAATGCCGGCTGTGCCGCCGGCTTGTGGTGCTGCATCTCCATCACCGTCGCCGGTGGTCACCGCATCGCCCGTCCGAGCGGAGCCTGGAGTTTTGGTGTCAGGGGGTGGTTGCTGGCGAGCTCTGCGGCACGGTGCTGGGGGGACGGGCGGCGATGCGGCTGGGGGGCAGGCGGGCTGCCGTGGGGAGCAGCTCAGCACGCTGGGGAGCAGCCCTCCCTCCGGGGCTTCCAGGCTTGGCTTGGCTTTACTGAACTCGGACAACACCCTGGAAACAGAAAAGTGACCAGTTTGAACGTAGCTACGTTAACCAGGACCTATAAAACCCCCCAGTTATTGCAAATTATTAATACCGAGAAAAAAGACTCAGCATCACTGCTCGTCTCCTGCGGGCCGGCAGCATTGTACGGCTGCAAAAATCCCCGTGGCATCAGTCTGGCCAACAGAAAAATGCGTGATCTGTGCCCTCAGAGCAGCAGTCAACCCCACTGCAGGCAAGGACCCTGCCTGCAAAGGATGTGTTCCCTAACTACGCCTGTTAACGGGGTTTAATTCGCTTCTGATGGATGCTTTGGAAGGGAGGGAGAGCGCTGGGTGCTCCCCACAGCCCCAAGTACAGTTCCCGGACACGTACCCAGCCACAGACCATGTGCCAAATTTCAAATGTTTTCATAACTGTTAACGAGCAATTATTAGCGGAGCGCGGCCAGACGAGATGCTGTTCCCATGCCCCTGCTCTGCCACCAGCTAGGTCGAATTAAACCAGCCCGAGATTAAAATTCAAAACGACGTCTTTCCATCACGAGTTTAATCCAATCAAGGCAGGTTCTTCCAGGATCGGCATAAGATGCAAAAATCCTAGAAGCAGGTAACGATGCCGTTGTCGACAGGGAAGAACAGACTGCAGCTCTAAACCCTCCTGCAGACCCTTATCGGGATGAGGGTGCTGTCGCCAACCAGCACCCCGAGGCCAGGTTCCTTCGGAGCCAGGCTTTATGGGTGGCAGGGAAAATATTTACTGATTACTCAGAGCTTATATAACCTGCTGGAAATCTTTGTGCTGGGTGTTTGGCAGAAACAAATCACGAGGATGACAAACTAATAACCTCCCTCCTCTAAATTATCTGCTGAAGCTGCAAATTATAACCCTTTTCCTGTGAGCAAACTCCTTTCTTTTCGCCCCGCAGAAAGCCCCAGAGCATCCCCCAGTGTACGCCAGGGAGATGTGACTTTTCTTAAGCCAAGGAGCAGCATTTTTCTGACGTTTCTGCTCCGGTAAAGAGGACAGACACACACTTCAGCAGCCAGGAGCTCATTTGCTGTGGCAGCAGGGTCCCAGCAAGCCGTGCTGAGCATTTCTTTTTACCTTTCAGGCTCCTTCCAAGGGGAAAAAAACAGCTTGTTAAAGAAAAACAGAGGAGAAAGCCTTCCTGCCTATAGCGAGAAAATAAATAAGAGCCCAGGAAGGGGTTAAAAATCCTTTTGAAGAGGAGATCTGGGAAAAGACTCACTCTTGCAGCGACCTGTCCAGGTCCTCGGCGGTGGCCGTCCCCAGGTCGGAGTCACAGGAGAGCGGCTCCTCGCTCCGCTCGGGACTGCGGGCGCAGTGAGGTGGCAGGGTGCTGTCGGAGCCCAGGCTGGAGGAGAGCTGGGACGAGCTCGTGGTGTTAAGGCTCAACGAGGACGAAGTGAGCTTGATTTTGCTGCTGGTTTTGCCAATGGGTAGGACGGAGGGTTGAATCTCGATTTCATCTGACCCCGATGATTGGGAAATCGAACCCAGCGATGCTTTTCTGCAGGGTTCGGATGTCGAGGACGTGAGGGGCTCCAGCAGCTCCGAAACAGGACACAGACCAGACAGGGACAGAGGGGTGATGGTCCATTCGTTCAAAACCGCTGATTTATAGGAGAGCTCGAAGGTTAAGGACGTTAAGCCCTGCAAGTAGCTAAGGAGAAACTCGCACTCTTCAGCGTCTAAGAGCAGAGCGGTTGCCTGATAGTATTCGGGCAGCCGGGACCTCTCCCGCAGAAGCAGCTTCAAGTAACACTCCACGAGGCCATCGTTCAAAGCCAGCCTCAGCCAGGCTCGGCACCGGCCGACATCCGTATTGATAAAGATGAGTTGTTCCAGCTCTGAGACAATATTTCTGGGGAAAGGGAGAGAAAGAACAGAAAAGAACGTGAGCGGCTCTGGTTTTGGTCCATCATGGGGTGCAGGAGAGGCAGATCCTCCATCAGGAACTGCCCAACCTGCTCTGCTGCAGGGAGTTTGGGAGTTGGGTCAAAAAAGGCTGTGGAACATCTCTCTCCTCCATGGAAAATGTGGTTTCTGACTGAGAAAAAAGAGCTCCTGAATGCCCCAAAGCTAAATATATTGGCAATGACCTCAGGTATCCCTGGGGTGCCTTTGGGTGCTCCTCCACTCTCTGGCTGGAGGCATCTCCCACGCATCGCTCGCCCTGGACCAAGGATGCAGAGGTGGAAATTCCCACTGTCCCTGCACATTGGTGGGGCTTGTTCTGGCTGGATACTCCTTGGTGATAACTGCACGTTTAAATCCCATCTTCAAATTTAAAATCGGCCAAAACCACAGTGAAAACTGCTGCAGCAGCCCAAAAAAAAAATTCCCAACAATCTCAGCCTCCTGACTTCAACCGTTCTCCCCTAAAATCCAACAGCGACACCACGCTCCCTAATCCTCCCTGACCCCAGCTCACGTCGGTGCCGCAGACGCTACAAAAACCAGAGCAAAAGTTTTGCAAGCTTTTATTTTTTTTAATCTGTCTCTCACGAAAGAGGAAAAAAAAAACCTTCAAAGGGCACAAAAATATCCCCCCTAGCATGTGAAAGAGTTATTTTCATCTGCTTTTTCATAATTTAAGAGTCGGTGATGGAGTCAGATGAGACTTTCGAAACTATTTATGCGTGGGCTGTTACTTAGCGTGGGAGGACTCTGCTTCGGGAGTGGTTCAGAAAAACCCCAGGAAATAACAATAGTCACCCAGGCGAGAGACCTCCTCAAAGCTCAGGTCAGCGATGTTCACCCTGGTTGGGACGCGGGGAGATGGATGTCAACCATGCCCAGGGTCAGAAGAGAGACCAGACCCCCGCGCCGTGGGGTCACCAGGGTCCCACCGGCGACACCGAGTCCCCGTATATAACGTGGCACCCAAAAATAAATGAGAAAGGGGTGTGCCCTAAGCTGGCAGCAGCGTTTCATTCCTGAATTGTCTGCAGACACGGGCTCACGCCTAAATGGCACTTTACCACTCGCACACGCTGCCAGCGGCTGTGCTGCCAGCACCGGGTGCCCAGCCCGGCATCGCAGGGGCTTCGCTTCCCTACCCGCATCTCTCAGCAGCCCCCCGAGGACACCCTGCGAGAGCATCTCTCCCTCCAACTGAAGGGATCAAGCACACGGGACAGAGTCGAGATTCATCTTTCCATCGAGCCATCCTCCTGTTTGCCGTTCCCTGAATTTTGCGGCTTTTGCACCAAAGAGAAGGGATAAACCCGAGCGTGCAAACACCTTTCGGGCACTCACCGATGGGTGATGCTCTTCAGCAGCCCCCAGAAGACCGGCTGGGGAAGCGGTCCCCGACCTCCTCCTTTCTTTCCTTTCCCCCCACTCTCCGTCTTTATGTGCTTCGCCTTCAGCCCATGCACGAAGACAGCTTCCAGGGCGCTGCAGAGGGTGTTGGCGTTCCCATCGTCGCTGGTTACGATGGCATCCGAGGTCACGTACTGCTTCTGCAACGCCTTGATGGCGTTCACCAGTTGCTTCTTGATCAGCTGCAAGACAGGATGTACACGTTTGCGTGATAAAAAAATAAGTATTAGGAAAGATTTCTTATAAAAGGGTTCAAAAACTGGAAGGCTCACGCAGAGCAAAGCGCCACGCAACTCCTGCTTCATCCACGTGCTTCACGACGGCTGTTGGGGAGCATTACAGCTGAACTGGTCAAACTGGGGACTCACGCTCTTGGTGTCACGGTTCATCCGGCTTTTTTCTTTTAAATGAGTAATTTATGCAATTTTAGCCAGCGTTTCAGGGCCTGCTGGGGTTGCCTTTACAGCGTGCGGTGTTTCCTCCGCAGACACCAAATTGCTTAAGAGGATGGGGGGGAAAAAAGGAATCGGCTCTTTCCAGGCGCTTGCTCGGGGGAAACACAGGGATTAATTAAGCACGGGTGATAAACGAGAAACTGGAAGGAGGTAACCCGTAACAAGGGCTGCGATACCACTTGAACTCGTGCAGATCAGCCCGAGCAGCGTGTGACGCACTAACGAGTGCCGCCAGGAGAAATCAAAGCCATCGATCCCGCTCTTGGCAGCTCAGCTGTGTCGATTAACCCACAGGCACTGCCGGGGACGGGGCCACCCCCAAAAAGATGCTTTCGGAAGGACGGCTGGGGTTTAATTGCTGCCTTTGGAGAGACTTGGTGGGCTTTGAAGCAGGAACACGGGAATTTTACCACCCAGCAGCTTTGCTTCCCCTTCTCACACCAGTTGAAAAGCAGCAAATTCAGTGACTTTAACAATTTTACGCCGGTGGAGAGGATTTTCTTTTTTATTTCCTAACGCAGCCGAGCCCAGATGTCTCAATCAACCTTACTTAAAACGAAAGTTGCACTTCCCAGCAGGCATTTGGCAAATATTGCAAATTCAGCCGGGACTCAATCAAACAATTCACGTTTCGGCATCAATCACGCAGTGGTCAAGATGAACGCTGAACGGCATCAGCTGCTGCGACTGGGGCAAGGCAGATTTTGGCTCGAGCCTGGGTTGGCTGCACAAACCCCTATTAAATTTCTAGCCCGGGATATTTTTTTCAGCATTTAAATAAGATTTCCAGCAGCTCTAGTTCAAGGACAACAGCACCTTCACCCTGCCCGTATCAGGGGATACTCCTTGCAGCAGGAGCTGCTTTCCAGCTGCCCCGTGGATCTGCTAGCACAAGCAACCTGCCTGCAAGCAGCAACCGTGAGCTAACAGGATTAAAGAGTGCAAATGATTTTATCTGTCACGCATGAATTAATTCTGCTGTGGGATGAATTAAACACCCGGTTTGAACCGCTGGGTTTGAACTTTGCTCGTTAAATGTGTTTAGACTCCCAAAGCTGGGTAAGGAAACCCCAAATATACAGAGCAGTGACGCTCCTTCAGCCCGGTATCAGGGCTGAGCACCTTCTCCTGCCCCGCACTGGGTCTTGCCCGCATCCCCACCAGTAACTGGAGTTGCACTGGGGAGTACCTGGAACTATTTGGGGAGCATTGGGGCGTCTTGCTCACCTGTATGGCTTCCTTGGGGTCATCGGTGTGGCTCGAATGCATCTCAGCTGCTGCCGCTCCCCACGCCGGGCGCTGCCTTCACATGTCACCTTTGGGACAAGGAGGAGGAGCAGGTCTGAGTACCCGTTCGGTTTACATCTAACTCACCTGCCACGCGAAGGGATCATGCACCGAGGCATTTCGCAAGCGCTCGCGGCCAGACCGCTGCCGGATTCACGCTGGGATGGACCCACGACCACATCGAAACACGCCACGCTTCCCGGGGAGTTTCAGGTAAAACAGAGCACGGCCAAGAGACCGAGAGGGAGTAATTAACCCTTGCAAGAGGGAGTAATTAACCCTTGCAATCTGCCCTAAACCTGGGCGAGATGCCGGGCCAGTCAAGCCAGCAGCGATGGACGCAGGGCCGGGGACTGCTTCCCTTCTGTTTCTCCATCACCCGCAATGCCCAGGCGCCAGCAAGGGCACCAAACCGGGTGCGAGAGAGCCTGGACGATGGAATCCAAAAACCATGCCAATGGCATCAAGGTGGCCCAGACAGAGGGGTGACACCGCCAGCAGACCCTGGGCAGAGGTGACAGCAGCTCATCCTGCTGGTACTCGCCGGAGGAGTGATGCTGCTGCCAAACCCAGTCGGGACAGACCCTCTTGGAGGTGCCCGGGCGCTCGCCATGGTGGCACGGAGCTGTCTGGGAAGCCGGGAAGGAAGGACGGTGGTTCTCCATCAGGTTTACGGTTGCTCTGTTCAGAGGCAGATGCCGGACCGCCCAGGATCTCCCTGCTCCTGGGGGGTGCAGATGGGAGGGCTGCTCTGCTGCAGCTGCCTTTGGCGGCAAAGAGAGGAAAATTGGTGCCCTCCCGCTATGGAAAATCCTGGCAAAACCGGAGCTAAGCAGGCAGCGGCAGCCTCGCTGGGGTCATCTGCAACTGCAGGGTGTTTGCAGACAACAAGAGACCTTTGACTTCAGACTTTTGGCCTCCTGCCCTGTTCTTGGGAGGAGTCTGCCGAAACCAAGCCGTGCCTGGAAGCTCTGTGAGCAAAGCATGCTGCTGTCAGTGAGACGCCCGCCGCGCGGCTGCATCCCAGCTCAAACACAGCATCCTGGTGCTGGAAAGGGTCCAAGAGGCACTCCAGCACCAGCTACCACCGTACAGCTTTCTAAGGATGCGAGAAGTCAGAGAAGAAATTTATTCCCTTGAGTCGGAAGTGCTTGCCGTCCAGGTCGAGGAGGACAGAGCCCAGCAGCTGACAGCAGCGTTTGGGCATGTCCATGGCAGACAACGGCCTTCATATGGCATCGATACTTCAGGTTTTATTTCCCAGCCAACACAAAAACCCCACAGCTTTCCCCCAAACAGAGCTGACAGCCTCAACCTGCCCCTCTCCCTCCACTGTGAGCCATCAGACCAGGGCAGAAACCTGGTTTGCAGAGCAGCTCCTACACAGCCATGGCCAAAGGCAACGGTGGTCCAAATCCAGGGTGGTCCAAATCCAGGGTGGTCCAAATCCAGAGCAGCCTAAACCTGGAGCAGCCCAAATCCGGAGCAGCTCAAACCTGGAGCAGCCCAAATCCGGAGCAGCTCAAACCTGGAGCAGCTCAAACCTGGAGCAGCCCAAATCTGGAGCAGCTCATGTACACACCACACCAGCCAGTCCCGCTTGGAGCAGCAGGTCGAGAGCTCTTTGGGGACGAACCTCGGATCGATCCTCAGTGTTTCCAGAGTTCACGCGCAGTTTCATAGAAAGGAAACTGTTTTCGCCACGACTTGTCATGAGATTTCCTCTCTTTGGGTTGCAACACAGAAATGGGGGAGCGCAGTGATTACAGGAACGTTAACCTCTGGCTCACAAGCTCCAGGCGCTGCTGGGGGGGAGGCGAGGGGACACCTAAGTGACAGCAGTGGTTGACAAGGACCACAGAGAGCTGTCCCCATCTCTGCCCTCCGTATGGGGGGTTCAGGCGGCACCAGGCTCCCCGGGGCCGGGCAGCCGCTGCCCCTTTCCCACCACGTCCTGCACACACCCTGCAAACAAACACCGCGTCCCACCCAAGACAAATTCAAGGTGTAAGAGCTGGGGGCAGAGCCCCAGGGGTGGGAGAAGCAAGCCGTGGGCACGGGGTGGCATTTCTCACGGCCAGACAGGCAGTGTGGGTGTTTCAGCTCCAGGACTGCACCCGCTGTCCCTGCTCTCGGTGTCAGCTACCCTGGTGTCCCCAGCCGGTCGCAGGGGAGGGGGCGACCCATGTTTTCGCAAAGATTTCATCCAGGTTTTACTGAGTCAGCGGTATTCCCCCAAAACACATGCTCCTTCGCCGGCATTGCCTCTCCCAGCGTCTGCAGGAGGCGAGACGCCGAGGACACCCACCGCCTTCACCACGGGGCTCTCCACTCCCACCACGACCAGTCCAACCAGTTTGTTCCAGCGTGGCGAATCCACACGGCACCGCTTCTGTTGGGACAGCATTTTCCTGAATAACAAGTGCAACGAACCAGCTCCGAGATGGATTTCACCTAACGCGAGTCTTCGGTGAAACACGGGGAAAATCGGACCGGCAGCCCTGGCGCTGGGCTAGCCGGCTCTAGAAGGAACCGGAGGACACCGAAGTGCTTCCAGGCAGATCCTGGAAAGTCACGACTGTTCCTTGTGATCTTGAAAGGATAAGAGAGGGGACGGATGTGGAAACGCAGAGACAAACACATCTACAGCAGAAAAAAACTCACATGGTTTCCCAGCAGTGACCACTATGCAGGCAGAGCACAACAGCTCAAGTAAAACAAAGTAAAACAAGTGAGAAATAAAACCAGCCAGCAAGCCAGCGCGGTTAAACCTACCGAGGAAGAGAGCTGCTGGTGAGAGAGCAGAGCTGTTTATTTACCAAACTGCTGCAAAACAGCCAAGTTCTTTGAGAACAGCTTGTTCAAATCAAGCCTTGTGCCCGCAGAGGCAGAGACCCCGTCCCAGAGCTCGGCTCTTCGGTCTCCCAACAAGCGACGCTCCCCGAGTTATAAATAAACAGCAGGTCACCGCTCGCGCTTTGCGAACGGAAAACAACAACCCACAACGGCGTGAACCGGTGACTCAAGGCCTGGACGCGGAGCCAGTCATTTTCCAAACACGAGTGCCGCACCAGTCACCCCCCGCCTCGGGGCAACGAGGCCTTTGATGGGAGCGTGGGTCCAAGGGCCGGTGCGAGGACAGCCCCCTCCTCCTACGCAGCCAGGAAAGCTCCTGCCTTCCCCCCCCAGAGCCCGCGCACACCCAGCCACGCTTAAAATACAAGCCGAGCCCGAGCAGAGGCAGCCCGGGAGCAGGGAAGGCAGCTGGCACGGCAACTGGATTGGCTTGTTGGAGGATAAAACCCCTCGGAAATAATTCGGCAAGGGTTAGGGCAGGGTTAGAGCACAGCCCCGGTGTGTGATGGCGGCCGGACCCTCGTGGTCCCACTTCAGCTCCTTCTCTGCGCCCAGCCCGGCGCTATTCAGCACCACCGCGGTTCCCACTACGTGAACAGGGGCATCGCGCGAGGGACGGGGCCCAACACGCCACCCTCTTCCCCGCGGAAACGTCCTCCTTGCAGCTGACAAACCTGACGGAGGACGGAGAAGAGTTGCCGCTGATGAACCCCTCCAACTTCTGCCCCCGCGGCGCCGAGCAGGACACGCAGGAGCGGCCGGGGGAGGCAAAGCAGCCGCTGAGCTCCCAGTGCTGGCCTTGATGGCAAGACTGTGTTTCTCAAATACTCAAAAATGAGAATTTCTTTTAGCCTCTTGTCTTCTCCTGAACCAGGCTACAATTTGCCGGAGCCGTGGGTAAAGCCGGGGGTGATTTTCCCCAGCGTTGGAGCTGACAGAGCCACCGCGCAAGGGCCGAGCGTGGTGTGGCAAGACGTTGCCGTATTTATACTCCCGATTTCCGCGTCGCTTTGGATTTGCAGCGCTGGAGTTTCCCAGTTGGTCCGGTGGCCATCTGACACGGCGGGCAGCTCGCATCCCTTGGCGGGGGCGGAACCGGCAGGGGGGGTCACTGGAAATAAGGTGACACGGTTCTGTAAATTCTGAGTTTGCTGCCGGATACGAGAACAACCGCTCATTTTGAGTGAGAAAATGCCGTTTATAGAGAACGCAGCACGCGCTCGGTCAGAGAAAGCTGCGAAGGCCCCGCACCTCGGGTCTGTAGGGGGGAACCGGGCCGAGAGGTTTGGGGTGTCAGCGGGGCGGGGAGCAGGTCGAGGACCAGGAACCCCCCCCAGGACCCCACGGAAAGGAACATCTGACCCACGGCGGGGGGGGCAGGGGCCTGGCACGGGTCGGCGGGGGGGCCGCGGTGCCGGGGTCCCCGGGGAGGGGGGTCACGGCCGTGGGGGGCACCCAGGTGGGTGGGGATGGCTCGGGCCCCTGCCCACGCTGCCTGCTGGGGCGGTGCAGGCAGAGCCTGCCTGGGGAAGGGCCAGCAGCCATGGGGGAGTGCGGGGGGGGGGGGGGGCCCCCCGTGTCTGAACCCTCAGCACCCTGCACCGCCTGAGCCCCCGCCCTGCACCCCAGGGACCCCCCCGCCCTGCGCCGCCTGCCTGCCCCCCCGTCACCCCGCACCCCCTGACACCTGCCCCCCCATCACCCCGCACCCCAGGGACCCCCTGACACCTGCACACCACACCCCCCCGCACCCCCCTCACCGGCTCCGCGCCTCCGGCCGGGGAACCCGGAAGTGGCGGCCTTACCGGGAGCGCGCAGGCCCCGCCCCTCTTGACGTCACCGCGCAGAGGGGCGGGGCCGAGGAGCGCCGGGCCACGCCCACCCCGGGCACGGGGCGGGGCTGCAGGCGCGCGCAGGCTCGTGCTTATGCGCGCACACGGGCACGTGCGCAGAGGCGGGCGCAGGCGCGCGCCCACGCAGGCGTGCAGAAGCGCACCCGTGCGCGCGGGCACGCGCAGGCAACCACACGTGCGCGTGCACACACGCAGGCGCGCAAGGCACAGACGCGGCAGGCGCACGCGCACAGGCGCACGCGCAAGCGGGTACGCGCGCGGGGCAAACGCGCACAGACGCGAGCACGGGCGGGCGGGTCCCCGCCCACGCCCACGCCCACGCCCACGCATTACACACGTGTACTCGCGCGCGTGCACAAGCAGACACGCTCCCCGGCGGGTGCGGGCAGGGAGCGCAGGCAGCTGGGCTCGCTCCTCCCCGCGGCCCTCGGGTTGCCGTAACGCGCGCGTGTGCAGGCCCGGCGCAGGTCGCTCTGGGTGAAAAACCAGCCGAGTTTTAATGATGATTTCAGAAGCCCTTCCCTGCCGACTTCACGCAACCCAGGGCGCGCAGCCGCGCCCCGGCACCCCGGGCAGCCCCTCGCTCCCTTCCTGCGGAGCGGAGCAGCCCCCAGCCCGCGCCTTCCCCCGCGGGCACGTCCCCTCCCCTCCCGCGGGCAGCGTGTCCCACGCGCGGGGAGCGGCCGCAGCTCTCGACACCCCGGTGCTGCACCCGGTCTGGCTGCGCCCGCTGCTGCCGGAGCCCTGCGAGGGCTGCCGGTTCCCCGTAGCCATCCCCGTCCCATCCCGCTGGGATGAACCTCGGGGTGCCCCGAGCGTGCGGCCGCCCGTAGCAGCCTCCTCCGGGGAGAGGGACCCTTGCTCCGGCTCTTGGGGTGCAGCAGAGCTACCAGGCCGAGGCAGCGGGGCTCTGGGCAACTGCGTTTCCTCACCGTTGCAGCTTTTCTGGGGGGCGGTGGGCATCCAGCTGAAACAAGAGCGAGGATACAACAGCGAGGAAATAACAGCGAGGATACAACAGCGAGGGAAAGAAATAGCACTCAAGGAAATAAGTAACACCTGAGGAAACAGCGCCCGAGGAAACAGCACCCAAGAAATAACACCCAAGAAATAGCACCGGAGGAAATAGCATTCGAGGATATAGCACCCGAGGAAGTAACACCTGAGGAAATAACAGCTGAGGAAATAGCACCCGAGGTAATAGCACTCGAGGAAATAGCACTCGAGGACCTAACACCTGAGGAAATACCACTTGAGGAAAGCCTCAGCAGTTCCTACATCAGAACGAGAGCTGATAAATAACCGCGGGCGTCGTGGCCATCCCACTTTAGCTCGGACTCGTTGAAAATCTCCTCCTCGGCCGAGGACTCTTCGTTGTACAGCTCAGCCAGGGATTTTTTCTGCCGGGCGTCGAGGGGTTGGTACAGGTCTCTCAGCCACTGCGGGCCGGGTTTGCTCAGATCCCGTCCGTGCGAGCCCTGCAAAGGGAATGTTTCGGAGAGGGTGAGAAACAGCCGGCGGTGCGGGCAGCGGGCAGAGGGGAGAGCTGGCACGTGCACCGTGCCCTTACCTGCGCTCCAATGCTGTTCTTGTTCCTGCTCCATCCCTGTGGCAGGAGGTTTTGAAAGAATCTGAAAAAAAAAAAAAAAGGACAAGAAGGGTAAAAAGTGGAGGCAGGTATTGGCAGGAAGGTTACCCGCACCCTGCCCTGCCAGGGAAGCAGCTGTTGGGAGATTCAGGCAAGCGGCACTTAAACCGCTGCAAAACATCTGGATTTAGCGGGTTAAAGGGGGAGAAAAAAGGGGTTTGTGCATCATCTGCCCAGAATTCGCCGTTCCCGGTCCGTCCCGTCCCACAGAGGGTGCCAGCACCCTGCCGGGGCAGAAGCCTCTACCCGCTTGGGGTGATGTTTCAGCTGACCCCAAGGAAGATGAGGAGCCCCAGAAGGAAGGGACGGTGCTGGCCGACACGGCTGGGAATGAGGGGTCCCTTTTCTGGGTCCCCCGTGCCCGCGTGGCTGCGGAACTGGGGGATTAGGTGCCGGTTGTGTTGTCTGAAACGTGAAAGAAGGAGTTAACGTTTGAACCGTGTGTTCTCAGCTGTGTATTCGTTGTTGTTTATTGCTTGAGAACGAGATAAGGAGGGATTTGAGAACAGGAGGACCATCTTGGAACTGTCAAAAAGATTAAATAAGGGGCTTAAGAGATAGGACATCCTGGAAAAATATGTAAACTTGTATGTGTTTAATTAGAATGAGGTATACTTCGATAAGATGTAGCAAAGGCATCTTGAATAGAGGAACACTTGTTAAAGACAAGGAGATGTACATCCTCAAGAGCCAAAAGTCAGTCTAGGTGTCCCTAGAGTGAATTGTCTCATTATAATATGAAAACCGCACCTCCAGTGCTAAAAACACCCCCTCCCAGATAAAGACCTCTACTCACCGAGCATGCGTTGTGAATTTAGAAGGTACCGAGTTCCCCAGTTGTAGCTAGGAAGGTGTGAACAGCAGGCAGAACTAACGCCCGGACTGTATAAATACACGACGGAGCTGTAACCGCCTGCTAGCTTTGTGGGAAACTACCTCGCACCCATCTTTGTGCAAATACGGAATAAACAATATCTCGTCTCTGTGTGTGAGATGGGCTCGTTGCACACCGGGTTAACGAACCCGATGTAAAGGGACAACATTGGGAGTAAAAACCGTTTGTGGCAAAGCAGCGGCGTGGCGCAGGGAGTAATTACCGTCTTGGGCGTGATTTGCTGGTGCTTTGGGGTTGGGAAGCGGCTGCAGGTTTTTGGGAGCAAACCTGGTGAAGGAGAGAAAGAGACTGGTAACATCAGGAGTTTCTTGTCATACTCTGCGAAACAAGGGAGGCCAAAAGGTTTTTTTCTCCAACCGAGCCCGTTACGTACATGTGCAAGCCTGTGCCAGCAGCCACGTTTTTACAAAGAGCCCATCCCCGCTTTTCCCTGCCTCCGGAATGACCTGAACTCCCAGAGCTCTCCTAATCCCAGCAATGTTTATGTCTGCCTTTCTTATCTGCGCTGTGCTTTGCAGGGTACTCCCCTCCTGTTTAACTCCAGTCTGAAACATGTAGGTAGGATTTTAAAGAAAGAAAAGTTGCTTTCCCCCGCGCCCCCCCCCCCCCCCAAAGAGAAGGGTCCCAAAGGGGGGGCTGAAACTCGGTGGGCACGCTGGGTCCTCACCCCTGCCCGTCTCACACTGCCCGGATCCACGCGGAGCCCTCGCACCCTGCAGGAGGACTTGAATTTGGCAGGAGGGAAGGTAGCCGCGGAATTGCCGCGTGGCTGAAAAATTCGGTGAGGGCAGGAGAGCAGAACGGGGTCAGGAGAAGAGCCTGGGAGGTGACTCTACAGGGCTAGGGACTGCGGGATAAAAGTCGGGGATGGGTTGATGGGGGAGGCTGTGTTGGGAGGGAGCCACAGCCCCGCTCAGGGAAGCTGTTGGGGAAGCTGGAAAGCAGAGCTGCGGACAGGCCATGACACATGGCAGGACAACCCCCCGCCGGGCAGGCCTGAATATGTGCGGAGCTGTATGGATGCTGTGACAAGCTCCAGGGTTGGAAAAACATCTCCTGTGCTACCCACGGGCATCCGCGGGGCTCGTAAACTGTGCGGGGAGCCACCACCCTGCCCCGTGCGCTCCAGCTACAAGGCTTGACTGACAGCTGTCTGTCAAATCGGCTTACCTCGACGAGACAAATCACTGTGACGTTAATCATGATGATGACAGACACCGATATCGCTAACAGAAGCCTGTCGCTGGAGGTGTACTCTGGTTTCTACTGGGAGAAAAGAAGAAAAAAATCAGGAGGGGAGAGAGGGTTGCTCCCTCTGTTCCTTGTTGTGCAGAAGGACACATCAGCAACGCCCAGCATCTCTCCTACCTTCCCTGCAGGTTTCCTGCCCGCGACCATGCCATCGGAAACGTTCCCTTCCAGGAGACACCGGCCCACGAGAGCAGAGTCTCCTCGCTCATCTTGCTTCTCGCCGAGCAGCTTTATGAGCAGCCCCGTGTTCGAGACCATCTTTGCGCAGGCCAGCTGGAGCTCGGGCAGGCCGCAGTCCTTCCTCAGGGCTTGCGCCACGTGGGCGATGAACGTCCGCAGGGCTTCGTCTGGGACGAGCAAGCGCAGGTGACGATGGAGGTTGGTTTCAAAGAGGTCTCCTTGAACCGACGCATCATCTGGGCTGTCAGGGTTATCTGGCTTATTGAGGAAACTGGATTCTTCCTTCTGTGGCTTCCATTGTGTTTCTGCGGTTCGTGGGACGGCCGGTAAATACCCACCTGGAAAGGAACCCTCTTCTTCAGCCACGTCCTCCAGCACGCCGCTTGCAGCGGGGGGACTGTCGTTAACCAACAGGTTGTAAAAAACCTGCTGTTTTGTGTTTAGTCTCTGCTCTGCTTTACTTTCTGTTGGTGTGGGCTCTTCCTCTGGATTCACATTGCCAAACATCTTGTAGAAAAGCTGATTACTTTTATTCAGATACGGGCTATCCCCCTGCTTGTCCTTTCTGTAAGTCCAAACATAGGCCTGCCTTGGAGATGGTGCTCCCGCTCCGTCTTCTGCATCCTCCACATCCTCTATCCTGTGAGGTTTTTTGGTCTGTTCCACAGCATCGTAGTAATTTTGAATCTTAAAAGACCCAGACAAATGAGGAGCCTCTGCTGGGAAGTGTGAAAGGGGATGTTTTGAAGGGGGTGTGGATATTTTGTGATGTCTGAAGTTGGGGATGTTGTCGGTGGGGTTTAACCTGCCAGCTGCTTCCCAGAGGTTTAATACCGCCTGGTTCAAACCTAACTCACGCTGCTTTTGCACCCAGCGCATGGTTGTCTCTCCCTCTACTGCTGGGATCTCGTGCACCTCGTGTTTCTGCGTAGCAGGCGCTGGCAGGGGTGAGACGGTGTTTTTCACGGTCACGACACTTTTAGCCTTGTGCAGCTTCTTCTTGAGCTCGGCCGCTAGCGCCTTTGCTAGAAAATAGAGTTTCCTTCTATCACTTTCACTGGTCCAGCCCATGTGCTGAATGCTGTGCAGCATCAGCATCAGCTCCTTACTGGTTTTGCCTTCCTGCCTGGATAGGTGCTGAGGGGAATATGAATTTGTTCTGGAAACGCGATCATTTGGGTTACTGAGATCACCATCAGTGCCGGTCAGGCTCAGGATAACTGCAAGCGTTACAGTTTTATGGTCTCCGAGCGAAGGCTCCTTGGGCTTGAGGTTTAACACCGTGCTGGTGTTGAGTTTTCTGGATTGTACCACTTCCATTATTTCTCCTTGTGTTTCTGCCAGAGGATCTGTGCGAGCTGTAAAACACCAAGAGAGCAGATCAGTGACTCGGCGTCACAGAAACTTTCTGCCAAAATGCAGGGTCAAAGGTTTACCCTGAGCAGCAGGCGCTCGTCTTTAAGACAAGGGAGTGTGTGAACTGGATGGTGGATGTGTTACAGACGGGAGAAGTCTCGTTAAATCAGTCAGATTATCTCATCGGGGCAAAACAAATAGATTTTTTTTTTTCTCTGGTGTCTCCCAGGGCTCTGTTTGGATCGGTGTGAAACATCCTGGTGGGAATGGGTTTGCTGTCGGAGAGTTTCCCACAGCTTGATACGAGCCAGTGTTGAGTTGCTAAAATCGCCATAAAGCTTTTAAACTTGCAGTTTTGCAGCCTGGAAAGCAGAATACCCAAAGACACGGTGCTTGTCCCTGATCACTTATCCCAACTACCCTCTCCCTGCAGCCAGGAAAACTGGGGATATTTCACATTAAAATGCCTCTGCATCGTTGTCTGCCACAATCTGCAGTCAGAGCGAGCCCCCCGATAACGGAGAGCTGTTTCTCCACTGATGGATGCAGCTCCCATCACCCAGGCTTAGAAGAAGTGGAAGACGTGGGCATTGGACCCAGAGCGATGCGAACGGCCCGGGAGAGCTCCTGCCCTGGTGTGCAAAGGGCACACGCTGCATCCGCAGAGCTAGGGTAAGTCTTCAAGAGTCCTACTCCAAGGCTGCAAACCCAACCTTATCTCTAATCCTGCTTTGCAGATAGCTTAATGCCAGAGGCAGGGTGACACGGTCAAGAATATTTACAGATTACAAAGGTATTTAGGCCTTTTTTTCCCCTGTTAAAATGATAGGAAATTGGACACATAAAGACCTTTGAGGTATCTAGCCCTAAATGGCTTAGCAGCCCGTTTTCCCTAGACTTGCGACGAGGTTAGGCTCACTTGTCCGCATCCAGCTTGAAGATGAGTTACTTGGGGACCTTGGAAACCTCACTGTATCTATTTGCAGAAGTCCAGCTTGCCTCGGCTTTGGCTAGGATGGTTATTTACCCTGCGCAACGATTAAGCAGGACAGTGCACTGCTCACGCTGCACAGGCTAACGAGAGAATAACGATGCTCGGTGTTTGCCTAACACCCTGCAAAGGAGATGGGGGCTGCTGTCTTCTCCTGCACATGGGGAGGAGGGTGGCAGAGAGACCAGGCAATTTTCCAAGGTCACCCAGGCAAGTTTGGGGGCTTGTATAGCCCAGACCCCCTCTAACACAGTATGCATTAGGGGAGGTTTCTGCAAAGCTTGTCTAGGGGCATCCATGCTTGGTTATGGGTCTTGGGGTTTCCAGTGTGGGTGACAGGTTTGAGGTGCAGCAACGCAAACATTGCCGGACACTTTGGCTGTGTCTGTGCTGTGTCTGGGACCCCTCTTGCTGCTGAGCTGTGACTAGCCAAGGTATGGTGGCACTGGAAAGGCTCAGGAGGTTGTCAGGGGAAATTTTGGGGGGGGTTATGAGCAGAAGGTGCCTTCCAGCACTTGGGAATGGCACTGGCTATGCATGATTTCCTTGGCTAGATGTGCTGTGTGGATTGGAAGCTCGTGTGTTTGCTTAGCGCAGTGAGCTATTTCTTCTCAAGATAGTATTTGACACAGAAGATATGTGCAATCACTAGTGACTTTTCAACCCTTGTTTTTTCCAAATCATGTGCTCAAAGGGGAACTATCTGTGCCCGTGGCTCGGGGAGCACAGTCAGAGGCTCCCAGGTCTGCCTGCACTGGCCTCTGGGCTGATTTAAAGGCTTCGCATGGATGAAGCTCCTCTAGAGAGTCTGCCCAAATTCAGTGTCCCTGGGGTCTGGCCAGGAGCCACCAGGCTGGACTGATGCCATTGAGGTGGCCAACGCTGCCTGGGAACCCACACAAAGTGGGCCATGCTACGGCATCTCCTAAAGCTAGAGGAAACCGGGCAGATTCAATGTCTACATTGCCATCATCGGGAAGCCTACCGCACTGGGGAGCACTGATGGCACACAGGTCCTCGCAGTGGAACTCGATGGTCCTGCACGGGGTTTCGGTGGTGTGTTTCTCCTGGCAGAGGCAGCAGGCCGTATCACTGGGCAGTTTGCTAAAGATAAGAGGTTACTGGAGAAAAAGCCAGCATCTCAATCCATGTCTCTGAGTCCAACTCAGGTAACGTACAGATAACGCATCATGGGTTTGCTTCAATCTCTTCTACAGCTCTGGAAAACTTCCCACCCCCTGATTCCGATGGACAAGTGTGTTCTCCAAATTTGTACGAGAGGTTTCAAATAGAAGATAGGCTTCTCCAACAGCAAACTGTTGATTTTACCTTTGAAAATGGAACTAATGCCAAAATGCAGTTTGAAACAGAAATGCACCCCACTTCGATTTAAAACTTCCCTTTGAAAAACCTGGAAAATGTAATCTAACAGGTGAAATTCTCTTTCTAAGCAGGGGAGTTTGGGGGTCTCAAAAGCAAATGGCAAACCTCAGGCTTGGGGTTATTCTAATTTCGTGGTGAGCTGGTTTGCTTCCCAAGCAGACCCCTTGTTTCAGCAATTACGATCTGCTGGTGGCAGGGACTGAGTCCTTGCATACTCACAGCGTTTCCAAGCGGACTGTTGTCAGGAGGAGCGTGAGCAATGTCTGCTGAGTCACTTGGGTTGCACCCAGGTCCCTGAACGGATTTGAAAAACCACATTAAATTTTCAGGCGGCATTACCAGAACTCTGCTCTGAGAACAAGCCCAGGTCCCTGATGATTGTGGTGGTGTTTGCAGAGGGATCCACTTCTGCCTAATCAAACAAAACTGATTCAAAACCCTATTGTATTTCTGCTTTGACCCGTTCCTAACCATGGGGTCTGAATCAGGAGGGGATCCTGCAGATCCCGTGGGAGGTGGATGCAGCAGAAAGGATTCCCTGGCTCTCCCATGAGTGCAGCTCCAGTCCTTGATGGGAGACGCTTCTTGCCCAAGAGGACAAATCCACAGTGGCCTTGAAAGGAGAGATTATCTCAGTGAAAAGAGAAGAATGTGCTGAGCAGAAAGCAAAGGGTATCTGTGGGACACCAGGGCTGCGAGCAGGAAGGACCTCTGCAAAAAACAGACGTGAGCCGGAGCCATAGGATGCTGTGAATGGTGATCACCACAGAGCATCACCTGCCCCGAACTGTGCCGAGGCAGTGGGGTGGGGATGCGGGGTGGGCAGGAGCCCCAGAATGCTGACACGAGTGCCCCAGTGACTGGGAACTGCTGGATCCCACCTTCTCAGCGCTCAAGCAGGAGTTGGGGCATTCCCAGACCCTTCAGGCCACTCCACAGCCCCAGACCTGGCCAGCCTCTCAGTTTTTACAGTTTGTGTCCCAGCTCCTTGGTTGCTTTACAGCTGGCGACACACCAGAACTGCCTGGCCTTTGCCTGGCTCTGCTGGTGCTGGGGTTATTTGTGCCTCTAGCAGAATAAGAATGGGAAAAGAGTGAGATTTGCTACTGGATCTCTGCTTTCCTGACAACAGGGCACTCAAGAGAGACAAAGATCTATATTAATCTGGTAAAAACGAGTCAATACTTACAGATATTTGACTGAAGGCAGCTTGAAAAACGATGTGTCAGCAATAACGGACAGGGGGTTATGACTTAGGATCCTGAAAAAAAACCCAAATCCAACACACGGCTGTGAGTGGGTGATGGGAGGGACGTGAGCTGTGTGGGTAGGGACACGTGGGGATGGCCTGTCCACGTGTCCTCTTACCGACATAGACCCACGAGTCTGGAAAGCCAAGATCAACTGGCTGTATGCAACAGGCACTGGAGAAATAAGAGATCGTTAAAACACTTACTGTAGAGTAAAAAAAACAAAACAACAACCCCAGTGGTTCCTGAACTGTATCAACGCAGCTAAATCAAAGTGAATTTCCACTAGAGCATTGCTAACTATTTCTGTGATCAAGGAGTTTTCCTCTCTTTGCCAGGCTTCACATTTCTACCCTTTGAATATCAGAGAGGCCCAAAGAGAGTTATGCCTATTGGATCTGATGCGGAATTACACCAAAATCCCCTTTTCCAGGCTCCTCTCTACTGTGTGAGTGGTGTAAAGAGGTTCATGGTTGGTAAGGATCCAGCCCACTTTTTTATGGATGGCAGATGTGGATTTGGCTGAACAATTTTTACGCAAACCTCCCCAAAGAATTTCCTTTCAAGTGGAGAACAAACATAGGAAATTTCAGCCTGAAGATAAAAAATTGGCTCAGCGCTACGCGTGTGAGGAAGGGCCTGGGATGAAGGCTAGAGGCAGGAACAGATGCGGATGGGCTGATTCACAAAATACATCAGGTCCTGATTATCTCCAGCTAAAAGAGCAAAAGCCCAGAAGTGCTTCTTCTGGAAAACACAACATCTCTTTCTTTCCTCCTCGGCTCACACCTTCCCTTTGCTTCCCTTGACCAGGACTTTGAGGTTATTTTGGAGTCTAACTTTCCATGTTTTCTTACATTTCCACTGTCCATAAACTTTTACTCTATTACTGCATCCAGTCAGGCAAAGCTGTGGCCTAGTCCTATGAGAATTGTCGTTCATAATTTATTCTCCCACCCTGTTTTGTGTATCACGTGAGAGGCATTGCACTTTTCAGGAGAGCAAGGAGTCTCTGGTCTTTTCCTTACGTGTATGAACCCTTGGTGGGAAAAACACCCTGGCTTCCCACTTACTTCATGTCCAGATGGAAACGTGACTATGGATTAAGTCACATTTTCTTAAGACACCAAATGAACAACATTTCCTTTTTGTGGATGTTTTTGAGACCCTTTGCTTGTAAATGCAAATACGCAAACTGAAATTTCTGCCTAGAAGTCTGGGTGCCATCTCATACGCCTCATCCCCCTGCCTCTTCTCCCTTCCCACCTGCATTTCTTTCTTATCCATTCCCATGGCCTCCCTCCACTGCTGCTGGTTCAGGGAAGCCACGGAGAAGATGGGCAGGCCAGGAGAAGGTGCCTTTCAGGCTGCAGACTCTTGGTGGACCCTGGATGACATCTATAGTGGGATTCAGTTCTTTACAGAGAGCAAATCTGCTCTTCCCCACTGTCACTGCTCTGATCTACCTTTAGACCTTGTTACACTCACAGCTTCTGTAAAAACTGCATCCCGTGCCATGCCTGGAAAGTGCCGTTCTGGATCTGCGTGATGAGATTTCCACCGAGGTTTCTGGGGGAAAAAAGATCACAGAAATGAATTGGGTCTGTCCTACAGGAAGCTGGAGCGAAGCGGTATTGATTTGTAGGAAATAGGCAAATCTAAGGTAGATTAGGGAGGAAACTGCCGTTTGCTCTTTTTTTTTTTTTTTTTAACCTGTCAAGGAGAGGAAATGAAGTGCACATGTGCTTAATATATTTCTGTTCCAGGATACAGCAAGCCTTCAAGAAATGGCTTCTATTATGGCTGCGTTTGGACAACCACGCTGTGATCTCTCATCCTGTTGTGGGTCATCCAGCCATCTGCATTGATCTCTTTAGCTCAGTCAGTCTTTGAGCAGGAGAAATTTAGTCATTGTTCTAAAAATAGCAGGAATATTTCTAGCCGAAAGGGTTATAAATGCAAACAGGCTTCACTAAATACACTAGAAAGAAACTTTTATAACTCACATAAGCTGCAAAAAAGGAAGTGGCTCAAAAGCATGTTCCTCAATCGACAAGATTTTATTGCAAGATAAATCCCTGTTAAAATTAGAAAACAAAATGTTAACTACATTTGCACTGTCATGTTTACTTTCATTTGCTTTGACACTGGCAGCATATATGTTACATGGCTCTGATTTCACACGATGTTTATATCCGATATCAGCTCGCAGTGGTGTGTAACCTGTGATAACCCTCCTGCCCGGAGGTGGCTTTCATCTCCGTGGTTATTTTTTTTCTAGCTCTGATCCCACCAGAATTATTTTAGGGCTTGATTTTCTTCTCTGATAACGTAATTCTTTATGCAGGCACAGTTTAGCAGCTGAGGATGCATTTGCACAGTCCACACGGATACGTGACCCTCTGGACGTGCCACGGAGATGCAGCCTGCCTTGCCCTGGTCCCATCAGTGCTTTGCTTGCTGAAGGCAGCCGGAAAAGCCTGATCAGCACCTCTTTGAGGGCTCAGGGACGGGTTGGTAACCACAGGTGTGATGAAAATGGTTGTTTTTCTCTTAATCCCTCCCTCCTGCACCACATTTGGTGAAAAAGTTATGTCAAAGGGATCTTATTAAAGATGTAAAATCGAGAACATGAAGTCTGGAAAGGGCACAATGAAGGGGAAACCTAAACTCCGCTTTCCTGCACAGCTCTGCTGTGAGGTGTGTGTAGACACTCAGCTGCTGCCGGATTCACCCGGCCTGGCTTTAGAAATCAAAAGGTTCCTTGTCTCAGCCTGAATTAGCTGCCCAGGCTTGTTCTGCAGCAAACAGCGAGATAAATATTTTTGGGGAGTGATTCATCCCCTCTTCAGACAGGTTCCCAAGATCGTTTGGGTGAATGGGAAGTGCCTGTTCCTCTCCACGGAAAATAAAGAGAGCCTGAACAATTAGCTTAACCCTAGGCAATTATCAGGCATCTAAATTTAGAGGAGATGAATGTGCAAGGTTTCTTCTGTAGGAGATGGCCTCGCTGCTGGAGAGGGTGTTCAGGGAACGCGTTGGGGAGTGACTGCAGCTCTCGCCCGCAGGGTCTGGACCTCCCAGGGAGGCAGCTGGGCGGTGGGAGGAAGGTCTTTGCACGTGCAATCGCAGAAGTGCTTTGGAGAGTTCAGTTTTCAGCCTTGCGGAAGGGGAGCGTGGCTGGAAGCCTGTTTCTTCCCAACCTGACTCATTTAGCCTGCAACCCACATCCTGCAGAACATACTTTCTGCTTTTAAGTTCTTGGATCCTTCTTTTCGACAATGTAGGGCACACGTCCCTGCTAAAAAGACACGGGGAGGGGGAACTAGTGTGGGCAGTGGGCCCCAGCGCTGGCACCACCTTGTTTTCCACCATTCCCCAGCACTAAGACAAGGCTTACACACAGCCCTAGGGCTGGCTCGCCGCAGGAGCAGCTCCAGAAAGGCCAAGACCACCCCGGACTTTGCTCCTTCCAAGCCAACGTGCATACGAGGAAATACAAAACCTCCCTTTTTGTGGGAAAAATGCAAGCGTGTAAGGGCCACATTCAATAAATGCTACTGCAAATGGCGATGGAGCTGAGATAACTTGCAATGATCTACAAATATGAGGAACAGAGGGGATTTTGGGACACCTCTCTGTGTCCTCATTTCAGCTACTCTAACAACAGAAGAACGGGACCCAAACCATGATCCTTACGAGCCAACTCCAAGCCAGGGCTTCCCTTGCTGTCAGCTTTGTCACACGAGTAGTAGTTTTACCTTTGACATGAGGTTTGTGTTGAGAAAGGACTGTACCTCTGTCTCCTCTGAGGCTCAGGTAATCTGGGCTCTGGGCACTAAAGCTCTGACCCTCCACAGGGGGATTTATTTCTGCCCCTTAGCCTTTAAGATAAGAAAAGAGCGTGACAGCGGCCAAGCAGAGGACAAAGAACAGGGCAAGATTTTGCCATTTTTGTTTCACACTTCCTTTGCCTGCAAGAAACCTTAAAATATGTTAAAAACTAAACTTCCAGGAGAAAAAAACTTTAATGCTCCTCTGCTCCCTTCCAGACAGTGTTAGAGACAGAGCGCTTGTTGCAATTTCACATGATGTTGTGTGGACATACACGCACATTTATTTCTCCTCCAAGAAGAGAGGGGACTCAGCTGGATACGGCAGCTTCACTGATTTTTTTTTTTTTTTTTAATAGAAAAAAATCCTTTGCTAGCTTTGAGGTTAGCTCTGCTTGGAGCTGGAGGTTGAAGCAGAGACATCCCAACCGCAGTCCACCTGGGATTGCAGCGGAGGAAGGGATAGTGCGGGCTTCCCACCATAGAGTGATCAGCAATATGGGGCTCCATCTTCAACCCAATGGAGGTTTTTCCACCCAAACCCTAGCAGAAGCAAGGCACAGATGGGTTTTGCCTTGCTCTGGGTGGTTCTAACCCCCTAAAATGTTGGTCCTCAGATAAACAGAGCCAGAGGCAATCTCCCAGGGCATGGGAGGTCACTGTTAGCTTGGGGTTGACTACAAGTCATCCAATATCTGTGGGAAAAGGAGGCAGCCTCCTTCTCTCAGTTGAACATGGGGAAATGAAAGCTGCACCAAGCCCCTACGGAAATACTATTGCAGCACTGAAACACCCTGCACTGCTATGGCTGTAGCCTGAGACGGAGGAGAAATAAAGCACACGTGCATGGGGGTGGGTCGAGGAGCAGGGGTCCAAGGGAGGGTGAGGCAGGGGACAGATGGTACCTACAGGTGCTTCAGCAGGAGCAGTCCGTCTAGTGAATGCCTCTTCACCACCCGCAGATCGTTGTCCTGGAGGAGTCTGCAATGAGACACATGGACATTTACTGTTACACCAGCTGCTCTCCAGGAGGAAATGGGATTTTCAGGGGAAAATACCTGGCTTTATTAAAACATTTCTTCGAGTCACTACAGGGATCATCACCGCTCATCGCAGGAGCAGGCACTTGCTTTGGGCCGCTGAAGCTAGCTGTAGCCTGATCACAGATTAAATGGGCACAGTGATGGTCCCATAGGATAGAAGGGACGCAGCTCCCGACATTTCTTGCCATGCCGGGAAGCCCTGGGGATTCACACCCCTCCTTGCTGAGCAGCTCAGCTTTGAATTCAGATGGAAACGGTTTGCGTGGGTGCTCGTGCTCTTCATACCCTTGGCTCAAAAACCAGACCAAAAGGGTTGAAAATACCTGAACTCCCGATGTTTTAGATGCTAGATGGTACTTACAAGTACTCAGCCCACGGGTATTCCCTCCATGCTTGTTTTTCGATGGAAGAAATTGAGTTGCCAGTGAAATCTCTGCAAAAAAATGATTGACACTGTCACCCCTTGGGAAAACCCCTTCCCCTGCAAATTTGGCTGCTGAGGTGGAAGTGGGGATCGCTTTGAGATGCAACGGCACGGCCAGCCCGCCTTCACCCCTCAGCGCTGCAGCATGAGCCCCCCAAAACCGAGATGTCTCCTGCCAGCGACTCTCTCCTGGAATAAGAAGCCAGGGAGGGGAAGGTGGAGGGGGTCTGTACTCACAGGACGGAGAGGGCCCGGCGGCGGCTGGCCGGGGGCACGCTGGCCAGGGTAGCATGGCTGCAGTCCAGCAGCTGCCGTCGGCAGCGGCAGGGGAGCAGGCAGAGCCCCCCGGGGCAGGGGGCTGCCGCCAGCAGCAGCAGGGCCAGCAGGACAGGCGGGCAGCCGGGCCGGGGCAGGCCCATGGCAGAGCAGGCCTGGCTGGGGGGTCGCCGGGCAACGCGGGGAGCTGCAGGCCTGGGGCCGGGCACAGGCCTCACCACTGCGGCTTCAGGCGTCTCTGCCATCAAGAGAATGTGTAATATAATATAAATACAGTCTCAGAGAATGTGTAATATAATATAAATACAGTCTCCGAGAGCGTGTGGTGGAGGATTTACTGCACCCCACAGAGGGCTGTTGCCTCCTGTCAGCATTCCCGCTTGTAAAACCTGCATCTCGCTTCCCGTTTGGACTGCTCCAAATTCAGCGTCCAGCCACCGGATCTTGTTTCACCTTCCCGGTTAAAAAGCTCACTCGGTGTCAGGCGTCTTTTGCTAGAGCAAATCACCCTTTCCCTCAATTTTCTGTTAAATTAAACAGGCCTCTCATTTCAAGAGGGATCTCAAATCATTCCTGTGGCTCTTCCCTAAGCTCTCTCGTTTTCCAATCATCTTTTTTTCAAAGACAAAGCCAAAAAATCCGAGCGGGGGTCTGTTATCAAATAAGCATCCCCCTCCCACCACACACCCTTGTGATCCGGGGACCTTGATGCCCCTTCCTGAGATTCATTCATCACACAGATTTACCAAATTTTACTTAATTTAATGAAAATCCTGTTCAAAATTAGAAAGAATCTTTCCTTTACAGCGTGATAACATCCCAACTACTTGTAGTTAGGGCTCAACACATGTGGCACAAGACATTATCATAGGACTTAGATTTATTTCTTTTAAAGAAATTTCATTTAGAGAAATACTTTTTCCTGTGCCTGTACCACAGCTACTCCTGCTGGTAAAGCATCTCCTTCTGCCGTCCCTGGCTCTTCCTGCAGAGCAGAGCGAACCTGCACCGCGGGCTCTTGCACAGAGGGCTCGTTCCTTTTATTTTTCTGTAAGTGCTATGCACATCTGTTATGCTGTCTAAATAATAATCATGCAGTTACACTGGCTTCCATATATAGCTGACCTGGATAAGTTGATAGGAAAACACTTCCTCTCCAAAAACAGCATATATTTTTGGGCTTAATTTTAGTAACACTAGGTTTATTGCCCATTTCTTTTGCTGTTACGTATTCAGAGAAAAAGAAAACATTGGATATGACGCACATGTCATTTCACAGTGTTAGGCTTTCATTCCTAATCAAACACTGCAGAACTTCTGGAAACGATGTGAAGACAGAGCTGCACTAATTAGATGGCATCTCCCGGCTAGGGAGCTCGTCATCAAAACTGAGATCAGACAAAACTTCTTCTTCTTCGAGGTCAAACTGTTCCAAGGACAATTCACTGACCTGGGAAAAGAAATCAAGAGTAAATTTATTTCTCTACAACATATTTTAGTTTCATCCCTCTGCACCTGGAAAAAATATGTTTTTACCACGTACAAGAGCCAGCCTCCCAGAATTTACCAACTCAGGAACATTTGTTTTGGAAAGACTGACTGACATCGCAAGGCAATGAACCAAAAGGACACTCAGCAGCTCTACCTCCCAAGCAAATCCTTCCGAATTCCTGTCTGTGCCTCTGCCCATCAGGCTGGAAGGTGCCTTGTGGAGAGAGAGCACCGAATTACCTCCCACACACCAATACAAGGGAAGCGAGACAGCAGGGGAGGTGAGGGATGACTTCTGGTAAAATGGAGGTTTGAGAAGCAGCAAGCTTTCTGTTTGACTTTGCTGCACACTTCTCTTATGGTCACTGTGTGTTAGGTCAGTTCTCTGCGGGTTTAAAAGAAGTCAGATAGAAGGTGCTGTAGAGAGGAAAATGCAGAGAGAGAACAAACCAGCAGAAATTTCATCTCAACTGATAAAAAGAAATAATCTGGTGGATGTGAGTTACTTCCGACACCAAAATACTTCCTATTTTACTCTTCGGTAAGAAAGGAAGATAGTTCTGCCAGTGGACACTAGGTGACTCAGTGTCATCAAATGGAGTAACGTGTCACAAGGTTCGTTAGACACTTCCTCCATCCAAGCTGCAGGAGTCAGACGCTGCGCGGTGCTGATGCATCACACGAGAGTGATGCTCACTTTCCAAAGACTGCCAGATCAGTGACCTCAGTAAGTAACAGGGTTTTCAAACTAAGTGAGATGGAAATCCTTTGCTCAGGACTGCGTGCACGCAGAACTCACCTCACTGAGCATGATGATTAAAGTTTTACTATTGTACCTGGGTATTTTTGTTCAGTGCATGCTAACAGATCCCACAATTATCTGCAGGGATTTCACCAAAGCTTTTAACAATCATTCCCTCTGGGGTAAGGATAAGTTTATGAAGTGCATTTCTAGATGAGGAGTTTGATTTATTTAAGAACTTATTAAAAAATCATTTGATTTAACCTACTGTGACTTGATGGGGATTTTCACTCTCACAGATTCTACGAGGAGCAGTCCTGGACACTGTCATGTGTCAGACTTGTCAACCTGCACCATAACAGTCCTGTACCCTAACTGCTCGCTTTCCTGCGCCCTCTAAAATATGCATGCATTTCTGCACAAAAGTACCCAAAAAAATGGGAGTTTTAAAACCTTAGCATGCTGTAGGATTCCAAGATGCAATTACTTTCTGAGATTTAAGTCAAGGTAATTGCTGCAGAAAAGGAAGGTGTCAGAGGCTGTAACTGTTAACTGTATCCCAAACCCTAGATGGAACATACAGGTCCTGTGCAAAAGCTGAATATCCACCAGTTTTACCTGAACAAGCCCCTTCAGTTCTTCTTCTGTTAAGGTGTCTGCAAGCTCCTCTTGGGTAGAATTGTACTCCACAGCCACTTTCCCATTCTCTGAAACAAGCCCACAGAACAAACAGCCAGAGACACGGTTAGTTATTGTCGTGTGTACTGACAATAAGCCCACGCTAAACTCCAGATGGGACAATTCTGCTTCATAATGGCTTTCAGAGCAGGTGGCTGGTTGGTCTGAATGAGCATGCTGCTTTCTCTGGCCCACTTGCCTGTCTTCTCTGCAGAAAACCAAAAGGCTCCTACTAAATGGAGTGGAAACTGAAATTGAGGAAGCAGAAATCTATGGAGAGGATGGAGCATGTTAATTGTTGGTCTCTCTGTACATTATGGACCAGAAGGCAGGAAGCTCTGCAAAACAGCTGAATCCTGAGACCTGCTTTTCAAAAGAATATCGTAAAGAATCCAGGGGAGGCATCTGGCAGATGGAAGGCCCATCTCTGTAAAACGATGATAGCGGCACTCCCATCAGGGTCAGTCCTGATAAGCACAAAAAACTAAAGTACTCTGATACCACATAAACAGGCGTCACCTCAAAGGTCAGAGAGCCCTGGAACCCAAAGAAAACAGATCTAGCAGCTCCTGGATAGGCACAGAGCCAGCTTCTATGATGAAAAACTCAAGGAGATAGTAGCCCCAAAGATGCAACACTGGGGCACGGGCCTTTGGCGGCACCTGGTTGGCTTGGAACCAGGACAGGAATGCGCCGAGTGCTGCAATCCAGTTCACGGTCGCCCTGGAACCAGAACTTCCCCACATCCTCATTCAGTTTGCACATGTAGAGTTAAAAAGCTCTCCCTGCCAGCCTTTATGCTCTTGGAATTTGAAGTTTCGGTGACTTATTTATCATGAAAAAATCTGACCTTCTGTCAGATTTTCCTTTCACTCACATAGTTCATAGGGTGAAACCCCCCTGTTAAATTATTACAGACCACAACACAAGTTTAATTTTACTCGAGCCCCCTAGAGCCTCAATGAAACCCAAGAAAGGTTCAGAGAATAAGAATTCTATCAATTATCATGAAAGTTATAATATCATTAGCCCAAAGACCCCAGTGTTTAACACAAAAATAGGTCTTACCTAAGACTACAAGGAGTATCTTCTGAAAGGCGCTAGACAAAGCCTTCCCGACTGCGAGTTTCTGAACTCTTCTTGAGGCTGTGACGAACTCCAGAGGATCTGAACACAACAAGCAGCATATTATTGATATCAAGACGACACTCTGCACATGAAGCACACCAGCTGCATCACGCTAGGAAACGTAACCAAACACAGCCTTACGGATTTGATCAGAAAGCTGCTGATATTTCAGGAGTCACAGCACCCTCGCAGGGGCTGGGCCACAGACACAGGATGAAGAATTGCCACAGACACAGTATTAAGAATCAAACGGCATGTTCACACTAAAAGGGTCAGCCATGGGGAATGAATAACCCTGCAGGCAAGAGGGAGAGGACAGAGGGTAGGAAAGCGATACTGGTGTGAAGCAGGGAAGGACAAGGCATGGTTAGGATCCCTTGCCGCAGAGCACAGCAGCTCACAAGGCCCTGCACAGATCCTTGCCTCCAGCTAAATTCAGATAAAACATCAGTCTCGCAAACCATGCAAAGACAAGGTTGATCAGTGTCTGTGCCAGCTGCTAAGAGAGGTTTCCAGCTGCATCCAAAACGTACCTTCACTGTTTTCTACGTCTGTCTCGCTGAGGGCAACTCCCCTGGTGCGTACCCCATGGTTGGGCAGTGTCACCTCTACAGCACACAGATATTTCACGGATCGCTTCTGTAACGTCTTTCCCAGTTCTTCACTCTCACCATCAAAGCCAGATACATTCTGCAGCTGTTGGAAGAAGATAATTAATTGTGATTAAACAGGAAGGGGATGTTATGACCACTTAGGCTTATGCCTGCATAGCACAGACCTCTGCTCAGCGTCTGACTCCACAGCAGTAGCACATGGTGGAAGCAGAGCAGGGACATTTACTGTTTTGACCCTATTTTAGAAATACCTCACAGTCTCCATCCTTTAAGCCTCAGTCATCTTGTACACTTTCAGCACACAAAGGCTACTGTCAAATCCTGGCACTGCTTTAATCACAGCCACCCCCAGTTGTAGAAACAGAAGCCCAGCCAGTGCCTTCACCCATAGCAATCTTCTCCCTCTCGAAGCTTTCAAAATAGCCATTTGTGGTCCAAAATGCAGCTTTTGTAGCTATTATTTGCTGATTTGAGGATAATTCTTCTCATTCCACTGACAGCTCTAATTGAGAAGATGGGGTGGGAAGAGAACAAGGGGAAGGATGATGGATGAATACAAAGGGCCCCTTACCGTGATGATACGACTGGACCAGCCGTTGAAGCCAAGGTAGTGGTTTGCCAGCTCCTGGCACTTGTTGCTGTTGAGAGCAAGGACTTGTTGCTGAAACCCTTTCTGCTTGGTGCAAACACAAACCTGTCCAGGAAAGAAGAACCCAGGTTAGCCAAGCTTTGCTCCCAAGGTTCCCACTGCAGACACACCGTTGATGGCTCCAGGAGAGTCACCTGAAGGTAACCTAATCCCTGACTACATGTGTGCTACCGAGATGGGTTAAATATGTTTTACCCAAGAGTAGGCCCTGTAAATTATTCCAGAGGAAGGATGGTGCCATTTTACTGCTTAAATGCTACCTGGGAGCCAGCAGTGAGGGATGTCAACACAGTGGTAGCATGCAGCCACAAGTTAGTAAACTTTTTGCACAGGAAGCATCACTGAGATCAATAAATATTTAATGTGATTCCACCCTGCTGCTGGAAGTGACGGTGCTGAGTTTCACTCCTGGGGCTGTTCCGCTTACCTTCAAGGGAGATTTCTGAAACAGCCTTTGCCCATTGCATGTACGCTGGGCTCTGCCAGCATCTCCAGCTGAATAAAACTTGATGATGGCGTAACACCCAGGTCCTGCCACAGCAGCATTTCTGTGCGCTCGCACCGAGTAGAGCAGCCCAAATTTGGAAAAGGCTAAAAACAGGGAATGCTGAGGAAAAACAAAAGGAAAAAAAGGTCTTTTGAAATATCTATGGGTGCTCTAGGGGCTGAGCAACAGCGATAGAGAGAGGACTACTCACAGACCTGATTACCTAGAAAATGAGGAAAGTTTTTAGTACTGTTTAATGGCAATAATGCCTGGAATAAGCAACGAGACTGAAGATGAGTATTTCTCCATAAAAATAAGCTCGACCTGGCTGGACCTCTGACCGCGAGGACTTCTCATCTCCATCACCACCCAGCCTCTGCACTGGGAGGAGAGCGAAGACATCCTCGTCCCAGGCTGCCTGTTGCTCCCTGCCATCCCGCTTTGTGTGGGCGCAACGCTTGGCTGACGCTTTCCGTGAAACATTAGCCCAATATTTTGCAGGCAGACTAACAGGGTTTTGTCCCAGCCTTTCCACTTTTTGCTGCTCTCTTAGTAGTTTTGCTGTGCAGACCACAAAAGCGGGGCAGAAATCACCCCCTCAGGGTTGCCCTGTGCCCAGCATGCCTTAGGGAGAGAAGGAAACTAAAAAAAATTACTTAAAATAACAAAAAAAAAAAAGAAGAGATTTTAAAATATGTTATTAGCTACAGGTGAAGCCATCAGTACAGATGGGGGGGATTGGGGCCTTAGCTCCAGGGGGGAGAGGGACGCTGGGGGGTCCCGGGTCCTGCTCCTCAGCCTGGGAGGATCCAGGGCCCCGCACCCCAGCCCGGGGTGGGGGATCCCCGGTCCTCCGGCCAGCCCGAGGCCTCTCCTCACCTCCAGGCCCGACCGCGGCTCCAGCCCCCAGACCAGCAGCGTCTGGGCGCTCCCCGTGGGCACCCGGAACTCCACCACCTCCGCCATGCCCCGCCGCCCCGGAGCCGCCCGGCTTCCCGCCCCGCCATCGCCCGGCCCCCGGCCCGCCCTCTGCCCGGCCCCGCTCTCCCGCCTCAGCCGGGCCGCGGCCTCCACCCCCCGGCTGTGAGCGTGAGGGAAAAGCCCCCCAAACCCACCCCCCAGCCCCACACCCGCCCTGCCCAGGCAGCGGCTCGTCCCTCCCGGCCCCCCATGGCAGCCTGTCCCCTCAGCCCCCCAAAAGCCAGAGACAGGTCGGCAGGTAGCGGGTTTATTCTCCAATTTTCTTCACAATGAGCGGGGCAGCCATGGCCAGCGAGGGGCCGGAGCGGTTGGGGAGCCATCCCCATCATCAAACGGTGCAGTTTCCCTCTCCGTAGCGCCGGCACTTCATCACCTTCAGGTAGGTCTCCACCTTGTGCAGGTCCTTCTTGAAGCAGGAGAGCAAGCTGTAGTTCTTCAGCAGGGCATCCTCATTGCGCAGGTGGATGTCAAATTTATCGTAGGTGGGTTTGAGGATTTGGGGACCCCTCGGGCTCCGGTCCTCCAGCTCCTGCTTGAGGACAGGGAGATGCTGGGGGAGGCGGCAGGGCCTGGGGGTGAGCATCCTCCCTGAGAGGCCCATTGCTAGGGCTCCCATCTAGCTTTAGAGGAGGTTGTTTTTTTTTTTTTTTTTTTTTTTGTTTTTTTTTTTTTTTTTTTAACACACTTTAATCGTATTTCAAATGTACTTTTGAGTTTATGGGCTTACAGGAAAGGTAATTATGCAGGTGTAATGCTACACAGATTGTTGCCAGCAAGCAGGGAGCTGGACACAAGGCTGCAGGAGGGAGGAGTGTGTCTTTTGGGGTCTTAAAATAGGGGGAAAAATAGCGGGGGTCTCTCTGTAGGTACTCTAGCCAAGGAGAGAGGGAATTAATTTTCTTTTCTCCTACTTTCCCAGTGAACAAAGCTCTAACCCAGACCCAAGCTGCATGCATCTGAAGCTGAGAGGTCTGCAGTCCACCACTCCACATGCCCTGCTTTGGTCACCAGCTGGCACAGCAAACAGGATAGTTTTGGTTAAGTAAATAGTGTCATAAATGGATGAAAAGTGATTATTTGTCTAGTTTCTGTGTGCCGCTTCCCAATGCCCAAGCAGAGATCAAATGGAGAGCAAAACCTGGAAATGGTACTGATACATATACCTACTTACGCCAGCTGAAGTGCCAGGACAGAAGATCTCCGTTTACTCTCAGGGCCTGGCTTTCAGAGTTGTTTAGATGCTAGATGATGTAAATAATTGTCCAGACACATTTCTCACAGATATAGGTCTCAGACCTCTAGCTACACGGTGATGCTGAGTGGTTATGGCAGTGCTATTAACACTTGTTATGTGTTTTCTTATACTCCCCAGGGATGAAATGTGCAAAGGGGTGTCATGATCTCATTATTGTAAGGTAAGGTAAGCAGAGTCCAAAGGATACCACTGGTCCTCAGAGTAGATGATGTGAAGATTTCTCATGGTCTTTGGATCACGTGGAAGACCCTGAGAACTCAGCTCCCTGTGTTGAAATCTCTGTTATTCTGTAATCACGCTACATGCCACAACTTACCCTCATCAAAGCTTGGATCCCTTCTTCCAGGTCCTTTAGTTTTTCATACACCCTGTCTGAGGTGCCAAAAACCAGATTGTTTGTGAACACCTTGCTTAGGTATTGCACTGGGTTCAACCAGGACTGGATGAGAACCAGGGAAAACCGAAGAAGCTCCATATCCTGAAATTAAAAAAAGAAAGGGTCAAAGCTTTATTTCAGTAGAGTTACCTGTGTGTCCTGTTCCCTCTGGAACAGCCTGGAGGTGACCCAGAGATGTGCCACTGCCTCTGCAGCTTCAGCAGATGCAGACAAGTTTGTAAGCTGCGGGGCACCACCCAGGCATATGTCCTGTGCAGACAATAGCTTTTCTCCTCCTTGGAGTGGGAATATGATGTATAGTCTAACCTAGAAGAATCTTTCTTTCTTCATGCAGGGTTTAAATAGTAAAGAAGGGAGAGGAGGAATGACACCTCGTGAGGTGCTGAAGTACTCACAGGTGGAAACGCTCTGTTCCTGTGATGAAGCGCAGCAGAGCTCTTCAAACAGGTCTGTGCTTGGAGAGAACTTACCGATTTCTGCTGGGCATCATCCTTCCCTGTGGGAGCAGGAATGGTTTCGGAGTAACAAAATGCTCCCTGAGAATTTTTGTTGGCATGTCTCTGGTCCTCTGGAATATAGGTGCGTTCCTGTGGAGACATCCCAAATACACTCAGATCTGTTGCCCATGTACTGGGAGAAAACCACAGACACTTTCCCAAGCTGTCCTGAATGGTTACTCTTTGCAAGAAATAACTGTGAGACATGAGGTGTCTGTAGAGGTAGGAACAGGAGTTTGTATGTTGGCATGGTAGCTTCTGGGCCTAAAGGTCGTCTTCGCACTAAGCCAAAGTGCTAAGGTGAGAACAAAACACGCTTGGACTGGGTTTTCCCAAGGAGTAGATGACCCCAAAGTGACAGCTCATGCCAGCTCGTGGCAACAGCAGAAACTGGATAGGTTTAGGCACTTGGAATCAGTCAGGGCCGTAGGTGACCGTCACAGGAAAGTCTTGCAAAATACCTGTGCCATCTCCCACTGCTCTCAGAGCCAGGTTTCTCTCTGAGACAGCTGTCCCTGTGTGGTAGGTTTGGATGCGGGCAGTGATGGCCCTGAGGAGGAGACTGTGTGATCAGAGGTGGAGACAGAGAGCTGTGGGGAGGAGATGGGGTCCAGGCTGGTGGGACATAACCTGTCCTATCCTATTAAGGCCCTTTCACCTCATCGAGAAGATACTAATCATTGAAAAAGCTCTGTTTCTAGGAAGTTACACTGGATGGGAAGCTGTGGCATGGTCCTGAAACTATCAAGCTAATGCGGAGGAGATGCCCGGAGGCCACAACACTTACGAACTCTTTGTATGTCTCAGCAGCCAGGAGGTGAAGGTGCTGAGCCCTCAGCACGGCGTTGGCAAACAGGTTGGAAAGGGGCATGGCCGGGAAGGTGGCAGCTTCCTGTGGCCACTGCAGTCCCAGAGTGATCACAGCAATGAAGAGGGGAGAAAACCACGATCCTGCAGCAAAGCGGGAGAGGTGTTAGCAACAGTGCTGAGGAGGGGGCGGCACCTGGGAATTAATTCCCAGCCTCTTCTGTCCATGCTGGCTGAGGGCTCACCTTTCTGAACGTCTTGTTTGACTCTGGGGGTGAGTTTAACCCTCCCCAAAATCAAACGAAACCCCGTCTCCTTTCACTAGACGTGCCCTTGAGGCTTATACTGCTCCCAGTGTTATAAGCTGTGTCTTCCGGGCTGAGCTGTTGTTCCTCCATGAAAACGAGAGTGTGTCCCTATGTTTTTCCCTAACAACTCAAGTTTTTCCATAGGCCTTGCCCTCATGAGGAGAGCACATTGAGCAAGCAGGGGATGTGAGTACCAGGTGAGGGCCTGGGAGTACCTCTGCCTCGCTTTAGCCTAGGTTTATGCCATGCTGCTGATGTGAAATCGGCTGTCTGCCTTCACTAGGATGAGAGCTGATGACATTACCTGTGCTGTGACCAGCTACTTTTTCTCTCTGGGACATACCTGTAGCATTTGGTGATCTTTGTCAAGTCTAAAGGTTTTCAACCCGTGACATCTAACCCACACAAGCATCCACATAGTTAATCTCAGACAAATACCCTTCAGTGGAGGAATGCCACGGAGCCTGTAGGACTTGGACATATGCATTAGACATCATCCTGATTCCCGTCTTAAGCTTTAAATACGAGTTTTAATATCCCTGCCAACATTTATGTTAGTAATAACTGTGGCTCGACCTTGTTCTTCATGTTCTTCACCCTCTCCTTGCCAAGTTTAGGCTAAAGACTGCGTAAGTTAATTCACGATTTAGTCACACTGTAGGGAAAGAGATTCTTTTTCATTGATTTAGAAGTTGCCACAATTTGATTCAGGGCTGGCACTGAGTGTGTATAGCCCACCACAGCCCCACCCTATCATCATCTCCCATCTGCAGCACTGGCAATCTTTTAAAACTGAAATAAAGAAAAGTACCTGGAGCCATTTCTGCCCGGTGAGTTGCTCAGGTGTTGCTTGACAGTGAATGTTTCCTTCTTTCATCTAGGCTGGTGAAGGTAATCCTTGAGCCACCCCTTATATAGCAGGGGGTCTGTTTAAAATGCATATATGTGTTCATGATCACAACAACATCTCTATATCTTCTCCGTGCATAAATGCACAAGTGTTCGCAATGGTGCTACCTAATTGTAGTCATTTATACATAGATGTAAAGGTTAGGGAGGTTATTTACCTAGGGATGAAATCAATGCTGAGTGATTTCCCCATATTCTGTTGTTTATTACAAATAAAGATTTTATCATCATTGGAAGACCCATCCAAATCAGATCAGTGCTTTTACACAGCGGAATTTGCCATGTCCACCTGATTTTCCTGCCTGGCTCTGCAGCCTTGGCCCACACTTAACAAGGCTGACTGGCCAGTTCGGAAGACTTCTGACTTAATTTTAAGTGAGATGTTTTTCCCTTTATTGTTAGCGGGGATAGAGCTGGATGGATGTTGTCAGATGAATCCCATTTCTGCCAAGAAATTTCTTTCTTGCTACCAAAATTTCAGCGAATAGTTTTGGTGAGCTGGTTTGCTACCAGCGTACCCAGGTGCTTGTTCAGGTACCAGCCTGCCGGCTGCAAGTCCTGCTGCAGTTTCTTACGTCCTCAGCTGGAGGGTTGTGAGCATCTTCCTGCTCTTGCCTGAGATGCAAATGTGAAATATCTCAGGATTAAGCAGAGGGCTGGTGTGGAAAGGAGGGAGAGGAGAGGTTGCAGCACATCTATGCATGCATTTGAGCAAAACAAGACAGAACCTGGGATGGGCAACTCCAGGGGGAGCTTAAAGGACTTTTACTCCCCGTAAGGCACCAGTTGCCCCAGACCACCCTGGTTTGGCCCTTTTTTCTGGGGTTCGGGCACTGCTCCCCAGCCAGGGGTGGTGATTTGGCTCCCCTGGGCCCCCCTTGGCGTGGCTCCGGTTTCCGAGAGGCAGCATCATCACCGGGGTGGCTGGAGCAGAGGGTGCGAGAGCTCGTTAATAAACATGCCAGGGAGAGCGCGATCTGTTCCGAGAAGCCCCCGGTTGTTTGCTTCACGGAGACGTGGTGGTGTCGCAGAATAAATGTCAGTCCCTAGAGAAGAGGGAACAGTGGGTGCTGCAGCTATCAGGTATCCCGTCACCCAATAGCCAGCAACATCTGGGTGTGTTTTTCTATTCCAGATTGCGTTTAAATATGTCAATATTTGTCGGAGATGAGCAGAGCAGCAGTCACCCCAGCCCAGCACAGGCTCTGCTGTCTGTTAACGACGATGCCGTACCGCTGCAGCTAGGTTGGTACAGCACCTTGCACCCCGGTCCTGCCCATCACTTGCTCCCCTGCTCCCTCTCTAGCTCTGGTAGTAAAAGCATGGTGGTAAATCAACATTTTTTTATGTTGCAGCCAAGCACGGAGATATCAGGATGATCCAGACTGTGTGGTGCCCCTGAGGCTTGGTTTGTCCCCGATCCTCTTTGGGCATTAAATGAGGCAGAAGCGTCGCGGAGAAGGCAGTGCGTGACTGTGAAATGCTGGGCTGGGCTAACACACACCACTGGCAGAACTGCAGTTGCATAAGCAGCTTTCAAATATCAGTGTGGCATTTTTCTAGCTTTCAAATGCCTGCATTTGCGACCCAAAGTAGCAGCTCATAAAGCAGCGTGACACTCTGAAATTTCCTTTTCTTTTGAGAAAGAGGAAAAAAAACCACCCTCAGTTCCCTTCAGGGTGGTCCCACATCCACCTGTCTTACCCTGAGCATCACCAGCAGCATCTAAACAAGTGAAGCAACTCCCCTTGCAGACTTGTACGCTCCTTGGGTCCTCCTGACCCCCCAGCTGGGAGAGGCCCTTCCCAGCCTGACGAGTGAGCTGCAACCAGGGAATCCTGATGGAGAAACCAGCTGCTGGCCCGCGGCCCAGGCTCTGCACTTCGGCGGGCAACGACATGGTTGACAGAGATTTTGAGTGACAGTTGACTACCTCTGCTAGCCTCGCTGCTCGGAAGGTAAATAGTCCTTTTCAGATTGAATTGATGGGTTTTATTTACTAGAGCTAGAACTGCTCAGTTTCACTGAACCTGTTTCTAAAGATGAGGCTGAAGAGGTCCAGGTCTACAACCCGGTCTGTCTGCCTGACCGTCCTGCTGATGGTGGGGATACAAAATACAGAGCCTGGACTGTATATACTGAAATATATTTATTTACATTAAACGCATTTTAAATACAAACCTATCTGAGTATAAAATTAAAACAAACCCTATCTTTAGGCTCCCTAGAAACTAGTCTAAGCATTTAAAATAAAACACTACAGAAATATTTATTTGCTTCTGGCATTTTAAAGGAAGCCAAAGCCCTGGGCTAAGAGTGTAGCCAAGCGGCAGAGCGGAACTGGGGTTGCCGAAACTGCTTTTGACATCGGTGGCTTCCTCTCCAGGTGCAAACAGCAGATTCTCCTTATTTTCACATGATTCGGTTAAGTCAGTTGAGCGAGTTGTTTATGCAGAGCTGAGAAAGTAGTTGGGAGCTGGGAAGGCCAGAAAATTTGCCTTCCTCTTCCATTTCGTAACTACAAACAAGGCATGGAGGGATGAGCTCTGCTAGTCCTAAAATCTTGGCAGAGATGGAAACCAGGAACAGCCAGTTCACTTCTCTCACTGTGAAAGCTCTTCTTTAATTAATCAATTTTATAAGTAAAACATGTGTAAAGTAACTTTTATATACATGTGCATGCAACTAATTTGGGATAGTTTTATTTAACTAGTAAAAATCAACCTTAAAATGCCAGTTTTGTGCTATTTAGATTGAATTCCAGTTTTCCATGAAGGTGGTTTACTGGTAAACAAGAACCATCCTGTTCCCTGCTGAAAAAGCCGTTTGCTCGTGATTTTACCCTCCCTTTTCTGCTGGCTGTTTTGGGAAGCGGAGCGGTCCTGTCTTGGGGCCCAAAATGTCGCAAGCTGTAGGGGCTCTCTGAGGGGGAAAAGACTTTCAGCCCCACAGTCCTTGTCCCCCCCCCATCCTGCCAAACCCCCAGACCCCCGGCGCTGTGCTAGCTGTGCCTCCCCGCGCCCCTCGAGCCCTGGCGTTGGGTGCCCAGCCAGCCCCGAGCCCCGTCACCCACCCAGCTGCTGCCGCTGTGCCAAGATAGTTTTTATTCACAAAACCAATTAGCGCCGCTCTGTTCCTCTCCAGATGTTTTTTAGCTTCTCTTGCAAGACCAGATGTAGCTGAGAGCAGAGTTCCTGGCCCTGGGCCCTGTTCTCCTGCTTCAGTTCCTGGTGATGGTCTTTGTCTCTCATCCCAAGCTGACATCTTGGGACTGTGAGGTCCCCCCGATGTGTGCTCAGCGAGAGCTTCCAGGAGAGCCCCATGGCCACTCTTGGCTTCACGTCCCTGCCTGCACTCGGGGCCCTGGCGGGGTGGACTTTGGTTTCCAGCTAAGCTGGACCCATGAAAAGCTGCTCCTCATTCCCAGGGCATCCCACTGACCCTGGGACCAGGGCTACGGGATACTCCCAGAGCAGGCACGGCAGGATGGAGTGGGATGTGAATTTACCCATTACTTTTATTAGAACTTCTAAAAGCAGTTGGACATTTATGTCCCACAATTTACATCCTTCCCGTAGGTTCTGAGGTTGGACACGTCCCTCACCAAGGGGACGTCCTCATGACACAGGCCAGCTCTTGCCTGGAGAGGAGCAAGACTTGCGCAAGACCCTCTGGGCGAGAGCTGTCTTCCCAGCTTTTCCTGTAGTCTTTGGGGAGAAAGAGGTGCTTTTGGAGGATCCTCCATCTCAGATAACTGCCAGCTTGGCCTTCGGGGCACGCCTGTGGCTTGAGAGCTAAACAGTGGCCCAAAATCTGCTTCTCATAGCACCCATGTGATGCTGCTCACCTTGGCTCCTCTGCCAGGGCTGCAGCGGTTTCTCACAGCCCAGGAGGGTCCTTACAGCATGGAGAGTGATCATGCCTGGTCCTCTCCATCCCAGGTGGGGTTGGAAGAGACCCACCACCCACCCTGGTACTTCCATTGCATTAACCATGCAGGAGCTCAGCACCGTGGGGTGGGGTTGCCTGGGGTTTGGGGCCAGTTTGCTAACGGGTTGGGGACTGCAGGTGACTCCTAATTTCTACGTAGGCTTTCAAGGTTCATCAGCGGGGCGGTAAGAGCGACAGCCGGGGCAGGGCAGCCTTGGTGGCCACAGCCCGGACACGGCAAAGCAAGCACCCAAGGGCAGCAGGACCCGAGCTCCGCACAAGGCTGCTGGAGGTGGCTTGCAGCCCCGGATCCAGGTGCCTGTCAGAGCTGTGGTCCAGGGCAGAAGCCAGGGGCCCGTCCCCACGGGTGCCAGCAGGGTGCTGGCAGGGAGCCGTGCCACTGGTGCCGGCCTGGTGGTGGGTGCAGGACCCTCTCACTCTTCGCCGGGGTGTTCCCCAACTGTCCACTTGGCCTTCACGTCCCGGAAAGGAGTGATGTCCTCGTAGGTGGCCATCTGCTCCACCTCCAGGCCCTGCACCGAGAAGAAGGAGGTTGAGACACGGGAAGGGGACCATGGCTTTGGCCACAACCCGTCCCTCCTTGGGACCCTCAAGCAGGGACCCGTCTCTAGGCTATTCCTCCGGAGATTGGGGCAGCTTCTGAGAGGGGAGAAGATGGAGATAGATGGCCAGGCATGCTCAGAGCTTGGTTTGGTTTTATGAGCAGCTCTTGATGGCTGATGTGTGCAACAGGCACTTGGGAGGAAGATGCCCTGATGCAACCTGCAAGAGCTGGTGGTGCCTGGCAGACACCCAGCCAGGGCACAGCTGACTATTTCCAGGCTCAGGTTGATATTACAGAGGTATTTCTAGAATGAATGCAGCATTACCTCATAGGTGTGGTCCTCCTCCGGGCTTTCCTTGCCTTCACCCTATGGAGAGGAGCATCACAGGTTGGGTGTCAGCACCCACCAGGATCCCCCATCCCCTGCCTCCAGCCTCTTCCCCACCAGGCCAGGTCCCACAGCTTCCACAGGCGAATCCACGCAGTCCCACGCACCGTTTTAGGTGCTTATTTTCTCATTTCAGCCAGCCATGCTCCCATGCAACAGCCCCAAACTCAATGCCTGCCAATCCCCATCCCTCGCACCACAGTGACGAAGCTGGGGACATCCCCACTGCTGGAGATGCTGTCACTTACTTTATCTAGGAAGAGGAGCATGGGGACGCTGATGAAGATGACTAGCAGGATGGACTGGATGATGATGATGGCGTCTTTCAGGGTGTTCCTGCTCTGGATCTGCTGGATGTTGCTGTGACCTGGGAGCAGCAGCAGAGTGTGAGCCCCGGGTCCCACCTCCGTGCCAGGCTCCCAGGGAACTGGGACGAGCTTGGCATGGCCACAGGTTCGTGTGTCAGCAGAGCGGATGGGGGAGACATGGGTGACATGCCCTCCTCCTCAGGAGAGACCAGAGTATTGCAAACTGCCCCTGGGGTTGGCATCAGGGACCAGCTCTGGGATGAGACACCTTGGGCAGGACCCACCACTAGCCAGGACCAGGAAAAATCTGATCTATTAGGGGGTGCAGTCCCTGGGATGTGTTTCTGTGGGATGGACAGAACTGGGGGAGGTTGTCCTGCTGCTTGGTGGCTGGTAACGAGCAAAGAAACCTCTGTGGTGCCATGGAGCATCTCCAGTTGTATCTGAAGGGGTCCCACCAGCATGGGGAGAGGTGGGTGCATAGGAGCATGATGTGGGGTTCATATGGAAAGGGTGAGAGAAGGAAAAAGAGCATCTCCTGGGGTGCATGGAGGATGGGGAGCTCCTACTCACCCATGACTCTGAGCTCTGTCCCGCACAAGCGCGGCCACTTCTTCTCTGCCGTGAGGTTCTTGCTATCGCACACGTAGATGCCGTTGTCCTCATATTTGATCCTGAAGATGGTGAAGTTGATGAGGTTGTGTTTCCTCTCAATGCTGTAGCGGGAGGTGCTGTGGTCCAACTCATAGAGTTCATCACTGTCCTCTGACGTTTTGTACCACTGCATGTTGTGGGGCTCCTGAGAGTAGCAGATGAAGTGGACGGGCATGTTCTTCTTGGCCGCTATGTAGCGCGGGTGCTGCTGCACCACAGAGCACCCACTGCCTGCCAGGGGACAAGGGTGGTCATGGCGAGCAAGGACCCGGCACCTGGGCAGTATCAGGGAAAAAAACCCGCTCCCACGAGACCCCCCCCCAGCATCTCCCAAATCAAGAGCTTTCCATTTTCATGGATTATACTGCTTTTGAGTGTTCAGCTTTGTTTTGGTGAATCGTCATCGTCTGGGGGTGGAAATCGGAGACTTTTGGTGAAAACATGCTTTTAATGGAAACTCCAGTTTTCTGTGGGAATGGCTTCACTCCAATACTTGTTTGCTGCTCCCACCCCTCTCTATGTACATTTTGTTAGTCCCAGCTCCAAAATTACACCCTGTGCTCGCACGCACCATGGAGCCTTTGCGAGGACAGACCCATCTCCCCAGTTGGCTTCTCTCACGCTTCCACATTTTTTGCATTTTGCTGTATTTTGTATTTTTGCCTGTGTTTTGTCCCAGAGCTGGCGAGTTTGAGGGCTCATTTGGGTTGTGGAGTTCACACTTAATACCCTGTGGGTGGGAATGGCACAAGCGCTGCGTGTGCAAGCCCAGCGCCTGGTCCCAAGGCACGGCTTGTTTGTGCAACGTGCTCTGCAAACGCAGAGGAAAAAAAACCGCGTGTGTGCTTAGGAAAGACAAAACGGATTCGGTTTTGCAGAGGGAGAGCAAGGTGCAGGGCTGGGGAAATGCCATGGACGAGGTCACAGCCTGGGAATTTCCTTTGTGTTGGAGAAGGTCTGTGGGTGATGGGACATCCACTGACACCCTTGTGGCATAGCCAGTGGGGACGAGAGGAACCCTGGGGACACGCGGAGGGTCTGAGAGGTTACCTGTGCTGTTCCTGGTGCTGTTGTTGTCTGCCGAGATCACACCTACAAGACAGGAGAAGGGCCCTAAGATAGTGGCCAACAGCCCATGTAGGACAAGCCCATGTACGATGTCCCATGTGGGATGGCACGTACCATGGGTCCTTTGTGCGCATTCCATATGGGGATGGAGTGCTTGGCAGCATCAACCAAAGCCCCGCTCAAAGGACACGGAGCAGCACAGATTGGGGTACAAACCCTTCTATTTCCATCCCATCTCCTGAATCTTCTCTAGCAAGTTACTTTCTGGTTGACATCCCAGTGAAACCTGCTTTCGCTATTAATATCCCCCAGGCTGGCACCACTCAGAAAGGGTCCAGACAGGCTCACGCCTCTTTATTTACACTCTCCATTTTCTGAATCAACCAGAAACACTTTCCCTGACGTGGTTTCTCTGGGCTTGGAGCCCTGCGATGGCCGGGGGGGTTCTCAGTCCGTGGGACCATGCAGCCCCCCGTGCCAAGGGCTGGATGGAGCTGTGGGACCTGCGATGCAGTGCAGGATCTAGGGTGAGGCAGGGACCCCCACCCCCCTAAGCACCCATGGGTGCTCCTGCCCACAGCTCCTGTGCCCCTGTGCCTCAGTTCCTCTTGCCGCAGCTGGGCAGGAAGCACCAGCCCTGTTTACCGCACTGCTTCAGTGCCCAGCTCCATCCGCCTGATGAATATTCGCCAAACCCCACTGTGGGGAGGCTGGCATGGAGGTGGGGGCTGCACCACCTCCCAGTACATTGGGGCAGCTGCGACACCCCCCCAGAAGAAGAAGAAGAAGAGGAAGAAGAAGAAGAAGAAGAAGAAGAAGAAGAAGAAGAAGAAGAAGAAGAAGAAAAAGAAGAAAAAGAAGAAGGAAGGTTCAATTCCCTACCCATATCTTTGTCCCGAGCCTTCCCACCCTGCTGCAGACCTTCCTGCCTGGCTTGGCAGGGACCTCCGGCTCAGCCGTGGGCTCCCCTCCCTGCCCCAGAGTCTCTTCCAGGTCCGTGCTGCCCTGTTCACCTCCAGCACCTACATCTCTGCAGGCAAACTCTCCCCTCCAGCCCCATTTCATGTTTTTTTTCTGAGATGAGGAGATGCGCCTTGTCCGGGCTGTGTGTTGGGCATGTGTCCCTGCCACCTGCGGTCCTGCCAGCCAGCTGGGACAGAAGGCTTTGCTCTCCATCTTTGGTTGCTGTTTCTAAATGAAGACCAGGCTAGTCCCTCACCCTGAAAGCCCTCACACCCCTCAAAGCCAAGATTTCCATTGCAACCACGGATGGGCTGAGCTTCCCCTGTCCTGCCTAGAAGCCACCATGAGAGCCAGGATGAAACCCTGAGACCTCAAATTCATGCTGGACTTGGTGGCCACCCAACAGAAACCCTTTAAGTGCCCTTTCTCCTGAGGGCACAGGTTTCCCCTCCCAAGGGTGGGATCTGCTGCAAGTTTTGGTGGGTGTCCCTGCACCAAGCAAGAGGGGCTGGAAGGGGACAGGAGCTGTGTGCTGGGTTTAGCTGCTGCTTCTCCGTGGGGATGCAAAGGGGAACAAACAGCACAGGGATGTTCACACAGGACCCACAAATCACCCCCAAAAGCCTTTTTCCTCCCATTTCTCCTCTGCTCCTGGCTACCGAACCCCACGAAGCAAAGGGATGTGGCTTGGCCGTGGCCTCAGTGATGTGCCAGCCCCGTCCTCAGGCCTCCGAGAGCAATAAATGATAAAAAAACCCCAACAACCCTTCTTTCCTGCCACCTGCAACCACAACCGGCCAGGCTCCGCACCCACTCTGCACCGGGCTCCCACCGAGGCCAGCCGGCCGCCCCAGAAAGCTCCTGCGCTGCGGCGTGAGACAGACACATCCCGTCCCCGCACCCCCAGTGGGAAACAAAACCCAAAACCGGAGGGAGACGTTGAGCCCCGACCCCCCTGCGGGTTCTCCCTGGTGGCACGGTGCCCGGGGCTGGCTTCCTGCACAAGGCAGGACTTGGAGCAGCGATTGCAAAGTTTAAAACTAACAAATTTATTGCCAGCCCTGGGTGAAATCCCTCATTGCACTAAGCAGGGGATGCATGCCGACGCATCGCCTGGGTGCACGTTTCCTTGCTCTGAAGTGCAAAAGCCCCTGTTTGACGCCTACCTGTGACCAGAGCCATCAGCCAGAGGTTTGCCTGGAGCACCCAGAACCTCGTGCAGAGATCAGCCATCTTTCACTGCAAGTGGCAGGGAAACATCCAGTCGCCGGCCCTTGCTTCTGCAAAACACAGCGGCTGCTCCGACCGGCTTGGCCTCTGTACCTAAAAATGGCAAAGCTGCCGCTACACGAGACGGCCTCTTTCCTGCTCATGTAAATCCTCCTCAGCGGGGACTTTCCCCTTGGGGCCGGTTTTGAATGCGACGCAGACGCTGGGGCATCGGTGCCTGCGCCCTGTGCGCCCTCCGGCCTCGTGTCCCCAGGCCGTGCTCATCATGGTGGTGTTATTTGATGGAGGTGGCCACGACTGGTGTGGGTCTGCACCAGAACTGGAGATGAACCCATCCGCAAAGCATTCGGCCAAGCAAAACCTCGACTGAGCTCAGGGGATGTACCCAGGGAGCGGGGTGCGACATCCCTGGGGGGGGTGGTAAAGGATGGGGGTTACCCCCAGGGTTGTACCCCAGCTCCACGGCAGCGCGGGCAGTTCCCCCCCAGTTGAGCCCTGTGGGTGGTGGGCAGGGCTGGTGCTGGACCAGCTGCAAGAGTTGGAGCGGGAACAGGGTGGGAAGAGGGGATGTTTGTGGGGCTCCTAATCTCATGGAGGGGTGCTGTGGGATCGGTCCCCCAGTTCCCATTCCCAGCATCCCCCGCAGCTGCCCGTCCAGGGAAGGGTGAAATCCAGAAGAGGAGCAAAGTGGCCAAACCGAGGTGTGACCTCCCCGCATGCCAGCCATGCTCGGTCCTTCTCCTCACCCCATTTGACATGACCGAGACCCTGCTCCACGAGTCCTTTGGAGACAACCACTCCGTGGGGAAGCGCAATGCAGCACCCCAAGGTGAGCTCTGTCATCGAAATACGGTTTCCTTCCATGCCGTGCCCTCTGCTGTGCTTTACCGGCTGTGGGCAAGCACTGAACTGTAACTCCATGTGAAAAACACCTTTGGGTACTTTTGCCAGCCGTGTTGGTCCCCAGAGCCCGGGTTTCTGTGCCTGGGGCCTCCCCAGACCTTCACCTTCTGCAGGTTTGGTGTTTTTTTTTTTTTTTTTTTACCGGTTCTGAGCATCCGGTGGCTGCTGGGAACCGGTCGGAGCCTCACCTTGTACGTGAGGGCACATGAAGCAAGAAAGAAGAGAAATAAAGGTTTCCAGAGAACGGCTGACCCCAGGAGGGAAAGAGAGAGACGATGGGAGAGGTGCCTTCTCCTGGTAGAGCAGGCAGGCCATGCCGTGCTCACAAGTCCCTGCTGCCGGCACCCCCAGTACAGCACAGCCTGGCCGTGACATCCCAGCAAGGCAAGAGCGATGGGGGATGCCCATGTGCTCGGCCGGCACTGAGGGGATTTTTATCAAGCCCTGGGGTTGGAGACAGGAGTTATGACGAGCAAGGGGGGGATGCTGGAGGTGCCTGAGAAAGCCCCGTGGGGCAAAACAGGGAGCAGGGAACAAAATAAAGATGTTTTGCAGCAATGGTGGCCAAATTACCCTGCCTGCAGGCTCCTTGGCACCCTCAAACAGGCACAGACCTGGTCCAGAGGGGCTTGGTCTCCCCTTGAAGTGCCCTGTGCTTGCAGTACCCAGTGACATGTAGGGAGACCTGACGGTCCCCACATCTCTTCCCCTGGGCCACCCTGGCTGCCCAGCCCACAGCACATGGCCAGACCGTGCCCTGTGGGCAGAGCAGATCCGCTGCCAGGCAGCTGCGCCCTTCCCCAGCCCATTCCTATTCATCAGGGCTTGGGTTTCACCACTGTCCTTTCCCCCGCCGCGGGACAGGGATGGTGGGTCACACCACATCCTCCCTCTGGCCCCCTGCCTGCACAGGTACCACGATGCTCAACTTGAATTACACCAGCCTTGGGATGAGCTGTTCCAGCCAGAGCAAAAATACAGTGGTGAGGCCATACCATAGTCCTCGGGGACGTCAGCAGGTCCCAGAGGTGGCTCCTCCTCCAGCCACACGTTGACGCAGAAACCTCCTTCGCCCACCACCGCCTTCTCCCCATGATGCTGAACTGCTCCTATGTGGCTGGTGGGACAGGTTTGGCCCCACAGAGCCTGGCGTGGGGCAGCTCAGGGGGTCTGCGCCTCCTCCAAGCCCACATCTCTCCTTGGTGGAACCTGCAGCAGCATCTCCTATAGCTCCTAGAGTTGGGGCTCATTGCTGTGGAGCACCAAGGGCTGCAGGGGACTTGCCCACAAACAGAGCAGAAGCTCTGGGGTCTTGGCTGGGTTGGAGGTGCCAGGAGGAGGCAGGCCAGGGGGTCTCTCGTGCAGGATGGGACCACCAGGTCCTTCTGACGATGGCAGGTCCACCCAAGGCCATGCAAAAGGGCTCCCCATATCTGTCCTGGAGAAAAGGGAGGGGGCGTTTACCCCTCCCAGAGCAGGGCAAATGTTTCTCCCTCTAACACACGCCAACATATTAGGTATCGTAATAATAGACCATTTACAATTGTTTATTTTAAGAAATGTACAAAGAAAAATGGCTTTAGCTCACACGAATCCTGCTCTTTGGCATTTTATCCATCACCGACGACACATATGTACAAGCAGCATTGATTGTGAACCACGATCCGGGCTGGAAACCGCTGTGCCATGAATGCTTCCCACGCAAACGCCATTTAAAGTAGCTCAGGCTCCTGTTCCAGGGAGCATCGCCCTACACAACATGGAAATGAAAGCACAACGCTGCGGGATGAGCAGAGCGATCCTGGCTCTGACGCCTGGCTGACAGTACATGGATGCCAACAAGCTCAGCACCGCTCCTGGCCTGCCTGAGCATGGGGCATCTGTAACAGCTCGGCACCAAAATCAGCCCAAGAGAAAAAAAAGAAAAAAAAATTATAATAAAAAAAAAGACAGACCTTTGGCTTCAAGAAGCAGCCCTTGTTTTTACTGGAAGAGGTTTTGGTTCATGTTTGTTTTGATCTCAAGAGGTCTTTTTTTTTTTTTTCCCCTTTTGAAGGCAGAAAGCGGTCCAGAGATGAACTCGGGGCCTTTTGCACATTTTTCTTGATTTACTTTCCTTTTGCCCACCTGCGTAAAGAGCAGCAAACCCCTTTTCCCTGGGAAAACCCTCCTCTGCCGGGAGGTTTCCTGGTGAGGACCTACCTGGCCCTGGCACGTGCCACCGCGTCATCTCCAGAGCCCCAGCCAAGGGAAGGATGCTCTGGCTGAGTATTTTGGGATTTACACCCCGGTGGGAGCATTCATTGCATTAAGGCCCCCCCAACGCTGGGTGGCCGGTGGGATTTAAGGGACCCCGTTGAAGCAGCTCATTGCAAGGACTATTCAAAGACTTGCCCCGATCCCTGGGGATGCGTCTCGTTAATTAACACTAACCAAGGGCACTCCAGCAGGACATTTCCACTTGCTAGCAGGCTTGAAAAAAAACCCCTAGAAGTGGTTTTGTTACAGAGACTGGGGATTCTCGGAGGACGTTCTCCAAAGCCTACCTTTGTCCATTGCTTTCCTGCCACAAAATCTGGATGAAATGGGAAAACAGAGAACAAGCATGAATATAAATATGGTTTACATTCGTACCGTAGAGACCTGAATGATTTATGAGTTCAATGCATATTCAGAGACCTTTAAAACCTGATATTTAACCCTGAGAACATATCTGCAGATGCTTTGTTTTGGCTATGCAAACAAATCTTTAAGACATAATTGCACTTTCTCTGTATATAACAAAAAAATAAATCCATAAAGCTTATTCATATATTCAAAAGAAAGGTGCTACTTTAAGACATTGGAGATTTTTGTTCACAAAACCTTGTCTTTTCTATAATTATTCTTAATATTATTTCACTTGGCTCATCTTTCACTGGCTACTTGGCTGCACTCTGGAAGAATAATATACAAGAAAACCTCTTAATTGTGAAATAACATTAATAAATAATTAAGTAAAAGGACAGCCATACTCATTTGTTAATGTCTGAAAAACATCGTTGCCACAATGAGCTCATTTCAAAACTAAGATGTTTCTCTTTCACCAACAATAGATTTCACATTTAATTCTCATAAGAAAAATATTAAACTCTTTGCAAGTGCAGTGAGCTGTAAAAACCAGGATCGGTAATAGACCCTGCTTTGAAAGTTGTCTACTTGAAATATCTGAAATTAGCTCAATATCTAAGATCTATTGATCTGTGTGTGGAAGAGCTCTGGAAAAGGAGATACAAATGAAGTCTTTTAAGGCTGGGCGAGATACGGAAACCTCCTCCTGTTATACCAGCGACTCTTTCACAACACGTTCCTTGTCCCATGCTTTTGCTTTGCCAGGAGCATCTTGAGTCTCTGAGCTGGGAACAGGTGCAAGACCAAAGGCAGGGGCTGTCTCCACATCTGTCCCACTGTTCCCAAACATCTCGTGCATTTTGGTGGCAATCAGACCTTCCTTCTCAGGTGCGTCCTCTCTCAGGGAATCCTCGTCCTTACTGTGCCTGTACATGTAAGATGCCTGCTTCACCGAGCGCCTCAGGAGGTACCTCCGGAAAGCCCTCTGGATTTTTGTAGCACAGACTTCCTCATGTTTCCTTTTCAGAGTGGTGGTGATGGGTTCATAGGAAACCTTTGAGGGGTTTGCGGCCATGAACTTCTCCTCCATGGTGGCCTTCAAGGCATCCATCTCTCCCGAGTCTCCCAGCACTTCCTTAGTCAGGGCAAAGAGGATATCCAGACAGTGGATTTTATCCCCAGCAACCATTGGTAGATCCATGGTGATTAGCTTGATCTTGTTTGGCTTGGGAATTTTGAGTGGCTCCTGTAAGGTGTCTACAAAGTCAGACAAGGTGCTGTATGCAATGAACTGGGTGGCGTCTGGGTCAAACTTCTCCCAAGTTTCATAAAACATTTCAAAATCGTCTTCACAGAGAGGTTCGCTGCTCTCCTCCGTGGCTACGTTGAAGTTCTCCAGGATGATGGCAATGTACATGTTCACCACGATGAGAAAGGAAATGATGATGTAGCTGCAGAAGAAGAAGATGCCTATGGATGGATTGCCACAGTTCCCTTTTACCGAACTGCCAGGGTTTTCCAGGTTGGGGTCGCAGTCTGGGGGGCCACTGTTCAGGATTGGGCTGAGGAGGCCATCCCATCCAGCCGACGTGGTGATCTGGAAGAGGCAGATCATGCTGTTCCCAAAAGTTTCAAAGTTGAAGATGTCATCGATCCCTGCCTCCTTCTTTACATAGGCGAAGTTGGACATCCCGAAGATGGAGTAGATGAACATGACGAGGAAAAGCAGGAGGCCGATGTTGAACAGGGCAGGCAGGGACATCATCAGAGCAAACAGGAGAGTCCGGATGCCTTTCGCCCCTCGGATCAGCCGGAGGACACGGCCAATCCTTGCCAGCCTGATGACCCTGAAGAGTGTGGGTGATACGAAGTACTTCTCTATGATGTCCGAGAGGACGATACCTGTGAAGGGATGAAGAAGAGGTGAGTTTGCCATGGTCTACAGCCAGCATAGAGAGGAGACTTGGAACTACTCCACTTCATCTGCTAGGGCTGGGGAGACAGAGGCAGATAAGGCCATCCCCAACGGCACACAGCGCTCTGCTCTGCTGGTGGCAAAGGGAATGTATTCCAAAATATCTCTGAGCACAGACCCAAAGGTTAAATGCTGGCTGCATGGCAAGGGGAACACAACACCAAGGAGGACTGGGACAGAATCCTGGTGGCCTCACATCTGACTTGTCCTGTTGGCTTGACCCTGCTCAAAGGGTGGGTGTAAGGGTGTGGCTGGTGACAGGGTGATGTGGTTTAGGCCCAGCCGGCAGCTGAGCGCCACGCGGCCGCTCACTCACGCCTTCCCCAGCGGGACCAGGAGGAGAACGGGAAAAAACAACGGCAAAAGCCTGGAGGGTTGGGATAAGGGCAGTTTACCGGGACAGCAAGGGAGAGGGAAAAACAATCAACAACAGTGCTGAGAACAAATAGTAACAATGGGTGACAATAGAGAACAATTTACTGAACCAAGGACCAACCAACCGGCCGACCAGACACTCAGCCCGTCCCGGAACCACGCCGAAACTGCGCCGCCCCTCCCCTACCCGACTAGCCCCCCTTTTATGGTGAGCATGACAACACATGGCATGGAATAGCCCCTGGCCAGCTTGGGTCACCTGTCCTGGGTCCTTGTAAAATTAACTCTATCCTTGCCAGAACCAGGACACAGGGGGTGGCTGTGGACTGGCCAGACCATTTCCACCCTTTGTTATCCAGTGGGACCCCTCAGGAACCAGTGAAACCAGCAGGACTCACCTAAGATGGAGAGGATGACCACCACAAAGTCAAAGATGTTCCAGCCAATAGTGAAGTAGTAGTAGCGCAAGGCAAACATTTTGAGCACACACTCTCCGGTGAAGATAACAATGAAGACTAGGTTGATCTTATAGAGGACAGATGTTTTGAGTTCGCTTTGATCATCTGTTTCGACCATCATAGTCACCATGTTAAGACAAATCAGGATCATGATGATTATATCAAACACTTGCTTGGTAACCAAGTCAAACACCATCCCTTGAAACTTGTTCTGCCATTAGGGCCACATGGGTGATGATGGAGAACCAGACGTGAGGTGGGAACATGGGACAGACACACACAAAACAAAGACACAACAGGAAAATGAAGAAGGAATCATATTTGAAAGAGTGCAGGAAACCTCAGGTTTGTGGCCGGCACACAGGTCTCACGGCCCCAAAAACTATGGGAGGAGGATACTCAGAACGTTGCAGGATGAAACCCACCATGGCCAGAAGGTGTGGGCACAGGGACAGTTGCTTACTAATTATATCCACAGCTGATGCATCAGGGCAAAAATAAACACATGGGAAAAGGCCTCACTTGAGCTGGGCTATCAAAACCAAACTCAAGCCACCACTGCATGTGTATTGGCAATGTCCCTTCTAGGAGTGTTGAAAACTGAGCTTTCCCTGAGTAACTCCTTTCAAGAGAGGAGCTGGGAGCTGAGCTAGGAGAAAACCCTAATCCCTGCAAATGGGACCCCCTCCCTTGCCAGCGGACCCAGGGCTGAAGAGCAGATCCAAAGGAGGTTGCCTGACGTGAATCTCTTCTGAAGCCCCAGCTCTTAGCAAAGTCCTGCTGGAAGAGTAGCAATGGGGAACCAGGATTTGTCTCCTTGCCCTGGCAAAACCTTTCCCTAGACCCTTCTCATTCACTTTGGAACAGCTGGTGGCTTGAAGTGCTCCCTCCCTGCTGCTCTCCAGGGTGATTAACCCAACGTACCGATGGCCTGGGGATGGGCTTCTGGGGTTTCTTGGAGCCGAGCTTCTTCATGGCATTATAGTATTTCTTCTGCTCTTCCGTCATGAAGATGTCTTTGCCTCCAAAGTATAGAGGGAATCAGCACTGTTAGACTTGGGAACTCACCTCTTCCCACCAAGCATCTCCAGCCAAGCATCTCCAGCCAAGCTCCTACCAGGCATCACTCGCTGCACTGACTTGGTGAAACCTGTTTCCTCCCTTCTTGCCCTTTTCTGTGCTGCTTCCCCCAACTCACGGCACCCATGGGTGCTCAGCTCAGTGCTGCGGTTTCCTCCTGTGGAGGTGAGATGCTGCCTCCCAGCACACTGCAGCAGGTGAAGCACCCCATGTCCTGCCGGGGCTCACCCCCTCCTTGCTGGCCAGATCCTGCTGGGACTGAGGCAGCATCTCAGCATGCTTCAGACCTCACTTGGCACAAACAACGTGGTCCATGTTACCCACCCACTGCCCACACCCCTCTCCGGCAGCCCTGGGGTATTAGCCCCGTGCTATTCGCTTGAAACCAGAAGTTTTGAAACCAGAAGTTGTGTCTTTCCACGACAGAGGGAAAAATGGTGAGAAAGGGTCATGGGTTGGGAAAAGAAAATAAAAGCAATGGCACAGGTGTACAGCTGTGCCTGCTGTGGCATGGGCAGGAGAAATCACAACCCCCCCCTTGCCTCCTTCCTCTGCATCCGTAAGTGAAATCCTCTATAAATGCAATGACCAGAACACAAAGCCCCATGTGCTGTTTTTTGTCCAGCTCTCCTTACTTTTTCACTCTGTGGCAAGCCACTCAGGTTGCAGAGGGACCTTGGGTTCCCCAAAAGCCCTGGGCATGGCAGTCTTGGTCCCCTCGCCCCCCGACTGCACTGGTCCCCCACATCCTAGACCACCGCCCCAGGAGGCAGCAGTGGCTGCAGGACGCAGAAAATACTTATCTTTTTCTTCTGCTGATTGAAGTTGTCGATGATGACGCCAATGAACAGGTTCAGGGTGAAGAAGGCGCCGAAGATGATGAAGATGACGAAGTAGATGTACATGTAGAGGTTGATCTCGTACACTGGCTGCTCTTCAATCTGACCGGGAGAGATGGGAAATGTGAGACTAACCCTCTCCAGAAAGCGTGTCCCCAAGCGCCCGGACAAGGAGTCACTGTAACCAGACAGAGCCGTGGGGTGGCTGCTCCAAAACGTTTGGGAGATGCTGTGTGGGTTGAGTGGTCCCCATGGGAACAGCCATGGGATGGGACTTCCGCGGGACACCGGCTGGGGGACAAGGATGTGCTGATCCCCGATCCCACGGCGTGGGCTGGGGAATATGGAAAGGATGCCCAGGTGCAGCCGTATCAATGAGTGAATTTGAGTTTCTTCCCCATAATCAGTTTTCCAAAGGCTGAAATATAGCCAGGAGGGGAACGGAAAAGTGGTTTAATTCATGCCACACCAGCGCATGGGAGTGGCACAGCCTGGCAGCCTCGGAAAGCACTCCTCATCTCGAGGGGCATCACTTAATTCTGCTCTATATTTGACTGGAGACATCCCAAGGTGCCACAACTGGCTTCTCCCCATTTCGAGGAAAGGTCTTAGCAGAAGAGCGCGGATTTTCCCCCAAAATAGCTTTGCCCCAGGTGCTCGGGGAGGCAGGAGCCCAAGCCATTTTCAGAGGGAGCTGGAAGTGGCTTCGCTGAGCAGCGGCAGCTGCAGCCAGGGCGAGCAGAGCAGCTGTTTCTGATGCTAAAAAAAGGCAACAAAAACACTAAGTTCAGGCCCGTGGGTGTGCGGGGCTGACCCCCCAGCGGGGAATGGGTGAGTTTGCTCAGTTAGAGAAAGAGTATGACGTCCCTCCCGCTGCATCAGCTCATGGCATCGTGGCAGCGTGTGTACAGCTGCCGTGGGGACACTTTTTGGGATGAATCACAGCAGAAACAGCCTCCGCATGAAACTCTTAAAAACTTTTTTTTTTTTTTTTTTAATAACCGATTTAACCCAAAGGTTAAAGGCTAGCTGCTCTGTTTCAATAACCCATTTATTGCTCAGGGCAAGCCAGGCGCTATCTCCAGGACAGGATAAGCTCTCCCAGCTGGAGGGGTACGTGGAGGGCATCATCTCACAGCGGGGTGAAGGACAAACCCTCCGGGCTGAAGCTGCGGGGCAGAGCGGGGATTTCGGACCATGAAGCTGAAGCCGAGAGGAGTGCGCTCGGTCCCAGCCATAACCCCCGGTGGGGTGGGAGCCCAGGGTGGGGGCCAGGCTGCAGCTGGGATGCAGGTGACAATGACATGGGTGGCACAGGGACACAACTGGCTGCCCTTTTTGAGGCTGTGCACCTCAGCAGGGGGGATGTTTTGGGGGTTTCTCTGCTCTTTAGCCCATGTCCCAGCTGAAGCTGTGGGTGGGATGCAGGCAGCCCCCTGGCACCGATGGACAGAGCCAGAGAGGATGCTGTGGCCAAGGGGGTCCATCCCTCACCCCCAGGAGTCTGCTCCCAGTCTGCCAGGGGGAACCGACCCGGTGGGACGAGCAACGCTTGGTGCCGGTTGTGAGACATCCCTACTTGTCCCCTCACCTCGCGTGAGTCCACGGCGGCGTACATGATGTCCATCCAGCCTTTGAAGGTCGCCTGTGGGGACAGGGGAGGAGAACGGATTTACTGGGAGGTATTTGGGGGGAGGGAGGGAGGGAGGGAGTGTGTTGGAGGTTTAGTTTGGAGGCTTAGCTCTGAGCACGCCTGCTCGGCCTGGAGTTACAGCTTCTCCGTGGGAATGGCAGGAGAGGGACCTTAAATTGAATCCCCAAGAAAAATGCCCTGATACAGAAATACTGAGATTTGCACGTGCACACATAAGCTCCGTTCTGTGGCTGAGGTTACCAGGGACTTCACAAAACACCGCTGCAAACCAGGCTGGGAGAAGAAGCAATTGACTCTTTTTCCCCCAAAACAAAGTGCATTTTCCCAAGGGCAGAGCTGTGCTGGGGCCAGCTGCCTCCCTCCTGCTCCCGAGCTGTGCCACCTCCGCAGCCCTGACTTCTGTATGGCTGCCTCTGCTGTCTGCTGGATCCCAATCCTGGTGGGGGGTGTGGGGGGGTACATTGCATTTTTTACAAGCTTTTACTGCTGATTTGTTAAACAAAAAGCCTGAACATCTTGTTTCCTGAATCTGATGGAACAACAAATCTGAAGAGGAAGCTGAATTTAAAGCTGGTTAATCAATTTGGGTTATGCTCTGATTCTGCAACCGCCAGTTCCCCTGGATCTGATGGGAGTAACCCCAGCCCACCCAAAAACAGAGCCCACACCTATATTTGTATTAAAATTGCGGTGAGCAGTTCCCCTTCAGCTTGCCTGGCTCAGCTGCGGTGGGTTCGGTGGAAGCACGGCTGCATTCGCCCACTACCCTGCAGTGGACACACACACTCTTTTTCCAGTCGTCATCTTCCCCATGCAAAACTCTTGCAGCCTACGACTACAGCAGACTGAACTTTTCAAATGGGTGGGGGGGAAAAGAGAGGCCTCCCCTCCTCGCTCCTGCATCCGTGCTGTGCAGAGGACTTCTGGCAGCTCCGGGCTTGGTGCTACCTACACTCATCTGCAGCAGGTCCCTGGTGACACCTTCCCCTCCCATCTTCTACACTGTACCTTTCCTCCTTGGCTCTGCAGGGTTTTATGTGTTAAATACCAATTTTGGAGCTAAGAAGCAGCCAAGAGACTCCATCTGGGCATCAAGGCAGCATCTCGCTTCAGCCCTGATGCTATTCAGGCTGCCCTGCTACGGCAGTGCACATCTTGGAGGGATGGCAGCTGCTTTCGTGACGTACCACCTGCAGCAAGGAGAGGTATCCCAAGCCCACGTTGTCGAAGTTGACCTTGACGTTGACCCATCTGACCTCGTTGGTGTAGAGGAGGGCCATGCAGTCGCTCTTGTTGTTCACCACGCTGATGTCAAAGAGCTCCCCTGAGGTGGTGTTGATGCATCGGTAGTACTTTCCTGCAAAGAGGTTCACCCCCATAATGCTGAATATCAGCCAGAAGATGAGGCAGACCAGCAGGACATTCATGATGGAGGGGATGGCGCCCAGCAAGGCGTTCACCACCACCTGCAAGGGGAGAAAAGACCTTGGAGGACCCGGCTAGGGAACCAGGCTAGCAATGATGTGGACCTTCATGTCCCTGTGCCCCAGCCTTACCCTCCCCAGCAACACCAAGTGGGCTCAAACCGGACCAAAGTTACCTTAGCATCAATCCCACTGGTCTGGAGGCCCCTGAAAACCAAGTGGGACGCGTCCCTGATGTAGGTGACTGCTGAACGGTGCCATGTTGCACGGCCGTGTCAGAGCCAGCAGCACACGGGGGAGACACCTACCCTCATGCCTTCAAATCTGGACAGGGCACGCAGTGGTCTCAGAGCCCTCAGCGTCCGCAGGGACTTGATGGCTCCCAGCTCAGAATATCCCAGCCAGTTCGCTGTCAGGCTGATAATGGACACCTGGAAGGAGCAGCCCAAGGGATTAGCAGCATCTCAGATGGAAACACAACTGAACCACATCCCTGCAGCTCCTGCCCTTCCCTCTTTCCCCAGGACTGCCTCAGGCCGGTGGTCATAGTCTTGTCTTGGGACACAGGGACTGGCATCTAGTCCTTGGGTCCATGGTGACCAGCCACCTGAATGATGTCCCTGCTTCTTGGGTATGAGGGGAGAGGTGACGGGGGACGCAGAATTACTGCGCAGGTGGAATGGCCTGCTGTGTCATGGAGAATTTGGGAGACCCCATATCCCTTCACATCTCTGTTGGGGTCTGGTAGAACAGTATGGGCTTGTTCTTGGCTTGAGCATAAAACAGAAGGGGTTTGAAATGGTTTCTGCAACCAGGGAAAGAAGTCGCCCTTCCTGTGGAGAACCATTATTTTAAGCAATGGTCTAAGCCCTCATTCCACTGCCACCCCATTGTCCTTTAAAACACAACATGGGTTCATTTGCAACAGCCTGCTACAGTGCCCTAATGCTCCCAAATCCCTTGGTAACTATGGCTCTAGAGGTGCTCAATGCTTACATCAACAATGAGGAAATCCAGCCAGCACCACGCGTTGGTGAAGTACACCTTGAAGCCATAGGCCACCCACTTGAGCAACATCTCAATGACGAAGACATAGGAGAAGACCTTGTCGGCGTACTCCAGGATGGTACGTATCACCTTTCTTTGTTCAATGTAGATGTCCTCAAAAGCCTGGAAGAGGCATGGAGCTACATGACAGTCATTCTTCCATTAGACCCGCTGCATGGCTCAGTGCAGCCACATCCATGCCTGTGTTGTCCCTGCTTTCCTAGAGCTTGGGTCAGCTTGAAAAGTTGAAAGCCTAACTACGGGTGGCATTTGCTTATGCACCTGATCAATGTGGGGTCTAACTCTTGTTTGCAAGTTCTTGTTGGCTATGTAGAGCGGTGTTTGTCCCGAAGCAAAGCTTCACTGAGACACTGGCACAGGTTGCCCAGAGAGGTTGTGGATGACCCCTCCCTGGCAGTGTTCAAGACCAGGCTGGATGGGGCTTTGGGCAACCTGGGCTAGTGGAGGGTGTCCCTGCCCATGGCAGGGGGTTGGAACTGGATGATCTTTGAGGTCCCTTCCAACCCCAGACATTCTATGATTCTATGATAAACGTCCAGCTGCATCAAATTCCCACCAGTCTGAGCACAAGCCAAAAGCCAGGACACCAACCTGCACCTTCGGATGTCCTGGTAATTTTGAAAATGCTCGTAGAAGTTTGGGTTACTGCTATGACCACATGGCATGTAAAACATCAGCGAGCAGAGGTACAGGCATGGTGACCAGGTGTTGCACAGCTGTTTTAGCGCAGCTTTCGATTCCGGCACAAGCTACAACCTCAGACATCCCCAAATGGCACTTCAGAGTGTGATGCAGACTCATAAAGTATGTCTGAAAACCAGTCCAGTCCCTCTATCCTCCTTCCCTCTCTCTTTACCCCAGAAACTTGCAGAGAAGTTGATTGCCCCATTAGCTCTGTGTATTTACAGGTGCAGCTGAGTTATGTTCAGCCCAAATACTCAGAGGACCAACGGGCTGACACACAGCTTTTTAATGAGGTTGATTTAAACGGACACCCAGGTTCTGGGAGGGTGCACCAGTCAGCAGCTGGAAGTGCTGAACAGCAAAATAATCACAAATTATTTGTAAAGCACCTCCGGACAGCCAGTTATGGAGGTTGTGAAATGAGGAACCATCCACATAAAGCTAAATAGATGGTGCAGATAGTTCGTGGCTGACGTTAAGAGCAGGAGAGGAGGCTGTAGGGGGTTGTATCCCCTCGAGCGCATGGACCACAGCCCGTGATGGATGCTGGGGAGGGTTGTACAGGGGTGACTGTACCAATGTGGAGGGCAAGGGGAGGATGTTTAGATCCCCTTGCAAGGCTGTACATTGGGCAGACCTGAGCCACATGGGGTTTTAAATCAAACATCTGCCCACAGCTGTGTTATTTTGCACAGGAGACAACCAGGCGATGCCCAGAGCCTCTGGTGCTGCTGCCTAGACCCTGCCCATGTTCCTGGGCTCCAAACCGGGGAGCTGCTACAGAGCAAATGGGACAGGGAGAAAGGTGGGACCTACCAGTGCCCCACTGCTGAGGAGGATCATGAAGACGATGAAGGTCTCAAACCAGTCGTGCTCCACGATGCGGAAGCAGGTTTTCCGGATGTTCCACCATACCTTCCCTCTGTCGCTGGTGATGTCCACGTAGAGGCAGGGAAACCTCTTCACACAGGCTGGGGATGGGACAAAGAGCTGTGGGTTACCTCCTGGCCAGGGCATTTCCACCAACATGACACTATTTGTGCTTTTATTGTCTTTACAAACCCTCCAAGGTGGAGGCTGGAGCAGGATCCTCCTGGGTTTAGGGGTGTGCACACAAGAGGGGAGCCCCATGGGGACCATCTCCTTGATAGTACAGGAGGACTTGGAGTTTGGGCTGAGCTAAGTGAGCCTAGGGATTGTCATGCTGCAGGAATTGCTTGGCAGTGGCCCCTCCATACCCACTTCTCCCTGGGGTTCCCTGCCCTGCTTGGTCCCTCACCTTCAGTGAAGCACTCCTCGGGCTCATTGCTGTCTTCAGCCTCTTCCGCCACCTCCTCCTCCACTGGCAGTGGGGGCTTGTAATCCACGGTGCTGCACAGGGACGACGCATTGTCGCTGGAGAGGGGATTCTGCAAAGGGAGAGGAGAATTCAGGCTGGGCTGCCCTGCAGAAGGGATGTGACTGCCTCCAGGATCCTCCGGCTCCTCCTGCCCCACTGAGACCAGGCAGTACCAAGGGAACGGCTGGTGGGACCCCCTTGCTTGAAGGCTGCTCTGAGTCCCTTTCCTATGAAAATGCAGCCCTGAGTGAAGCTGTTGAATTGTCCAAGGCTGCAAACCTTGAAGGATCATTGCTACATGAGCTTGTACAAGCTTTGCTTTTCATCTAGATTGAGAGGAGCAAAAGGTGCCCTGACCCTGGTCTTCCTCCCAGCACAGCAAGTCCATCTCCCACCCACTTGTACTATCATCTCAGGCTGATTTTCTCACCTCCTCCTCCTCTGCATGCCCTCATCCAAGAAATACTATGCCAAATACCCTTTGGTACAATTAGACCTGCAGAAAACTGGGCGGCCACCATGGCACTTCTTTCAAATCCTGCTGGCTTGGCTCCTGCCAAAGGGCTTTTAGGCTGAGGTTCACCCAAGTTCAAAACCTGCATCCCAAATGTCTCTCGCCGGCTCCATCCTGCACCACAGCTCAGCTTGGCTGGCTTCCCGGATACCACTCAGCAAGGCCTGGAGGGGCTGATAATGAGAGAAAACCTTGGCAAGCCCCTGGGATTTTTTTCCTTTTTTTTTTTTTTATTTTTTGACTTTCCGAGAAGACCTTCTGCAGCACTTGAGGAATGAGGAGATCCCCAGACCTGCCTGTCCTACCTGGGAGAGATGATCTTGGATGGACATCTCCAATGCGGGATGGCATTGGCTTGTGTGAGAAGGAGATAATCCTCCCCCAAGGTCGCTAGTGCTTTCAGTAGTGAATAAAGCAGCTACTCTGTCCTCCCACAAGCCAGGGAAGACCCCCTGGGGTAATTTGAGGCACTGTCACTGCCTGCAGCCTCAGGGGCCACAGCCACATCTCCAGGAGAAGACATTGTTTGGGGAACCCTTGCAGCCTGGCTGCTGCGTGCTGGGGACATCCAGGGCATTGCCTTGAGGAGAAGACGCAGCAGCAGCGGTGGCACAAGCTGTCGGCTGGTGGCTCCGCAGGAGCGATGGGGTCACCCTTGTCTGGGGCTGGGGTGGGGACAGGAGGGGCAGGGGGATTAGGAGGCCTCGGCGTGGAGCCAGGCAAGCTGTGACCCCAGCGAAGGACAGACGGAAACCATCTGCCTCCAGGACAAGTCTTGCAAAGGCACAAAGTGGGGACGAACCAGCCCAGTGGCCCTGGAGACCCGGGGAAAGGTGCCCAGGGCAGGTTCTCTCAAGGAGGGACAGGGATAACTGTGCTGGTCCCACTGCATGGTCCCCCACACCCCATCCCTGGGGGCTCCTGAGCACCCACACGCCCGCGACCAGCAGGTTTGCAGGGTAATTTCCATCACGCACCGGGTACAGCACCTCCAGCCTGGCTGGGTGTTTCCAGCCAAACCCAGGGCTTTCCCCATCCCGGACAGCACCGAGCGTTGGCATTCGAGTGCTGCGCACCCAGACTCACCCTGTGACCCCCATAATTCACAGCAGTTGATGGTACTCCTGTGACATACACAGCCCAGAGCATCTCTGGAGACATCACCCTGCCGGGCAGCATGGGGGTCGGAGGCAAAAAGCCCCCAGGAAGAGCCCTGAGCCACAGCAGTAAATCTTTGCACAGCCACACCAACACTGCTGTTCCCGTCACCTCCTCGCTGCTTTGTGGTGCAAAAGATAAGTCAACCGTAAAATGCAAAAGTGCTCAAGGAGAGCAGCCACCCTACTGCTATCATTTCATCCTGAAAAAATATCTTTGCCTCGGAAAGAAGCTGCTCTGGAAGACGGAGAGCATTTATCAGCATGTTCTGAGCAGCCCATCTGGAGAAAATCCCCCAGTTTGCAATCGTCACTGGGGGCCCGTGTCCCCGGCGCGAGGCAGTGTGTCGAGCTTTGGCTCCATCTGGAGCTGATCGAGGGCATGTGAACACACCGAGCTAGCAGCAATCTTCCCCAAGGACCAGCTCAGGGCTCCCACCAATTAGCACCCAATTTCTAATCACTAGGCACTCAATTTGCATGATGACCACCAGCCCGTTGCCCACCCTGGGTTGTTAATGCACCCCCCCCCCGCTTTGCACCTTGTTCAACATCCAACTGAATTTATCCACCAAAACCAGCAACGATGATGGGGTGAACTGGTACTTAGTGGTTGAGAGATGCTGTTTGCCCCCTACACGCGCTGAGCAGACAGGGATGGCTCTCAAAACGTGAGGTCCGTGGAGGGTGTTGGAGCAGGTGCCGCTAGATGTCAGCTGAACACAGCCCCGTGACGCCGGACCCACGCCGCGGCTTGTCCGATAGCTGCGCACCGCGGTTTTCCCCCAGCCGCCGGGAAGAACATCGTGGTGGCGAGGAACTGAGGTCCGTGGGGACCCCAGCGCGGTGGCTGGGTTGGCATTAGCATCGCCCCTGTGCAGGGTGGCTCTATGACCTGGGTGTACTGGAAATTAGTGCTACTGGACTGGACATGTAGTAGGAAAAATTTTGGGGGAAAATGGCAAATTTCAGCCCTCCTGCTGGCAACATTAAGGGGAACAACAACAACAACTCCCCTTGCCCCTTTTCCTTCGACCAAGGTGCTCCAGGCAAGTTTGTCCCTTTTGAGCACAGCAAGCAGCACGTTTGCAATGGGTCATAGACAGCCACCACTTTTCCTGCCATCTTCCCACTGCAGCCCCAACTGCTGAAAACACCCTGTTTTCCCAGCTAAAAATAAATAAATAAATAATCAGGATCGCACCCTCTTCCTGCGCTGTGCCCCAAGCGAAGCCTGTCACTGTGTGGAGCTGCACGGAGCCTGTGCCCGGGGAGGGAGGAGGATGGCTCTGGGCTTCTGGGAGTCCTGGTTCATTTTCCAGCCCTGCATGTTTGCCATCGATAGTGATGATAAACCCCTGGGTCAGAGCTGTTCTATTATTCATACAAAACCCCTTTCAGATTGACGCAGTTGCTCCTCTCCGCCGCAGCATCCCCACTGCCCTGCATTTCCCCAGGACCTTGGTGCAACCATGTTGTGTGCAGTAATTTCCCACCAGACCATCACCCTCCTTTTTGTGTCTGCTCGGGTCTTCCCGAGTTTCTTGTCTCACATCTCCATGTCGTCCTCCCAGAGCACCAAGGCGACTGGTGTCCCGCAAGCCTGGACCGTCTTCTCTGCGCCTTGACACAGCAATGCTGACATCAGCTGTCTCGTCAGCTTTGGATCCAAAATGCATCGCTTCATGTTCACTTGTGCTAAGCTCCTCCATCTGGTTTTATACCCTCCCTGATGATGCTTTCTGAGGCATTAGCAGTGGATCTAATGTTAGTGCCATCAGCAGATTTCCTGGCATCAAATTCTTCTTGAACATCTTTAATCCCAAACTGAGCGCTTTGACCCTTGCACCAACCCTGTGGTGCAGTGGGGGGTCCCCATCATGTTAGCAGTAACCCCATAGCCTGACCCAAACCAGTCCAAACCCCTGCTTGGACACCGCCCCCCCCCCCTCCAGCTTACACTGGGAAATGCCAGATTGAAAAACCCCAAGTTTGGCCCCTGCCACACATTGTGGAAAATCTAGAAGTAACCCAAACCAGCACAATTCTTTGGGCAGCACAACAAGAATGGGTCAATCCCAGTTTTTGGGTCAAAATCCTGTCGCCCACTTTTCTTACCTTGGCATCTTCAGTGTCGGACTGGGTGCTCGTCTCCTCGTAGAGGTCAGACTCCTCCGAGGCGATGGGGACCTGCACCGTCAGGTTGGGGTTGTTAATGAAATTCATGTGGTCCAGTTCATCCATGAAATAATGCTCTTTGCCAGTCACTCCATCCAGGTACTCTGACTTGGGCTCCTGGCCAGTGTCCACATGGTTTAGCACAGAGTTGTCCCTCTTATTTGGCTCTTGCTCTTCCTCCGGGGCCACCTTCTTCCCCTTCCACAGCCTGTGGAGCAGCATGAGGACAGAGGTCTTTACAAAGTCGATCCCCTTGGTGATCCTGCCAATAGCAATCTGCAAATTGTTCATCTCTCCGTCGTCGTCAGATGCCGCCAGGCTATCGGCGCTGAAGGAGCTCAGCAGCAAAGCCAAGAACAGGTTCAGCACCTGGTGGGGACAAAAGCAAATACCAGTGCTGACGTCTGGCACCATCATCATCCCTGTAGGCTGGAGCAGCAGGGACAAGTCATGGCCGTGAAGATCCCTTCACTGAGCATGCTGTGGGATTCCTTCCTTCCATTGTCCTGCTCTAGGGACTACAGAGACGCCAACCCCATCTCCTGGAGGACATGGACATGGTGCTCCTCACTCCTCCCTCAACATCACCCCCAGCTTCTTGGGTCCTGCTGATCCATTTTCAAGTCATCGCTTCAGCCGCTCTCAAACCACGTGCCCTGTGGGTCCATCAGTGTGTCCCTCCCTTCGCTCTCTTGGAGCTCTTGGCCTGCCTGGTCCCCACGTGGGACTCCGCAAGCCTGTGGTGCTTCTCCTCACCACCCACAGGGATGCAACTCAGTTCTCCCCATTCTCTTCCCAGGGAGAAACCTTCTGCTTATTGTCCTCCCAGTTGCAACTAATCCTCTCCTTTTGCTGGCTCTGCTAGCTCAGACATCAGCAAGCTCCTGAGGGTCTCCAACACCCTGGGGCCCTGTAGGAGCCTGAGCCACAGCCATAACCTCCTCCCTTTCTACCAGAGACCGCTCTGCTCCATGGAGAGCAGCATTTCATCTCAGCACAAGTCAGCTCATGGGATGCAAATGCTCTATATATCTCCAAGCTCGGGCTCTCACCTGCTTCCCCTAGATCTCTCCTACTTCACCAAGCCCAAAACGTGACCGGACCCCACCGCAGCCTCGCCTGGCAGAGGTGGACTCGCTGCATGCCAGAAACCTGGAGCAGCTCATGAGGAGACGAGCGGGATGGGCTCTCCTCGGGGTAGGGGAGCATCAGCAGCACCCAGACATGCACTCGCTGTGCAGGGCGGCCGATGGGCCAAGCCCACAGCTGTTGATGTTTGTGCCTTTTTGTGCCAGCAGCGTATCTGAGAAGGGAATTAGCTGCTATTCAAGGTCACTGCTGTTTTCACATGGCTCATACCATATGACTTAAATCGCATCTTTAAATAAATCCCTACTATCCCATCGGTTTAATACTTACGTTAAGCACCAATTACAGCTAATAGTTGCTGTTGGCTCTGGTTTTTTTGGACAGGAATCCGTTACCTTGTCACTCGACTGACTTCCTCCCTTTTCCCTTAATAACCCCAAAGGAAATGCTCAAAGTGTCATTAACATTAAAGGATGACCGACCGTCGCCTTATTCTTCTGCAGGGGAAGTGGGGAGAAACACACACCTCCCTGCAGCCGGGATGCTCGGGAGGCTGTGCAGGACAGGCTCCAGGACTCAGAAATACCCGAGACGTGGCCAGGAGAGCCTGGCAAAGAGGATGAAGGTGGCAAAGATGGCTCTGTATGTGGTTGTGCACTGTGTTTTCTACTTAGCTTTAAATGAACCCCGTGCAGTGGCACAGAGCACAACAGGAGCTGCAAAGCTTGCCCAGAAAGCTGGGGTGCAATCTCAGGTAGGGCTATGCCTCTGGGGGGGCTGCCTCAGACCCCACCAGCTGAAAATTGTGCTGCCCCCATATTGTTTCCAGGAAAGTCTCCTGGAGGGGTGGCTGGGCTGTCCTACTCCAAAAACTGTCTCCAGAAGAGGAAAGGTCTCCAGAGCCCCTTTCGGGGAGGGTCTCCAGGGAGCTCCAGCTGTGATTCCCAGTCTCTAAGCTCCTGCACTCTCTGCAGACCGTTCTGGAGATGCTTCTGATGCTTATGGGTGATTTGCAGCCTGGTTCAGCATTGCAGCTCAAATGAACGGGTTCTCCCTTGCAAGGTGGCATTACAAACTGTTGCTGACTGCTGGGTGACGGGCAGCCTGGGGAGACATCGAGCTCGATGCATGCACGTCTGCCCAGCATCACCCGGCACAGACCCCAGGGCGAGCTCTGCAGCCAGCACAGCTCTCTGTGCTGCTGTGGGGACCAGTTCACAGCCCCAAACACCTAGCATGAGCCAGGGAAGCCAAGCAGCATCCAAATCCCGATTATCTGCCCTCGAAATGGGACACTCCAAGCTGTCCTGCCCCTGACCTGAGCTGTGGGGTGGTCCGGGTTTCCCCCTGGGGCTGCTTTCACCCCACTGGAGGGCTGTGCCAGCCCGGGACTGGAGCAGCTACCCGAGAGGCGTCAGCAGCTCCCTGGGCAGATAGTTTTTCAAAGCAAATTCCAAAGGGCTTACACAACTCCGGCAAGTAATAGGAGCAATTCGGCAAGCCGCCGTGCTTCCCTCCCCTGCCTTGCTCCTTAAGAAGGGAGAGCAGGGCCCACGCAGCCTGGAAAACAAGCTTCAAAGCTGCCAGCGAGAGGGTTACCAAGTTTAGAAAGGATTTCACGCTCGTCTGGAACTTGCAAACCTGCAGTGCTGGCAGCGAGAAGCTCGGGTTAGTGGGGAAGGCAATGGGCAGGCAGGGAGGGTGATGGTGACCAGGGGCTCACCAGGACATGGGGGAAGGAGCCACACACTACAGAGGGGTCGTGCATCCTTGGGATGCCACCTGGACCACGGTGAGGACTGGGGATGCTGGGGATCTGCAAAAGCATTCTGTGTGGGTCTGCTCCCAAAAGAACCTGGGAACAAAGGGCCAGTGTCTCCACCTCTTATTGCGGGAAGGTGGGAAATGGGGAGAAAAGCCAGAAAAGCCATGTGGAGAAGAAAGGACAGCTTGAAGATGAGCTTTCTTTTGTCCCAGAGTTGCTCCTGCATCTGCCTAAAGCCATTGTTAAATTTTACGTGCCTCAGTTTCCCCTTCTGTTCCTGATCTAGTTTCACCTGAAGATCCCTCATAAATTGCTTCTTACCCTGCTTTACACAGAGCTGAGCACATAGCACATACCCACCAGGTCTACAGGAGGGAGGTCAAGCCTGTACAGCTCCAACAAGACCATGCCTACAGGTCTACATGCCTGTAGATGAGCTGAGCAGGACAGCACTGGCCAGTGAGTGAGAGGCAGAGGTGTCCTCACCCCACGACACCCTCCATCCTCGCTCCCCACCTTTCACTGAGGGTTCACCTCAGCTCCAAGACTCACCACGAGGTTCCCAATGACCATGACCATCATGAAGACGATGAGGCACATGGCCTGGCCGGCCACCTCCATGCAGTCCCACATGGTCTCGATCCACTCCCCACAGAGGATGCGGAAGACGATGAGGAAGGAGTGGAAGAAGTCATTCATGTGCCAGCGGGGCAGCGTGCAGTCGAGGGAGATCTTGCACACGCACTCTATATAGCTCTTCCCAAAGAGCTGCATCCCCACCACGGCGAAGATGAAGACGATGATGGCCAACACCAGTGTGAGGTTCCCCAGCGCGCCCACCGAGTTACCGATGATCTTGATGAGCATGTTGAGGGTGGGCCAGGACTTGGCGAGCTTGAAAACCCTCAGCTACAAGGAGCAAGGAGAGAAAGTGTTGTTTTACCTGGGGTTTTCATTGCCACAAGGTGTCAGCAAGGCTGTGAAGCTGGGATTAGACCGTCATACGGCAGTTTTATTAAGGAAGGAGGGATTAAACACTCAACGGCTTTGCAAAGAGCACAGACTCCAACTTTCCTAAATATTTAGCTCAACTGTCAGTGTTATCTTTAACTGGGGACAAGGTGGTGATCTCCATAATGGAGGTTGAACAAGCCATTCTCCACTCTGGTGGCAATTGCATCCAAACCCCCCCAGCACAGCTCATCCCCGCCACACGTACCAAGCGGAAGGAGCGGAGCACGGACAGCCCTTGTACGTTGGCCAGGCCCAGCTCCACCAGGCTCAGGGTGACGATGATGCTGTCAAAGATGTTCCAGCCCTGCTGGAAATACTCGTAGGGGTCCAGAGCAATGAGCTTCAGGACCATCTCTGCTGTGAAGATCCCCGTAAAGACCTGTGGGAAACAGCACCCTGTCACTTTGCTTGAAAGCCAGTGCTGAGCCTTGGTGTGGGTAGCACCTCTCTTTTTTGGTGTATTCCCAAAGCATTTCATCCCATTAGGTCCAGTCCCAGTTGGGAACAAGCTCCCCAGCTCCTCCCCAGTGTAGCTTGTGAGGCCAGGCTGGGAATATTGGTGACTGATTGCTTCTGGAGAGACACAAAGGTGCGTGTTGGCAGGTGGAAATTAAAAATAAAAGTTTCATTGGCAAAGGGACCCCCCTGCTTTGAACAACTACTGAATCACCGAGATTCCCAGCACTGGGAACTGGGCTGCTACTGGGATGCCCCTGCCCCTCCCCGAGCCCTGTGAAAGCTGATCCAGCTTTTACACATTACTCTCTTGCTGGGACTACAACGGCACCGTGCATTATCACATTACTCCGGAGCGGGATCAGCAATGTGACAATTAGCATCCTTGATGCAATTTCATGACACGGCATGTGCAGAAGGGGCCTGGTGACAAAGTTTGCCCTGGATGCAGATCGAGGTGGGATGCACAGGTTCTTGCCTCCACTTTATAGAAAGGTTTCTGCACCGGCATCCCAGGGGATGCTCCCCAACATGCCCCTTTGCATGCCAGCCCACAAGTGTCCCCTTTTCTGTTCCTGGCAGCTGATCCCTGCTCTCTTTGCTTACAGCCTGCCCATCTTTCTGCCTGCAGCGAGACAGGCAGCAGGTGCTGCTGCTTTCATCTCAGGCACAGGCAGGTGATGTGGGGGGAGAATGTGGCTCAGTGGGAGCTGCTTCTCCTGCTCCCATCCCTCCCTGGCCCTTCCCCAGCAAATTCCCACCTCCCCCCCCCCAGCCCCGCTGGCTCCCTGCACTGGGGTGTACATGCAGCCAGCAACCGCCGCTGGCCCAAAGGAAAAGCAGGACTCGTCGTTGCAGCATGACCGTGCTTCGAGCAACAGTCAATTAATCCCCTTGTATTTCCTGAATGAAACCAGAGACAAAGCAGCTATGTGCTGAGCGTCATCCTGCCTGCCTGGGGCTCGGGCACCGGCATGTGTCACTCCAGTGCCTGTGCACGGAGAGGCCCTGGCAGGTGCTAGAGCAGGGCAAGGTGGCAAGAGAGGAGACGGAGAGCTCTGCCATCCCTTATCTGCATTTCCCAGAGCTACCAGGGGCCTCCTGGACTTGTACCACCAGCAGTTTGCATCAAGGTGAAAGCCATTTACCCCGAGCTCCAAGCAGGAGCAGCCACAGCTGGCTGCTAAACACACCCCTGAAATGAGGACAGCCCAAATTTGCAGTGATTTCACTGGGAAAAGTCCTGATTATTATTATTTAACCGTTGCTAGCACTGTTGTCTCCTGCTCTGTGGGGACCTGTTTGCTCCCAGCATCTGAATTTGCCCCAGCTCTGCCACATGGCCACCCAGCATCGCGAGGATGCTGTGGTGTCAGCCAGGGCTCGCAGCAGCTCGTGCCTGACCCTGGGTTGCAATGTAGAAGACGGCTCAGGACAGCTCTGCAAGGCCATGGCTGCATCGGCATCGCCAAGATGCACCAAGCAAGTCAGAAGCCTCAGCGGAAAGAGCAAGGGATGATGGATCCCACCCCCATATCACTTCCCTTGATCGGAGCCATCCTGCAGTCCGACCCATCACAGGGATGCTGTGATCAGACCCCTGCAGCACTTTCTCAGCAGCTGGGACATGTTTCCTGGCATGCATGCATGCTGTTCAGGTGACACAACGGCAGCAGAGGGGATCTGCCTACCAGGGTGGATGTGGTGGCTGCTGTGGCTCTAAACAGGGAAGGACGGGATGCCCGTAGCTGCCTACCAGGTTCCCCACGGTCAGCACGTTCTCAAACTCCTCTGTCATGGGGTAGTGCTCCATGGCCATGAAGACTGTGTTAAGCACAATGCAGATGGTGATGCCCAGGTCCACGAAGGGGTCCATCACCACCAGCTTGACAAATGCCTTCAGCTTCAGCCACAGAGGACAGCAGTTCCAGACCAGGAATGTGTGGGCAAATTTGTACCACCAGGACGGGCACTTCTGGTGAGCTTCCTCCAGCTCTGAGGGCAGGAAGGAAAAATGACATCAGTGTAGGCTTCTCCTGTCCTCCCCTGGGTTCGCCAAGTGCTAACCCCCTAGAGGAGACCTCTCCTGAGGTTCTGAACCAGCCCTAGACCATCTACAAGTTTAATATGGGGGCTAAAAGGAAGAGCCTTCCCATGCCCAGGCACCTTACCCTCCAAACCAGAGAGGGATGGAAAGGCAGATCAGTCAGGGAACTGTGGGTCCAGTCCTGCTCTCAGCACCCAGGCAGGATTTGGGGTGTTTCTGCCATGCTGAGATTGCAGGGACACCCAGGGGAACTGCTCTGGGGTGGCTGGAGGGCTTCGTGCCCGTTCCCATGGAGGGCAGGGCTGAGAAACCTGTTGTTGCAGAATCTATGGTAATTTTTGCTGAAGCTGAGGCAGCAGCTCTCGGGAAGCCACTCAACAGATCTTGGTTGACTCTGGAGACCGCTGTAATCAATTGCAATCCTGTTCATTTGCAAGGGATTTTGTATTATTGCCTCCACACATCACCCTAGCAAGTTGGGATGAAAAGCCATGCCTGAGCATCACTGCAGTGCGCTGAGCCTGTATGGACACCCCAGGTCATCCCTCGCGTGGGGACAGCCGCTATCGCTGGCGTGTGCTGAGCACCCCAAGCCCACCAACATACCGTGGCTGAGCTGAAACAGCCAGCACACAGAGCCCTCACTGAGGCTGGGGAAGGACATACCTTCCACAGCGTTGGAGATGACACTGACGGCGCTCCCCACTCTCTTCTCAAGGCCTGGCCCGTCTTGCTTGCCCACAGTGAGGTGGTTGTGGTTTGGTTTCTCCGGCTTGTTGGTTGGGTTGAACTAGAAGGAGAGGAGGCCACAGGGGATAAATGCAGAGCGCTGCAGGCTATTTAATGCACTTAAAGATAGAGCAGGCAGAAGAAAAGGGGCATGGTCTGGAGAGACCTTGGGGTGGAACACGGGAGGTTCAGGTGAGCAGCAGAAAGGCTTGTAGGACCCACAACAAGCTGGTCACAAGCCTGTCCCTCCACCAAGGTTTCCACCTGTCCCTCCATCAGGGTGGGCACCCTCCAGGGACAGCAGAGACAGCCGAGCACGTACCTCAATCACCGTAGCAGACCGCTCCAGCACGACCTTGGGGACCACTTGCCCATTGCAGTCCTTTGCCTTGTCCTGGTCACTGTTCAGGTCCGAGTCACGCTCCTTCTCAGCCGCACTGCTGGGCAGGGAACCGCTGCTGGACCGCTGGTCCTGCAACTGCAGCAAGGCACGTCTCCATCACCTGCGTGTCCACAGCCATCGGGAGCTTCCCACCGCCGCTGCAGGGCACCAGGCTAACACGGGGGGTGGATGGAGCTCCAGGACTGTCCTGGGCAGGACTTTGTGACTCCAGAGCTGCTGCTGCAGGATCTGGGCAGCAAACTCAGATCCTCACAATCAACGATGGGGGATAACAATTTGCAGTAGCTAAACAGCACGCGCCTGAGGTTGCAAACCTTTCCTTTTCACTTGCACACCCTGCCGTACCAAGCTCGCTGCACAGCAGTATTAGATCTGTTCAAATTTGGTCAGGGTGAATAATTCATAAGGACAAAACTATGCCAACTGTCTAATTTCTGTCTTGCAGGAAATTTTAATCTTTAAAGCATGCTTTCATCCCACGTGAGAAAGAAGCAAAATCTTCAAAGCTCTTGCTGAAATGTGATGTCCAAGATTTTTGGACTTGCACTGAATTTGTGAATCTTTGGCTCAGAATTTAAGGTTTTTTTCCAAATGTTGTTTTATTAGGTTTTCATTTGTACATGCAATTGTTTCTTTTTTTTTCTTTTTTTTTTTTTTTCCCCTTTCTGACAGCAGTATTATGTATTAATATCTGAAGTTCACTGCACCCTCTGGTAGCACTAAGGACGCCACGCACATTTCCCACCACAAATGGCCAAGACGCAACACGATTTCCACACTCGGGCTCTAGATATTAAATGGATCTGAGCGCCCATTTCTCAGAGGTGCTTTGCCCTCACTCTCAGCCTTGTTCCCCTCTGTCTACTCCATTTCTCTAGGTGACAATAAACGAGTATCATCCCTTAATAAAGCCTTTGGGCAACTCGCTGGTTAATTTGCTCAAGGAACCGGCCACAGCACCAGCTTTATGCTCAGCCCTGGAGTCCCCATCCCTCGGGCAGGGCTTGCTTAGACCCATCCTGCAAACAGCAGCAGCCAGATAAGAGCAAGCCACTTCCTCAGGAGGATGTTGTGGCTCAGCGCAGATAAGCAATGAGAGATAGAGGCTCTAGAGAGAGGAAAACACTGTTTTGTGTCTCTGTCTACACACGAGGAAGCTGGTATTTTGCCCAGACTAACAGTTAGATTTGCAGGGATGTCTCCAGAGGATGTTGCTGACATAGATCAGAATGATGATTAGAGATGGAAAATGGCTGGGCAGCACTATCAGACATCACAGAAGCTTGTGCCCACTTTTTTATAGTGCTGGAAAGAGACTCCCAAGGACAGGAAAGGGGGTAAGGTAACACCCTGGGACCCCAGTGGAGCAAATGGATGGAAATCAGGCACCTTAGAGGCGCCAGCTCAGAGAAATATCAGTGCAAACTCCCTGCAGCATCAGGCATGTGTATCTGCTCGTGTCCTGGGGACAGCAGTGAGGCCAGACACTGAGACCTGCGCCTCGGCTCCTGCAAGGACACCAGGATGTCCCGGGGTGAGACGCGGGGTCTCTGGAGCCCTCTCCGCTGTTTCCAGTCTTGGCCAAAAGCAAATGGTTTGCTAATGCATTTAGCTTTCCTGCAACTGCCCTATTTTCCCTGAGTGCTTCTTCTATACCCTGATCATAATCTGACCGTGCAGGTTCTCCGCCAGGTTTCCTGCTCTTGACGTGCTGCAGGAAGATGTATTGTTAGTTCTGGTGCCTTTTATGCCTTATTTCTCACCTCCTCCTTTCAAGCAATGCCACGCCGCTGTGCTGCACCTCTCTGCTGCCTCCCAGTGCTCCCTGTGTTGCTTTTTGGATGTGGATATTAAATCTTTTCAGCTTTTTTATTTCCCCACCCAGGTTAATATCTCAACATCTTGATTCAGCTGTGACCCCCAAAATAAATTACTCAATTATTATCTTTGCTTACTGTGGACCAAATGGGGCTTATTCTTGGATTTTACATAAATAGAGGCACTACCATGCTTATCGCTGCCTCCCATTTTCTCCCCCTGTTCCTAAGGTCCCTCATTTTGGCCTCCACACTTTCCACCAACCATCTTCTCTTGCTCCTCTTGATGTTTCTTCAGCTGCTCCATGAGCTGCTGAAATTCCTCCTCCTTCTGCTGCTCCTCCAGCAACGTGGCGTCATTTTGTTCTGCGTAAGCCATGGCCACCACAGCGAGGATGAGGTTGATGAGGTAGAAGGAACCAAGAAATATAACCACCACAAAGAAGATCATGTACGTTTTCCCTGCTGCACGCAGTGTCTGTGGAAAGAGGAGGCACGGGCTGTCACACCACGTCCGCACGACATCGGTTTGGTGATGAAAGGTCTTGCACCAGGGTACCCTCCCATTTGTGGTAGGACTACAATATTTTGCTCCCACCTTCCCCAACTGGTCATTGCCCAGCTGACCTTCCTGCAGTGCATGACACTGGGTGAGGACTCGTGTGAAACAGCCACAGGTATCAGCAAACCCACCCACGCTGCTCTGTGCTACCTGGCAGCCCAAGGGCTGCGTGTGTGGAGATGGGACCAATATGTCATCAGAGACTCGCTTTGCTGTTACAGGGGCTGGTGTTTCTCAGACCCTGACTTCTCAAGTCTCGCCCCTGGACCAAGAGCAGTCCTTGTCTTATTCCAGATCTGGACTTAATGATTTCCAGAGGACATGTGTGGCCTTTACACATAGGTTTACTTTTATCTCTGGACCCAGGGTCAGTTGGGATTTCATGGTGCCTGCAACTTCTTCCTATAGTATGACCCAAGTGACCTAGCTTTTCCCCCTTACCCTCTCCCTTGGCTCAAGCCAGAGATCTACTAGATACTCTTATAAATCCCTGATTTCCATGATGCAGCTGACAGCACTGCTGAAGCACACCTGGGCCTTGCCCTGGAAAATACACTGCACTGCTCAGGTTGGGGAACTGGATGGGACCATGCCCCATCTCTGCTGATCCTGGTTAGATCCATAAGCCACAGGACAAGGTCCCACATGTTTCCAGGCAAGTGACTTTTTACCTGCCCTAGACCACGGACAGCATCGAAATGAGAGGAACATTTACACAAGGATAAAAATATGGTGCCTACCAGCTGGAAGAGGTTTTCCCAGAAGTCCTGTGTCATGAGGCGGAAGAGGGCCAGGAAAGCCCAGCTGAAGGTATCGTAGCTGGTGTAGCCGTAGTTCGGGTTCCTCCCTGCCTTCATGCACTGGTACCCTTCAGGGCACTTCCTACCAAAGGAGCCGTGGGGGCAGCTGGCATGAGCCCCCGGCGCTGCCCCTCCTGCAACCCCAGCGAAATGCTCCATCCCTGGAGGTGCTGAGATGCTTCAGCAGAACACCCTCCCCCCAAAAACTGATACAGTTGGGATGCCCGGACTGATACCACCTTCCCAAAGCTGATACAGTCAGGATGCCCAAACTGGTACCCCCCCAAGCTGGTACAGCTGGGATGCCTGGACCGATACCCCCTCCAGGCTGATACAGTCGGGATCCCCGGGCCATTCACCTGCAGAGCCGCATTCCCAGCCCCGATGCTGTCCCATCCCAAGCATCAGTGATCCCACGGGCTGCGCTGGCTGCCGTGTCTCCTCTAGGGGATCAGAGGGGACCTCAGCCACCAGCGTGAGCTGCACTCACCCAGCATCGCTGCTGTTCCCGCAGAGCAGGGCGTCAAGCGCTCCCTCCAGAAAGTAGAAATTGGCTTTGCAGTTGGGGAAAGAAGAAGAGATAGAAAAAAAAAAAAAATTGATTTTCAAATTCTTGGCAGCTTCTCGCTGTCAGGGAAATTCCCTGGATCCCAGTGTTGGGCACTGGGTTATCTCCTCTCTGCTGACTTTGCTGTTTGCATTGAGCTACTTGGCACTAGCTCAGAGAGCTCATGGCATTGTCTCACCGACCCAACTAGATGGCTCCCAAGCCCACAAAGAGCTCTGGAAACAGCCAGGTTGACCAGGGTCAGGCCTCCTGGGAAGGTGGGTTAAACATGTGGTCAAAGGACCAGGGCTGGTCTGTTTTACTGGGAAAACGTACAAAATAGCAGGGCATTCCCAGGGAGCACCGAGCATGGGGGGTTGCAGGGGGTCACAAAAAAGCCTGGGGAAACCATCTGCTATCACCTTCCTCCTGCTGCTCCCATCCCAACCAGCCCCTACCTGGTGGGAAAACCAGGGGTCCTTAAAGCTCCTCCTTGCAGCATGAGCACAGACCCAGAGCCACAGGAGCTGCCAAGCAGTGCCACCATGGGTCACCCGCCCCCAGGGACACAGATGACCACCTGGAGACATCCACCCCAAGACATGGCAGAGGGCAGCTGGACCCCATCCTGGGCATCACCTAGCACAGCCCTTCCAGGAGCCACACAGGGATTTCTGGAGCTTCCTCAAAGCATTCCCAGCTCTGCCTGGCTTCTTGCCACCAGGCTTTTATTTAACATGCGTGGGCTCACCGAGGAGATGTCCCGCTTGTGAATCTCCAGGCGATACGTTCTTTGGCCTGGCTCCAATAGCTGTTAACCTGAACGCATGGCTGCAGGGTGCTGTTGCTATTTGCACTGCACTTATTAGATCCTATATATTGAATTTGCACCCTACCAGGAAGCCTTCCTGTAATTAATGCCAGAGCTACTTGTACAGTTGAGTGAAGCAGCTCAGCTGAGACATAACTCGACCTTCTGCTGAGCTCTGCCGGGTGCCCTAAATGAGACGTGAAACAACCCTGCGGAGCATCTTGCCACCGTGCAGCTCTGCCAGGCAGATTTGCTGAGATTTTTACATTTTCATAGAGTTTAAAAACCCAAAACCAAAGAATAAACAAAAAAAATCCACCACACATTATTTTTGGGCCAACCTTGTTTCAGAGAAGTGGTAGCAAAATAGCAAACTTGGAGATCTGTCCAAGCACCTGTGTTTGATCCCACCTTCCCCTCCTTCCCCTCCTGTTGCTGTTGCAGTGTTGCATGCAATGGTCACTGGACGCAGCAGTACTTGGGGGAGGACTCAGCTCTGATGCAGCAATGAAAGAGGGTGAGAGACGTCATTCCTGTCTCCTTCCCTCTGGTTTTCCACCCAAAGTCCCATCTGCTCCTGGGGGGTTGGCTGGTGTCCCTGCTGTGCCCACCCTGATGGGGAGATTGTGGCCTCACTAGCATGTGGGAGAGATGGAGACACTGATTTGTCCAGCCTCTCCATGGTGAAACCTTTCTAGAGGAGTTTAGCTTGCCCAGGCAGACTGCATTTTCCCTGGCAAGGAGGATTTGATTCCATCTGTCCATCCTGTGAGTATGCACAATCCCTCTTTCATCCACTGGCCACATCTCCCTGCAAAGCACCTTAGCAGGAAGATCCATGCAAGAAAACCATCTCGGTCTGACACGGAGGAAGAACAAGGAAACTGAGGAGCAAACCAGGGTGATGGGTCAATGGAGAAGCAGATGCACAAGCGTTTACCTTCATCGTTGATGTAGGCCTCGAAATCAAAGGTGTTGTTGCTGGTGAAGTTGTTTGTGAAGTTGCTGACAATGCCATCAGTGAAGTTGCCGTAGAGTGTTGTGTTGGCCAACGTGTCGTTGTCCAGCCCCAAGTCCCCCAGCAGGGTGTCATTGAGGGGGGGCCACCGCACACACTTCTGCCGGAGGTTCCCCATGAAGAGCTGGAGACCGATTAAGGCGAACACGCTCAGGCAGAAGACAGTGAGGATCATGACATCCGAGAGTTTCTTCACTGACTGGATCAGAGCCCCAACGATTGTCTTCAGCCCTAGGGGAGAGGTGTCACTTCTGAGCTAATCGCTTGTTTGCTAATTGTGGAGAACGTGTTATGGTGTTCCCAAAAGGTGCTGGATCCGGTGGGGACGTGTGGTATCACCAAGTTCACCCAATGTGCTCAGATCCCCAGCTCTGTGCCCCACATTGCCTCCCAGCTGCCCCTCTGTCCCCACACATTGCTGGGCAGCCTAAACTCTTCCCCCAAAAACTGACACCCTTGGACCAGTGCCAGCCAAGCTTCCCCATGCCAACCTTAACCTGGGTATCACAAGGCAAAGCCCACCCCAGCCTGGCAGCCATCACTTCCTTTTGGCTTTATATTTTCCCCAAATACCACAATCTGGCCTTTTTTTGGCCCAAACCACTAGAGTAGACCACTTTGCTGTGACCCATGGAAAAGCTATTTGCCAGCCCAGCTGGAAGATGCTGAGCACTGCTCTCAGCTCCAGAAAAACCTCTGTAGTCCAACACCCCACATGCTGTTGTCCCGTGGGTGGTTGGGAGCCCAGCCGGACCCTCCAGCCTGATCCCTTCAAGCTGGAGAAACCCCAATGTGTCTGAGTGAAGGTGACAAAGTGACATCTGCATTAAGCATTGGGAATTAACTCATCTCTCCCTTCCAGCGCTGCCGTTTCCTCCGCAGAGAAGGCTCGCCCACAGATCCTTGGTGGGCTTTTGACAAGGAGGATGTTGTTCCTGTCACCCAAGGTCTACATGGATGATGGGTGATGCTGGAACATCCTGACGTTGATCTTAAAAGCAGCTCTGAGCACAGAGCTTTCTCACGTGGAGGCAATTCTCTGAACACACATGATTTTCATCCCTGTCATCATGTCAGTTCCTCCCCTCCCCAAACTATTTAGGTAAAACCCTGTTCTCCAAGGGCTTGTCTGTGTTGGGAAAATGCTGAGGACAACTGTTCTAAAACGGCTTATTTTTGCAACTGCTATTTCTGCAGAGCCTCTTGGGGGGATGTCATTCCAGAAAGAAGTAGCAACTTAACATTTTTCTAAATGCAATTTTTAACCTGTTTGATGAAGGCAAAAAACATTCAAATACGAACCCTAAAGATCTGAAAACTGCAGGGACACAATAATTTATTCACCACAAGATATTATCATTTTCCATTCAATCTCACACTTCTTCAAGGGGTCTGACCTATCATTTCTGCGATACCAACGCTGGGTATTGAGATGGTATCAGATTTGGTGGGAAACAGCCATGAGAAGCATTTGATAACATGGTCCTAACCACAGGCTGGATGTTTGGGGTGACGTGAAACACTCACCACGTGGCTCTTGCACTAATACCCATTAAATATCTCAGCCCTAGCACCAGAGCAGTCAGCTGTGGGGACAAAACTGAATTTATGGCTCCAAGGACCAAGCAAAGCGTATCGGTTAATTGGGCCCATAAACATGACATCAGCACAAACCCACTTGAGGCATCTCCAAGGAGCCCTAAAAACACTACAGCTTCTCAGGGGCCAACCAACCAAGTGAGTGCAGATAACTTAAAGATGTAAAAATCAGCAGGACCTGACCCAAAAAGCTGAATTGTTATGTGGAAAATAATTTGTAAGTATCAAATACCTTATTTCCCCTGTTTTCTCTTAGAGCTGCTGAAAGAACTAAAAGGAATTGCTTTGAACTGTGGGAAAATCTGAGCTCAAGGAAGGGGAAAATGGGGAGAGGAGACCCTTTCTTTAAGTCCCACCTGGTATCACCGTGATGGTTTTCAAGGCACGGAGGACACGGAAGGTCCTGAGAGCAGAGATGTTCCCCAGGTCCACGAACTCAGTGATATAGCTGCAGGACAGGAGAGGAGAGGGCTTCAAGGGCTCTGCTGGGCACCCACCCCCCTCTTTCTCAGCCCTCCTCCCCAAGATCGCGTCCCCCCCCGGGTGCGGTGGCCAGAACTCCTGTCCTCCCCAAACCCCACCAAACTCACGCCATGGAGATGACCATGAAGTCCAGCCAATTCCACGGGTCGCGCAGGAATGTGAAGTTGTCGATGCAGAAGCCTCTCGACAGTATCTTGATGAGGGACTCAAAGGTGTATATCCCAGTGAAGGTGTATCTGAAATGGGAACAATGACTCAGAGGATGCTCACCTGGTTCCAAGGACCAGCTCAGGATGAGGTTTTATCCACCCCTGCCAGTGGGACCACCTTGGGGAGCTGAGTTTGGGGGTTCATGGTCATGAGCTGCTGCGTTCCTGGGACGCTTTGGCACTGGGGGAGGTTTTCACCTCACCTCAAGTTGGCACATTTGAGGTACCACTCCCTTTGGTGACCATTCTGCAACACCTGTGATCCCTGCTGATGTCCCACCCCACCTCATTTTCTGTAAAACCCTGCTGAGACCCAACTGCAGAACTGCAGCAGAAGATGCTGTATTTTCCCCTTCCCACCTGGGGCTGGTTGTCCATGCTGCTTGGACTGGTGGATCTGCTCAGCCTCCCAAGACCGTCACCACTGACCCAGCCCAGCCTGCTTGGCAATGGCCTCCTGGCACAGGGACCCCACCAGATTTTGGGCAGCTCTGAAGCACTCCCACTCTTTGCAATGCCCACTGTAGAGCATGGACATCCCTTCTGAGATCAAGAGGGCCGCCAGCATCTTCCAATGACACCTCTCCTCCTTTGAAGGGTGCCTGGATCCCAACACCCCCGTCTCAGCCTTAGTCCTGTCCCTCCCGAGGATGGCCAAGCTGGGATGGTCTCCCATAGCCGGAAGAGGTCACGGGAGGCAGGGACTTACTCCACGTTCTTGGACCACGCTGGGGGGTTGCTCAGCGTCATAAACACACAGTTGGTTAAAATTGTGATCATGATGAACATGCTGAATAAATTAAAACCTGGTCAAGGAGAAATGCTGCAGCTGTTGCCTAGATTGGCCCCTTCACACGGTTATGGAGCCAAGCACCCCTTCTCCTCTTATCCTGGCTGCCACCTTGGTCCCACACCCTGACTTGCTTCTCCTGCAGCTCTCTCCTGGCTCACACTTTCCCCTTAGTCCTCCTGCTCCCACACATGGTCCTGGTCCCTGCCCTCCTGTTCTGCTCCCTTCCCCATCTCTGTGGTGCTGGATCTGCCTCCCTTGTTTCCTGTGCTCCTTCCTCTCCATCACCCCAGGATATAGCTTTGCCCACTTGTCTGACCCCTCTGCCACAAACACCTCCTCTTTTTCCTCCTACCTCCCGGCCACCAACTACTGCTGCCACCAGAGCTCTGTTAGCATCACTTCCCACCCATCCTAGGGCCCCTCTAGCTCTTGGGGTCCTTTCTTGTCTTTCCACCTCTGTGTCACACCAAAAGCCCCAGCACTGTTCAAGTTGACTCCTTCCCTGTACCTCAATGTACTGGCTCCTCTACCTTCCCTCTCCCAAAGCATCCTTTGAGCTCCACAATTCACCCGCTTCCCAGATGGGACAGGATCCCCTGACCTGTAAACATTTTCCGTCCTTTCTGAGTCTCTCCAGACCTCAGAGACCTTGAATCTCTTCCTAGGAAGTTCCACCACTTAGTTTTCTTCCCTTCTCCAACCAAACGGATTCCTCCCTTCCCCAACCAAGACCGAGCTCTTGGTGCCACCAAGGTGTCCAAAGCCTTCAAGCACCCACTCCTTGGGAAGGGACCAAAGCACTGGGATGGCTGTGCCCCTCCATGGTGGGGGCCAGCCCAGGAGATTTGCTCACCACACCATCATGAAACACTTCTCTCAGCCCTCTCCCAGGGCTTTTTGCACTCTGAGCATCAGTGTTTGACCTGGCAATGGACCAGCATCACAGAGGGCAAGGATATGAATGGATAAGCACTTTAATGGCTCCTCTGCGGATGGGGTGGAAGGGCCCCAGCAGGTAGAGAGCAGGCGTCGCCGAGAAGCGGAAGATGGACTTCCCTTTGTTGAGGACTATGAATGTCTGTGGAGAAAAGAGAGGAGGGAGATGGGTTAGCCCTTCTGCACACCCCCAGAACACCCCTGGAAGTACTGCCACTAGAGGCAAGACCTCTATACATGCTTCCAATCTCCAAAGGCTCAGGACTTTGCCAAGGAACAGATGCTCTGCTTTGGAGGAGAAGCAACCACAGTGGTCTGGGGCTGTGGATCACCAAGATGGGCTCAGATGAGACCCTGGGGCACGGTGGAAAGAAGAGGAGGTCCATGCTTTGGTCTTTTTCTTGGGACTTACATCTAATGCCAAGTCTACCCATGGGCTAAGCTCTGCCCCTCACCTTCTTGTCCTTATAGAAAGGGTCCAGGTCCTCCAGGGGGGTCCCGATGAGTTCCAGCGGTGGGTCACCATAGATGAGGGGCAGGTTCTTGCCAGCTTCCAGGTCACTGCTGGGCTTGATCTCCTCTTCCTCAGGCAGCTCCACTTGCTGCCGCTTTACCTTGAGCGCCTCTGCCTCGGCGATGCGCTGCTCAATGGCAGCCAGCGAGGCGGGGGTGAAGGGGCGGAGGTTCTCGGGGCCCGGGATGTGCGGCAGGCCGGCCATCCTCTCATTCTGCTTCCGGGACGCCTGCGCCCAGCCTGCTGAGGAGAGGGGGGCTGAGAAGGAGATGCCAGTTGGTGCCATTTTGGGGCATTTTTGTTCAGCCCTTGAAGCCAGGTGATGGCAGGATCTCGGTGGGGTTTGCAAACGGGTTTATTGCAGAAATATTGAACTTGCAAGAAAGATTATTATGCGTGGATTGTTTGCAGATGGAGCACACCTTGTGCTCCTTCTCCTCCCAGATCCCCATTCACCCTCTAATCAAAAAGGCCCATCAGTTTGAGCACCACATGAGCCGAGCAGTTGGTGTCCCTGGCACCAGCTTGCTGCTGTTAGACACGCAATTTCACAACCTAGACAGGGTTGTTCAGCAAAACAAAACAAAACACCTTCAGCATCAGTGCCACCGCTCCAGCTGTCTCCCCTTTGCAATATGCTACAAGGCATTGGCAGTTTTCCTCCCGCACCTTGTGCAAGCAACGTGCGGCGCTCAAAGCAAGAGGTTCCTCAGCCAGAGGAGCTCGGTCCTGCAGGGTCAGTGGCCAATTCACAGCACTCATCTGTAGGAAACACGAATAACCTGCAGCGCCGGATGGGCTCTGCTCCCGAGAGGAAGGGGTTAAAGTCAAGTCTGGAGCCAAAAAAGCAAGGCAATAATGGCACTTTCTAATGTTACAGAGATCAGGTTGACTCCTCAGACAGGAATAAGATGGGCCATTTGGGAGAGATAAGGGTGGCTCCACTGAGCAGCACAACAACAAAAAGGGTTGGAGAGAGCGAAGCGGGGGCAAGAGAGGTGGTTGCACTTGGAGGAACAGGCTGCCATGCCCTGACCGAGGCTGAAACGCCTGGCAAAGGCTTCCTAGACACCAGAAAGGTTCTCTCACTTTGAGTCACCTTGCCTCGGCTTTGTTTCAATATGTTTGGCCCGTAAACACCAGCTTGTGTCAGAGATAAGCCCAATACACTGAAACACTGAGTCCTGCTTTGATGGGGTACTGACACAGAGGCACCTCTGTGCCTCACCCTCCCCAAAATGAGCAGCCCACCAGCGAGCCATGGCAACTCTGTGCACCAAAACTTTACGTGATGCTGCTGAGCACCTGCCCCCCAAAACAGATTTAGGATCAATAACTCCTCACAGCCCCAAACCCACCATGCTGAGAGCTAGAAACCTTCAGCCCTTTATAATTAAGGAGAACTGGACATTTATAGCCCCGATGGGAAGAGAGACTCTGGGTGCATAACGGCATCAACACGTCCCTATGGTGATCATAAAACCAAGTGATAAAAGCAATGGCAAAGGGAGGTATTGATTTCAAGCAGCACAGGATAACTGCACTTTAGAAACCACTACGCTCCCTCGCTACTGCTGCTGAATTGAATCTCAGTGTGCAAAATGGATTTTCTTCTGCCAGGGGCAGGCAACCCCCCCCAGCAGCATGGTGTTGTGGAGGTATTACTGCTCACGCCGCATCCCATCCAGCCACAGGGGTGAAGCGGGGACCGGCGCCCCAGCTGCAACACCTCTCTGGCAGAGACCACCTTCATTGCAGTACCTGAACAGCCCAGCACCAGGGCTTTGATGCATGTTCAAAATGCAGCTGGTACAGCGTTGGAGCAACTTGCTGCCTTTTGGAAAAGGGCAAACAAACAAACAAAAAAATCAAGTGGCAAGAGCGCCAAATTTCATAGTTAAACCTGTTTTAGAACAGGGAGAATTTTGTCCTTGGTGAACAGGGTTATCTAACAGGATAAACTGAGTCACATCACTGCAAAGTGGAGTCCAGCACTGCCCACAGCCCAGCTCAGGGGCCCAAACTGCTGCAAAATAGGGAACCTGAAACAGTCATCCCAGAGGGACACAGCTCCATCTCACCCCAGACCCGCTGGACCCCAAAGGTGGGACCTCATCAAAGCAAGCACAAAGGGCATTTTTGCCACCACATGCCTCTGAGGGGACGGTGCCCATGGCAGCAGGGCACCACTGTTGCTTCTTCTCATGCAGAGTTATTCTCATTTACACCCATTTCACACTCTACTTGAGCAGCTCTGGAAACCTGCCCTTTGCATTCCCTTGAAACCAGTGGCCTCAAAGCTCAAGCCAAAAAGCACGGGGTTGTGATCAGCGGCGCAGAGTCCAGTTGGAGGCCTGTAGCTTGTGGTGTGCCCCAAGGGTCAGTGCTGGGTCCAGTCTTGTTCAACGTATTCGTCACTGACCTGGACAGGGGACAGAGTGCACCCTCAGCAAGTTTGCTGACAATACCAAACTGGGAGAAGTGGCCGACACAGCAGGAGGCTGCGCTGCCTTTCAGCAAGACCTGGACAGGCTGGAGAGTTGGGAGGAGAGGAACCCAATGATGTTCAACAAGGGCAAGCGTAGGGTCCTGCACGCAGGGAGGAATAACCCCAGCACCAGGACAGGTTGGGGGTGACCTGCTGGGAAGCAGCGCTGCGGAGAAGGACCTGGGAGTCCTGGTGGACACCAAGCTCTCCATGACCAGCAGTGTGCCCGCGTGGCCAAGAAGGCCAATGGTACCTGGGGACATTGAGAAGAGCGTGGCCAGCAGGTCGAGGGAGGTTCTCCTCCCCCTCTGCTCTGCCCTGCTGAGGCCACAGCTGGAGTTCTGTGTCCAGTGCTGGGCTCCCCAGTTCCAGACAGACAGGGAACTAGACTGGGGAGAGTCCAGCCGAGGGCTGTGAGGATGATGAGGGGCCTGGAGCATCTCTGATGTGAGGAAAGGCTGAGAGAGCTGGGGCTGGTTAGTCTGGAGAAGAGAAGACTGAGGGGGGATCTTATCAGTGCTTATCAATATCTAAAGGGTGGGTGTCCAGAGGAAGGGGCCAGACTCTGCTCAGTGGTGCCCAGTGACAGGACAAGGGGCAACGGGCACAAACTGGAACACAGGAGGTTCCATCTCAACATGAGGAAAAACTTCTTCCACCTGAGGGTGACCGAGCCCTGGGACAGGCTGCCCAGAGAGGTTGTGGAGTCTCCTTCTCTGGAGAGATTCCAAACCCGCCTGGACACCATCCTGTGTGACCTGCTCTGGGTGATCCTGCTCTGGCAGGGGGCTGGATGAGATGATCTCCAGAGGTCCCTGCCATCCCCTGCCAATCTGTGGGGCTGTGTCTGGCTCTATCACCCCAAGTCCCACTGATGCCTGCTCAAGCAGGACCCACAGCACCCATGGGAGGATCAGCCCACCCCATCTCCTGGAGACTCTGAGGACTCACAGGATCTTCTTGGTCTAGGCAGCCTCAATTTCCCTGGAAATAGGGTTTTGCAGAACTATTAGGGCAAGCCTGCGTTATGGACCATGCCAGCACTCTGTAGGGCTCCAGCCCCTTCAGCAGCACACTGCTCTCCAAGGCTTCAGCGCACGGGGTGCTGCATGGTCAGCGTCTTCCCTGGAGCCTCCCACTGGATGCTGCTCCTCCAAACCCCCAGCAATGCCCTGTCCCCGCTCGCTGGACCCAGCCGGCGGTCCCGGCGGAGGTGGCTGTGCCTCCAGCTGCCACCAGCGATCACGGCAGGGGTCGGGTTTCTGCAGCCCCATGACTCTGCTCATTCCTCCCCCGGCAGAAGCGAGTGCAGAAGGGGAGCTTGAGCAAGCAGCATCAGCTTTTCTCTCGGGCTGTCTCTCCTCTTCCTCTCCCCAGGCTAAACCGATCTCGCCGTGCTGATCCGGCTGCTGATGGAGTAGCCCCTGGCAGCACCAGGTATGGGGCTTGCAGCCGCAGGGGGAGATGCTGAGGGCTGGCAGCACTGCCCAAGGCTAAGCAGCGGGTCCTCAAAGGCAATTCTGCCCTGGGCATGGAAATACTTTGTGGCTTTCTGGGGTCTTTTGCAGCATCTCGTCCTGCTCTGACCCTTTTTTGGCCACCCAGAGATAGTGGGATGACCCTGGGGAAGCCAGGATCAGACTTGAGCTTTTGTCCAGCTCCCTCACACTTCAGTGAGGGTGCAGAGTGAGCCTAGTTCCCACACCAGTGGGTGTGGGAGACAGCCAGGTCCCACCACCCTAAATGAAGCAGCTCCCCCTGGGACCAGCCACCCCCAGCTGCTGGGACGAGGTAAACAGCCCCTCCGCTCCTGGCCTGGCACATTTATAGCAGCTGCTATAAATAACAGATCAAACTCTTTGCATGTCCCATAGGTAAAAGCAGTTTGGGTGCAGCAACAGGTGCTGCCCCAGGCATGAATCACCCCCATGGTCCTCTGCCCCAGCTCTCCCCAGAACCTGGGTCCCCCCCAGAGTCCCTCATTAAAGGCAGGCTCTTGCCCCATTGGCTTTCATGCTAAGAAATTAATCTCTTAAAATGTCTCTCCAAAGCTCTGATCTACTATTTACTGAGCTGCCATCTCTAATTTCAGACTCCCAGCTAAGCTGAACAACTCCTTTTTTACTGTGACACACTTGAGCTGTTGCTTTTGGACACACTGCCCATGTCCAACCCCTTGGCATGCCATGGATGAGCATCTCACCCCCCTCCAGTTCAACATCATCAATTACCAGTAGGCAACTGGGAGCAGCTCCCTGCTCAGGAGCACATTGCTATTCACTTTGATAGAAACTCAGTTTCCTGTGATATTTTTGCTGTTCTGAGGACACATGAATGAATCAGCCTCTAAAGTAAAAGGAATGGTTTGGAAGCTACCAGAGATGCTGCGTAATAGGTTCTGTATAATCAGGACAGATGGAAGGGTGACAGGGTCCTGTCTGAGACTGCCTGGAAAGCCACCCTGTCCAGAATTGGCACTTCATCACTGCAAAGAAAATAACCTCCTGAGGGCTGAGGAACAGGGGAAGGACTTCCTTGGCTGCTGTGCGCAGGCATGTGGCTGTGGTGACACAGGGCACCCAGAGGATGCTCCCTATCCTGCCAGCCCATGCAGGTGCTGGGCTCAGCCCACCACCCAGGCTCCAGGGCCCTGCTCCTCCCTTCCCAGGGTATTGCTCCCCAGCAATGCTCCCCCAGGCTGGTAAGCCCAGAGGTGTACTTCTCCATACTCAGGGCTAGGTTAACCAAGACAGAGATAACTGGGGTTAAACCACAGCAGAGTCTCAAGTGAAGACACGCTGCTCCTGAGAGATGTCAGCTCTACAGACACCCAGAACACAGGGGACAGCAGCAGGAACCGTTGAGTGTCTACAGAGTTGCAGCAAGACCAAACACATCTCAGAGCTGCCCTTACCCATCTGCAAGCCTGCCCTCAAGATTCATGCTCTCAACAGGAGATGCTCAGGAAAAACCCCAGAAGAAGCTGATAGGAACAAGTCCAAGACAGAAAACAACCCGAATGGCCATCAGCAAGTGTAAACCACCTTCACTCACCGAGAAACAGCAGAGCCAGGCGATGCTCAGCCAAACACTGGCAGTGCACAGCACAGGGGGACTCCCCACAGCAGGGATTAGCATGGAACAATGAGCTCGTGCACCAACAGCCAGCTCTGGGACAGCCGGTGCCAGGGAGCCCAGACCTGGCCCACATCCTTGTAGCTACAAGGAGTTAAGACCAGGGGAGTTAAGCCAGCACCCAGCAGCTCAGGAAACCAGACACTGCTGCACACACAACGTAAACCCATCACAGAAAGCACCATCCTGCAGCACCCATGCCTTGCCACTTGCACCCCAAATCCTCCTGAGACACACCACTTCCACCCAAACCAGCACCTAGAAGCTAACTGCACACAAGACAACCCCTCCCTCTCCATCCCTTCGCCTCTTTATCCCCCAAGGACACCCAGGGTGGGGCAGGATGGTGCAACCGGGACCAGCTGAGACCGCAGGGTTTGGGGATGAGTCACAGCTCAGTGATGGGTTCTCAGTCACGTGCATCCCAAGTGCTGCTACAAACACCATCCACGCTGCCCATCCCCGTGGCAGCCGTCTCACTCGCCTGGGAGGACCCTGGGGGCTGCATCATGGGTCTCGCTCTCCCAACCCTGCTGCATGCCCCCTGAAGCCCCCGCAGCAGGTCACCTCTCCACCCCTACATGCATTAAGTAGGTTTTAAAAAAACCAAAACCACATGGGCTAGGAGACCTGCTGCCAGGAGAAGCAGTATTGGGTTCAAACCCATCCCAACGGCACGGACACTCAGTGCGGTCAGGACAGCATTTGTGTGTCCAGGGAGGACAGGGATCTTTATGGGGATGATTAAATACCAGAGTCCTTATCCCCTCTGCATTTCCCACCTCCGTGCATCCAACCACTCAACCCCGGTGGTGGGACCATGGGGAGAAGGAGCAGGGCCAAATCCTACCACCATACCCAGCATGGCAGAGGGAGCCCAAATAGCTCCAAACCCCACTGGGGTTGGATGCAGGAGGCGATGTGATGCAGGAGGCAATGTGAGCCCTGTGCTGTGCTGGCAATCCCATCCGCTGCCGTGGATTTTGTTTGAGCTTCAGGATATTTGCGCTTTTTTTGGTGATGCTTGAATGCACGGGGTGACACGGTGCTTTGTTGTAAAGTCTGATGGCTGTAGAAAAAAACCCTTCCAGCGCAGTCCTAGGGTTGTCACGCCTTGAAAAAGTCTGATGGGGTGTTTATTTCCTACTGTATTTTCCCCAAGTTTTGGAAAAAATGTGGGGAAATTGAAAAAAATCTAATGTGAAATGATTTTTTTCTGCCCACAAATAGCACGGGGGGTGAAGAGATTGGCTTTAAGTCATGCACATGGGTGATTTAACGGCGTGCTGAGCAGGGCCTGGAGCTGCATTAGCGTTTTTGAGATTATATGAGTTTCTAGCAGTAACTAGGATAAACACCCTTCAGTTGTGCCAGACAAAATTAGCCATTTTATAAACAAGTTTATGTCCCTTTCTGTAATATGATAATGTGCTATTTAAGAGTCTGATGTTTACTATCCCCAGATATATTGTCATCCCTTAATGCTTTGCTGTAACTACATTACCAAGATGATCTGGAAAGATATGTGAAGTCTCCAAAATTTTCTTCTGCAAACAAATACCTCTAATGACGCTGCCGTGGGACACTGGATCTCCACCACTGTGGTGGTTCTGAGCCCACCATAAACTCGCTGTGGTTTTTGGCTGCCCTTTTTAAAAGGGAGCCAGTGAGAAGTTTTCAGGAAAAGAAAATAACACCGGTAAAAAAATTAAAAGAAAGTCACCTCAATCCTTTTCCCACTCTATTTTCAAGTGGGGTTGGAAGACTCAGAGACAGAGAAAAAAATTAATCCTTCATTTTCCAGCATTATCCTTTGAATTTCTGAGTTTTTTAAGCACTCGGTTGGGAAATCCTATGGGCTGTGTGGCTCAAACACCAGCCTCCTGTCCACCAAGCCCAGTGAGCACTGCTGGCTTCTGTTAACGACACATCCCCCCTCCGACTCCTGTCACCGCCGTGGTTTTTGACCCTCCTCTCGGTGTATTTTGTTCCTTTGCCTGAAGCGTGACCCAAGCCAACTGCACCGGCAGGAATGCGGGATGCTTCCAAGCAGCATCCGTCACCCCTGGGAACGGGGTGAAGCTATGCTGCCTGCAATTTGCCTGATGCCGAGCAAAAGGGAGGGATGGTCTGTTGAAAGCCCTTGGAAAACAAAGCCAGAGCAAGCCCAGCACTGGAGGATGCCTTTCTCCAGTCAGACCAGGGGGACTGAGGTTCTGCAGCAAGTTCATGTTCTTCAGGTGCCATCATGGTCCCCCAGCTTGGTCCAGACCAGCCAAGGTCACTCACAGCATGTTACCCACAGGTCAACCCACAGCAACAGTGACGCTGGTATGGTTGTGTGGGCCAAATGCAAAAGTGCGTGCTTGATTTTAAGCCCACGTTGAATGAGTTTGCTGCTATGGGAATGATGCTGCTCTCTGCCTGCTAGACGCTGCCTTTCTCGGGTAGACCAAGAGGAGGTCTCCAAACACCCTCCAGCCCCTTTCCTGGCAGCAGCCAACCCACCCCCTGCCTTGCGATGCACTTTGGGACGAGGACACCCGCGTGCCGAGGGCTGTGCCAGTGCTCAGGGGATTTACACGGAGGAGGAGAAAGACGTGATGCCCAGTCCCGTGTTTCGCGGTGCGTTGCAGTAGCACCTTCAGTGGGGCCCCGGCTGCGATGGGTGCTCTGCATGTGCCAAACAAGGTGCTGCTTCCTTCCCCAGCTCCTTGCAAAGGTGCAGCCGAGCCCGTGCCATCGCTGGCTTCCTTTGGAGAGCCAAATCCTTAATGCTGAACATGCTGAGGGGGCACCAGCCTCCCCCTGGGACATAAACCACTAACCCCCCAAAAATACATGCCCCGCAGAGGTGCCTCTACTCCTGCAACTGGCATCGTAAGTGGCATGGAAATTAATTTCATACAATTCACTGATCGTTATTGACCTGAATGTACTCGAATGCCAGCCCTACAACGCCTGTTTGCCCGCAGCCCTGCCAAGGGTACCTCGATGTGCTTGAAGGTGGGGGTGGCATACATAGGCTGGAAGCTGTGAAGTCCTCAGATACTCTCCTGGGCCACAGATGGAAATAGGAGGTTGCAACATCCTGCAGCAACGCGCTAACCCCCTCCTGCCTGGAGCCGGGGGATGCAGCGGGGGGTACTGCCCCTTCCCCGCTGCCTTTCCATCCCGCTGTCCCTACTGACCCCCGGGAGAGGATTGCTGGAAAGGAGACACCAGGGCGGATGGCTGCTTGGGTTTATTTGAGGGGGGGAGGGGGTTTGGCTGTGGTGGAGGCTCAGGCAGGTGGGGAAGGGTTAAAGCGGGGACCCTGCGCTTGCCCACGGCCCACTGCCTGCACTCGGGTGTCATCCAATGCTCCTGCTCCTCCCTGCCAGCGGCTCTCATGTCAGGCTCGGAAAAGATCTGAGCGGTGCTGTGAAGGCAGCGAGGGGACAGCGTGGGGGAAGGGAGGATGGTGTGGGGCTGTAATGAGCCGCTACCCCCCACGGGGTCACCCAGACTCGGGGGACACGGGGGACAGTGATGCAGCCACCTCCGAGGGATGCCAGGAGAGACACGGCCCCATCGGCTCTCATACTGGTCACCAATGAGCAGCACTGGGAGCGGGTCCCAGACCTGATGCTCCCATGGGATTTGAAATATCAGGTCCACTGCAGCATCCTGGGGCTGGGGGATGTCCACTTTCCCATTGCAACCACTGTACCCCAACACCCCGTACCAGACACCGTGCCAAACAGACCAACACGGGGCCCCTGCAGCCATCGCAGCCCTCCCCATGCCCAGCTCCAGGCGCTGAGCCCCACGCCTCCACTCTTGCCTGAGGGATCTCATTCAGATCCACTTGGATCTGGGTAAGAGGGATTCGGAGATGAGATGTTCCCAAGGCCGTATAAATAACCGAGGAGGAAGGCAGCTGGACAGACAGACAGGCACAGAGGCTGAGCACCCTTCCTGGCATCTCCGGAGCTATAGCTGGGATCTTTGCCCTCATAACTCCCCAAAGCACCCACCACATTCTCCCCCTTCCTCCCCTCCACATAAATGACCTCATTAGTCCAACCTGCTGAACACAGAAACAACGTGGACAGACGGCTCTTCATTACTTGCTGCTGCTCGCTCTCCTACCCCCAAATCCAGCAAGTTTCCCTGAGTGAAGATGGAGCTGCCCACACGGCACCACGGGGCCCTTTTGCCCTGAATGACGTTCACTGGACCCTTATGCACACACCGGAAAAATCCAAAATGCTATTTAAATATTAGCACAGCCGAGTCAAGGCAAGACTCTGTGTTCTTTACCCAGTTCCCATAAATATACTCTTTTGCCCCCCGAACTGTAATGACATCAGGCATTTTCCTAGCAAGGACTAGAGGAGGCAGCTCCAGCGCTCACAGCATCAATCCATCAGCTACATGTGCAGGATCTCGCCTGCGTAACAGGACTGATTGGGGTGTCCTCAGGGTTTTATGGAATCGTTGCCCCTTGTTGATATCTGCTGTTAAATCTTTCCCAGTGCCTTTTGCTCGCTGCATGCCCAGGCTGATCCCTCGCATCTCTCTCAGCAGAAGTGTGGGCAGGGGAGGAAATGCTTGTGCTTATCTGCAAACTTCACTCTGCAACTCAGCGCTGGCTCCGGTGAGTGAGGGAGCAGCAGTGCAGGATCTGGCCGAGAGGGCTGGTTGCTGTTATGAGGGATGCGGGGGGACCAGGGTGGCTGACTGTCTGTGAATAGACCCTGAAATGACACTGGGGGTGCGCAGTGGTCCCCGCACATGCAGCAAGTGATGGGAGCTTTGCACAGCCCCGTGCACCCACTGCAGGCACGTGGGGGAGTCAGCACCCAAAATATGAGCCAAATCCCACCCTGGCACTGTCTGTTACTCTACTGCCCAGTGGGAGGGGGGGGGATCTGAGACCTGAACCCCACATGGGGGTCCCCCTGCGTCCCCAACACCCCAAAGCTGTGCACACACACCCTGCAGCCCCCGCCTGCGAGTGGCGAAATGACAGCCTCCCATCTCCACGTCCCCCCACCGTCACCACCGTTTTGGCATGGCAGAGGGCTCCCACCTCCTCCCCCCGCCGCTCCCCGTGGGGGTCCCTCCCTGCTCCCCCACAGGGGACAGGGGCTCTGCGGGGACAGGCGCCTTCCCGAAAGGAGACACTGCAAAGCACCCCGCAGACCTTTTCTGCAACCTTGGCTTGGCTAAGCCGAGGTTTATATTTAGATCTCCAGGAGGAGAAGCCAGGAGAAAGGCGACTTGTGATTTTTAAGCCCTGCCTGTAGCTCCCTTCCTCCGGGTGGGAAGGTGGCTCAGAAACCGGTTGCCCGTCACATCCCCCGCCATCCCCTCTCGTCCTGGCGGCAGCTCTGTGGCCACCGAGGGTCCTGTGCCTGCTGGCACCCTCGTCCCCATGCCCTGCCTGCGCCTTTCTAGGGACTTTCACCCCCCGTCCCGGGCTGTTTTCCATGCGGGGGGTCTGGCCAGTGTCTACAGCCCTGACCACCACCCCAGCGACTGCGGGGGCTGTCCTGCTCCCATCCACCTCCAGCGCTTGGATGGCAAAGCCCCCAGCATTGCTTGCACCGCTCGGAGCACAGCCAGAATGACAAACCCGAGGACATCCAAGACCCTGTGGACCCTGCCCGGTGGCCTGGCATCAGCCCAGGGCTGAACCCAGTACTTACTGTTGGGTGGAGAGAGCAAAATCCCAAGGAGAGACCTTTTAGGGCCAGAATTTCCCTCTCCTTCGACTCCTGGAGGCTTTGGCTCAGCGAGTGCCTGTTGGCAGAGCAGCTGCTGCTGCTGTCAGATGGTCATGAGTGAAACCTGAGGACATGCGGGGTCCTTCAGGTAGCCTCGGCCCCGTCTCAGCTGTGGCATTTGTCCCCCGCCGCGCCAATCATGGGGCTGGCTGCGCCTGCAACCCCTGCGACCGCATCGCCCGGTGCTCCCGGGGTCCTGCCTGCACGGACCCCCCCCGGCACCGCGACCTCCCCAGCCGTGCCCCGAGATGGGGGACACCGGCTGCCTGGGGCGGTCACGGTGGCGGAGGAGGGTGTCCCAGATGTTGAGGAGGCTTTGGGCTGGCTTTGGCACCAAATAGGACATGGGGAGGTGGAGGGGAGGTGGGAAGGGACCCTGGCCAGCACCTCCTCATCTATCTCTCCCAGAAGTGACATGCAATTGGAAAGAGCAGAGGGACAACTGCAAGGGTGGTGGTGGTGGGGAAATTCGGTGCCAACCCCGCTGCCAACATTGTCTCCAAGCCAGTGGCTCTTTGGAAGTGTTACTCCCATCGTGTAGCACCCAGCACCAACCACAGCTCCTCCTCTTTCTTGCAAGCGAGGGGTGTCTGTCATTTCTGCTTCACTTCCCCCATGGCTCCCCTCTGCTGCCGCCTAATTTTGCACCAGCACCACATTTCTTTGCATGCCAGGAGCATCCGATGGCTGGGATGGCTGGCAGCCGTGTAGGGTCACCCCGCTTCTACACCAGCACGTCACCCCCTGTCCCTTGCTGCATGCCCTGCCCAGGGGGACCACTGTGGGTCTGAGCCAGAACCAGGGTGGCACAGGATGGTGCAAAAGAGGGGCTTGCCACATGGTTGTCTCCCTTCTTGCCCTTCCTGATGGAGCCTTTGGGTGCCCAAGCAGTTCTGGGGGTACCTAGGGTGCTCAGTGGCCACCTGGGGTTGAGAGGAGAATGCAGAGGGGTGCCCAGCTTGCAGGGCTCACCCCTTTTGGGGTGCACAGGGCTGCGCTGGAGGTAGACGAACCACGCCAGCACCCAGCCTGGGCAGAGGGGACTCATCATCTCTCCAATTCCACTGGCTCCGTGCAGCTCTTCTGCTGCTCGTCCGGACCCAAAATACCCCGTAGCAACTTTCCCATGCTGGCGTGGGCTTTGTTGGAGCTGGAGCACCTGCCCTCCCCAGCCTGGCATCCCTTGGTGGCACATTCTCATGGCAATTCGCCTTTCCCTGCCTCCAGCCCCTCACCCACGGGGCTCCTTGTGCTCCCTGGCATCCCATGCAATCAATAAAAACAGGGCCAAGACTGTAGACCTGAGCACCCAGGGATCTGGGAAGTGAAGTTTCTTGGCTCGATTCTGCTTTTCACTCAATAATTTTCCATTTCTGTTCAAGACTCCGTAAATAAGCAGCCCAAGAGACCAGGTTCAGCTCTTGGGGGACAGGTCATCAGTATGGGACAGGGGATTAGCTCCACGCAGGAGATGCCGAGGGTGTGCTTTGGGAAGCATAACTAATTTCTTCAATTAAAAGCCAGCCCCAGGGCTCTTTTTGCTGACTTGGAGCCCAGGCTGGGCTCAGAGGAGCTAAAGCCAAGGGAAGGAGGGAGTGAAGAGCCCCATGTTAGCTCTCAGGGATACAACCAGGGCAGAGAGCGCTGGGATCCCATCGGGAGCTCAACAGCAAAAGCATCAGCCTGTACCCATGTACCCGCAGGCAAAGAGCATCCCCTGTGCATCTGGCAGTTGGTGGTTTTGGCTGGTGAGGAGGGCAGGGACAGGGACATCCTCCTCCTGTGGCTGTGGGGACTTTCCACTTGCTCTGTTGGTCACAGCAGGAAATTCAGGGGATATTCGGCGGGTCCCATCAGCTGCCAGCTGCCCCAAACCCAGCCTTGTCACTGCTGGGAAGCCTGTGCAAGCTGCATTGGTCTTTTTTTTTTGCACTGGTCTTTGTCTACAGACTAGAGCGAACCCGGGGTGAGGCACACAAAGGTGGAAATCCCGGGATGTGGCTCCTGCCCTTCTGGAAGCCAGGGGCACCCCAGGGTGCCCAGCCAGGCACTGGGCAGGCACAAGGGCACAGCTCTGCCTGCAAAACCAGCTAAATTCCAGCTGGAATGGGAACTTGGGGTGCCCAGGGGTACTCCCAGCACTGATTTGGGTGCAAAAACTGTGTCCTTCAGGTGACAGGGTGGGATAAGGGCAATACTTGGCACAGCCTGTGGGGCCCTGGGGGGTTTGAAGTGCCTTGGCTCGCACCTTCCACCGAAGCCAGTGGTGCTGGGCGCATCCTGACCCTCTTCTCCCTCCTGCGGGACTGGCTGCATCCATGGGGGCTCTGGGGGGCCGAGCTCTGGCCCATCTGGACCGGTCTGTATGTGCAGGCAGGAGCTGTGCAGAGACAGAGCTGCCTGCGCAGGGCAGGGTGGAAACAAGCTGCGCCAGCGAGCCGGGGTGCGGGGAAAGGACATTTGCAGGGTGAACTCCCCAAGGTGCAGAGCTGGGCACATCCTGGAGCAGGGATGAAGGAACAAGTGTAGGCACAGGTATTGGGGCACCCTTGGCACCCAAGCAGCGCGGCATGGCAGCCCCCAGAGGAACAGGGGATGCAGGCAGGGAAAGAAGCAACAGACAAAGGCACAGGTCTCCCAGTGCGGAGCCTTATTCCCATCCCCATCGCTGATTAACCCTCACCTGGCCAGGGCTGCAGAGAGGGACCCTGGGGTGTCCCAGCTCTCACTGAAGTCTCGGGACATATGCGGGGCTGGGTGCACGCTCCCCCGAAGCGGCGTGGCCCCCTTACCTTACTCCCTGGGTGCTCTCAGGGCCCCGGGCAGAGTCATTGGGTGCTGGCACCCAGGGCCAGCAGCCGGCAGCCCCCGGGACGTGCCGGGGTCCCTCCACGCTGGCTGAGCCTGTGTCCAGGGCGGTCTGTGCAGGGACACTGTGCGCTCCAAAGCTGACACCCTGGATCCGATGTCAGTGCCCGCGGTGTTGCAGGGCCGCAGTGCCACCCACCGGCTCCAGGCAAAACACCCCCCTTTCTCCCAGACACCCCTCTGCCCGAGGGGAGCCAAGGGACCCCCAGTGCAGGGTGGGCGATGGGAATGCCAGGCTACTGTGGCACCCCAGGCCATGGCGGAGGGGAGATGGGGAAAACCTAGCCCTGCTCTGCCGAGGCTCAGCTACCCCAAACATGCGGCTGCAGGACATGGTCCGTGGTAGAGACGCAGCAAACCCTTTTGAAAACCTTTCCTGCAGACTGAAGGTGACGCACAGCCCCTGTGGCAGTGGCACATCAGCCCTCCTCCATGCACGGTGGGCTCCTGGTTTTGCAGGCTCTGCCATGCACTGGGGAGACCAGGGGGTTGAAGCCCAGCAAACTCCAGCGGGTCATTTAGGGTGCAGGTTTAGCACCCAGAAATGCCCATTTGCAGCTGAAAATACATGCAAACTCTAGTGATTTTCAAAGCAACTATGAGATTCCCACCGAACAGCCCCAGCCCTGGTGCAATCTGCTGCTCCTGTCAGCCTCACATCCCTGCCAAAACAGCATCTTCCTCTCTAGCGATGGAGAGAGATGTTTATTCACCTACAGCCTCTTCTCAGCTGCGGGCAGGGATTTATTTGACAGCTGCCATGCTCCTCTGGAGGTTTCCTGGCCAGCAATGCAAGATGTTGCTCGCCCGAGGGGTTGTTTAACGAAGCATCTTCCATCTCACCTCAAATCAAGTCTGGGGCTCTGTTTCCCTCTCAATGCCTCTTCATGAGACCAGACAGGATCTCTGGAGATCCTGCAGTCTGGAAAAGGGCCAACACATGGGTTTTATTTAAGGAAGGACATGTGGCTACAAAGAGAAATTACAACTAGGGAAGTGTGGAGAAGCTCTGCTGAGATTGGGTGGCTTGAGTCTTGGGAACAAGGGAGAAGCCAGGAGTTTGGGGAAGGGGCATCTGAGGCCTTTTCCCCTCCTGGGGACATCGTTTGCCATGGCAGGAGCTCAGCCCAAGGAGGGCAAAGGATGCTTATCTGGGCGAACAGGGCCAGGCTGTGGCAAGGTGGTGGCAGCTCTGACTCGGAGGGGACACGGCACCCCAACACCTCTGCGACAGCCTGTGATGCACCCATCTTGTGCTCTTCCTCACCTTCCTCCTCCATCCACTCTTCGTGGCCATGCCCAGAGCCCGGCTGCTTCACCAGGCAGAGAAAAAGCAGGTATTTCTCCCCTGGGGAATATTTCCAGGCATTACAGACATGGGCAGGATTTCCACCCTCCAGCAAGCCTGGTACCAAGTTATCTGGGTTTGCAGAGCAAACCAAACCTCTGAAAAGCAGTACTGGATTTCAGAACAAGATTTTATTGGCAAAAAACTCACTAATCCCAGGCAAACAAGTCCCCAGTGAAGATGGATGAGCCCCACTGCTTGCAAACCATCCCGTCCCTCTGGTGCAAAGCCCCTGGGAGAGCTGCAGAGCCTCTCCAAGCTGGCATGGCAAGGTGATGGACCGTCTTCCCAGGCACCGAGAGCAGCTGAAGCAACTGGCACAGGAGAAAGGGAAACATTTTGGATATCAGGGGAGTATCTGAGCCGTGACACCACTGGGGGTCTCACGTAGATAGCTGTGGGGTTTTGTCTGTCTCTGCATTTGCTTCTCCCACTCCCAGAATGGCTCCTAGGGTCTGTGTCCAGGCATCTTCCCATAAGGGAAACTATTTTGTAAGCCAAGGAAGGAGGGGAAAAAAAATCCCTTCAGCACTGGAGCCGCCTCGGTTTTAATTCCAGTGCCAAACGAAAAATGCCAGATGTCATTTGTGAAATGATATTTGTGTTTCCTACCCAGTCCTGGGGCAGAAAAGGTGGAGGAGCTCTCTTCCCTTTGCCTAAAACACCAACCAAACTGTGAAGAGAGCTTTGGGCGGGCAAGACACCGTTGCAGGGATCCATGAGAGCCACCAGCACCTGAGCAGGCAGAGCCTTTCCCAATGACCATTCACGCCACCCTCTGACGATGCCAGCCCCAGAACCTACAAAATCTTTTTTATTGTTTTTCTGGGACCGTAGCTGTGGAGCTGCCCCACTACCGCCGTCCTTAGGGAAGTATCTCCCCCCAGGCGCTCTCCTTGTCACGCTGTGAAGTCTTGGGTCGCCAGGTTGAAGACGTTGCTCTCCATGGACGACTGCCACTTGCCCCAGTTCCTCTTGATCTCAGCCTGGACCTGAACAGACACCACAGACCGGTGCTGGCACCAAGGGGCACCCACCAGCACCCAGCAGAGGGGCAGGAGCTGCACCCTGGGTTTAACAAGGGATTTGGGGTGCAAGAGGGTGGAGACCCCCATGCATGCCTATGTGTGCACACTTGCATGGTTGTGTGCATGCAATGCTTATTGGGGTGCACCCTTGGGGGTGTCCGTGTGCCCACGTGTGTGGCTGTGGTGCCCAGGGGGTTGGTGTTGGGGGGGACACTCACCTCTCCATTCAGGAAGCAGTAAAGCAGAGCCACTAGGAACCCCTGAAAAGGGCAGAAAGAGCAAATTTCACCCAAGGAAAGGGGCTGGACCCCTCCGTGCTTATCTGCTGCCTGCATTTAGCATCCTCCCACATGTCTTACCCCATCCCATGGACAGTAGGGGTATGAGCTCAGTGCAAGTTGTTCACCAGACCACAACCCTTGCGCTTTGTCCCTGGTGTTCAAGGCATGCCTGGGACACAGCCCTCTCCCAAAAGAGTGCAAAGCCCCAGCAGCACATCCCAGGGTATCTTGGGATGGGACAGGATGGGTGCATGGGGATTTTGCCTACCCATCTCCCCCTGTCTCTACCTGGTAGGAGCCGAGGACCAGCTCGAAGTATAGCCGGGCGTCCACACCGATGTGCTCAGGGAAGAGCGCAAACACCACATAGTGCACCCCAAAGAGAGGGATGAGGAGCAGTGTGGACTTCGTCAGCCTCCTGTGGAGAGTGGTGGTATGAACGGGGGCCTGGGTGCAGGCAATGGTCCTGCTGCCCTGCGGGAAAAGACCTTCCCAAGAGCTTGGTCTTAACCCAAAATAGGTTTTCCATAAAAGGCAGTTCTTGGAGGCTCCAAGGATGGTCCTCCTCTGTACTCCTCCAGGGAAGGGTCCCTGCTGCCCTGGGTGCCCCCGTAAACCCGGATGAGGAGCTCCCCCTTGCCCGAGCTAGCCCTTACATGTACTGCTGCTTGTAGTTTTTGCTGATGTCTGGGGACCGGATCTTCTGTGCTAACATCCTGGTGACATTGAGGAAGATGAGGAAGTTCACCTACCATGGGAAGCTGTGTTTCAGGCTCTGCACAGACCCCTGGTTGGGTCCCCCTGTCCGTGAGGGACCCCCGGCTCTGGGGTGGGGATGCTCAGCGGACACACTCACAAATATGGCCAGGAGGATGGGAGCCTTGATTACCCACCAGTAGAGACTAGTGTAGTCATCCCAGCACCTATGGGAGAGGAGAAAAGTCTCTGCCACCCACTTGCACCCTCTTAGCCCAGGTCTTGCCCCACCATCCCCCTGCTCCATTTGCACAGCACTTCTTGCAACGGGGCCCCAGTAGAAAATAGAAATAGCATTAAAATAAAGTGCTGCCCCACTGCTCTCCTCCTAAGCCTTCCATGCAAGAGGTTTGTCCCCTGGGACGTGTGTGGGGCACGTGTGGCCAAGCTGGCCTGGAGAAAGATGGGGGTGGCTGCTCTTACCCGTGGTTGTCGTACTGTAGCCTGGTGACCACCCACACGCAGACTGTCAGCATGGGGACACCTGCAAGGACAGGACCCAGGCAGGGGTGCAGAGTCACCCTGGGTGTCTGAGGAGGCCCCCATACCTCCCCTCCATCCCTTGTCCCCAAAACATATGCCTGGATCAGGTCTGGTGCTCTGGAGGTGGCAGGAAGGTGACAGCCTTTCCCCCTTCTCCAGGTTTTAAAAGAAGAAGGTGCCCACTGAAGGTGATGTGCCTGTCTGCGTGTCACCTCCTGCCCACCCTCCTGCTCCCCTGTGTGCTCTTACATCTAACCTGGGCACCCAGAACGGGTGATTCCAGCCCCAGGTGGATGTAGGAAGAAGGAAGGACCTATCTCTGTCCCATCCTGACCACATTCAAGATGGGTCAGCAGCAGATGCTGCAAAGGCTCTTTGGTTGGTGGTAGGAAGCATTTTCCCCTTCGAGTGATTTTGCACACATGCCACGAGGGCCATGCTGCCCGACCAGCTTCAGGGACTGGCAGGAGCTGGTGGGTGCTGACCGAGCACCAGGCCATGCAGAGAGATGCCATGCCGAGAGCAGCCCTGGGAAGCACCGTGCCTGTGGACCTTTGGCCAGGCAGATCTCAGAGCAGCGAGTCCAGGCAATCCCCGAAAGCAGTGCCTATCCCTGGCCTGTGTCAATGGGACCTCACTGGAGGGGGGTTGATGTGCCGAGGGGTCCCGCACTCACCCCAGCCGATGAGGATGTACCACCAGATGTACCTCTTGTCGGAGGTGAAGGTGAGCAGCAGCAGGGTCTGCAGGTACATGCCCTCCACCAGCAGCCAGTAGAAGTTGGCCAGGACCGAGTACTGGAAGAAGGCGATGGCTGCTTTGCAGTTCACCTGTGAGGATGAGGAAGGAGAAAAGCTCAGCAGTGCTGGCTGGTGTCAGACCCTGTCCTGGGGGCACAGGAGATGGTCCACCTCCCCATCCATCCACTCGAGGAGACCTTTGATGGCCTTTCAGTGCAGCCCCTGGGATGCTGCACCGGTCCCGCACGTCACCTGCAGCATTTTCTGCTCTGCTTGCGCAGCATGGGCGGATGAGACAGGCTGTTATTGTAGGACCTTTAGAAACCTATGTCTGCTGGCATCCACCGTGTTGTAGCTGGGCTGCACACAGGGGTTTCTGTTTCTATTGACAATCCCAATTCTGCGCATCCAGCGGTGCAAGGTCTGTTTGATTGTACGTGGTGCTGCTGGGGTTGTGCAGAGCTTTAGCCCTACTGGGAGACTCTCTCTGACACCAGGGAGAGCTTTGAGGGCAGAACGTGTTCTCTGCAGACAGAGCCCATGCAGAGATGCTGTTATGAACCTCCTGAAGTCCACCCAAGCCACCCTTTCCTCCCCAGGTTCACAGCCTCTCTCTCTCCTCTCTGCAGTGCTAAATCTGCTGCAAATGCAGCCAGACCCCTCCAGATCAGCACATGGTGCCCAGCCCTGCACCGTGCTGGGGCTCAGCACCTTACCGTTGACATCGTGCAGTGGTCAATGGACTCGTCCGAGAAGAGGACGGCATCCTTGATGAACACGGCAGCCCCGCGCAGTATGAAGGAGGTGAAGAAGTGGATGTGGATGGAGTTCCTGGTGCAATGCAGCTTCCTACAGGAGGAAGAGATGTTCTGTGCCCGGGGAAGAGCACAGAGAGCAGATGGGCAGAGAAGCTTCTCCTTCGGGAGCCACTTCCCTGGCTGCACCCCAGCCCATGGGACCATGTGTTGGTGGTGGTCAAGCACAAACCCCTTGAGAAGGTTTTCCTGCTCTGAAATCATGAAGGACAGGGTTGTGCTGTGCTCGAGGCTGCTGCCTGGAGACAAGGTGTGCTGGGGAACATCCTCCAGCCACCTCTGGAGAGCATAATTCTGCAGCACAGCGAGGTCTGCAAAAAGAAAGCTTGAAAGGGCAACCTGAGGGTGTAAAGTCTGTGTGTCAGCAGGACAAGGTAACGCTGCAGTTCGTTTCATGACTCCCTGGTTATCTGTATTGGCAGGAATGGAGCCTGGCTGCTCTGGGAGGGGAGAGACGGAGAGCAGCCATCCCCTGCTGATGATTTACCCTGCTCTCCTCCAGCTGCAGCCCATGGAGCGGCCAGCGCCGAGCCCTACCTGAAGCAGGAGAAGATGCCGATGGCCAAGAACAGGGCTGCCAGGGACGTGGAGTAGCCGCAGGTGTAAAGCACTTTCATGGTGACAAAATAGCCTCTCTGGAAGGGAAAGCACCAGCGCAGTGAGGCCGCGTGGGCTGGGAGGTGCTGGTCTGTGATGGGCAGGGAGGTGGCAGGGTGACAGCCCAGCCCTTGCCCAGGCTGGGCTTGTGCCCAGCCAAGCTCAAATCTCTCCGGGCAGCCCAGCAACAAGGGCAAAGCCAACGAGAGATCCCTGAGAGCATCCTCGTGTTTCATTGCCCAACAACACGTGTCAACGTGGGGTAGGGTGATGCTAGGGAGGGTGCCCCACAGCCCCCGGGGGACCCACTTGCCTTGGCTTCGGTGTCATTATTGCTGCCGATGGCCTCCAGCTCGCAGGCGTTGTAGTAGGGGGGGCTGGGGAAGCTCCATCCTGACTCAGTGCAGTTCCTCCAGATCAGTGCTGCAGCAACAAGAAGGGACCTCATGAGAGCCATGAGCATTGCCTCTGCATCAGCACCCCCAAAATGTCCAGCCTGCGGATGGCACCCTGCTTTCCGGGATGGTGCCTAAATCGCAGCACAGGCATCCCGGCTGTGACAGCAGCATGGTACCCGAATGGCCTGGCTGCCCCAACCCTCCCATCCAGATCACATCCCTGCCCTCTGGTGCTGTACCTGGAGGTGCCAGGACATCTCAGGGCAGGCTGTGAAAGCAAACACAGTGGGAGGGAATTAAAGCTAAAAAGGGGCTTTCTCATCCTGCGAGAGCTTCATCAAGCCTCTCCTGAGCTGTTTCTGCCCTAAAGCAAGCATTTACCAACCCTCCATCGCCTTTTCAATTATACCCAGCTGAGGAAGCACTCGGATGCCGTGGGGGCTGGTTGGGTGCTCTCCTTCACACTCTGCTGCCTCCAAGATTGATGGAGGCAGCGGCTTCCCCGGCAGCAGTGCCCACCCCAGGAGAGTGCGCGGCCTTGAGATAATAATGACTTTATGCTGCGTTTTTCATCTGCGTGGCTGGGAGCGGTATCAAGCAGGTCAGGAGCATTATACCAGCGTGCAGGTGGGGAAAGGAGGGCACTGAGCAGCTAGGGAACGTCCCGGTGTCACCCAGGAAGATGAGGTGCCCAAGTGCTCTACCCACAGAGGATGCTTGCTACTGGGTGATGAAAGGATCTGGGGGCTTTTCTGGCATGGGAGCACCCTGCATCTCTGCTTTTGCCTGTCCCCTGCTTGGATTGCAATATATGCTAAGCTTTTGGATGGAGCAGGAGCTGTGCGACCAGAGGGGAAGGGTTGGGGTGGCACAAGGATCCCAGGCAGGGTCCCAGGGGATGAGTGGTCTGGGCTGGATTCAGAACATGCACCTTTGGACTTCTTGAAGACGAGGATGTCAGGGCAGGCGACAGCTCGGGACTGGCCGATGGGCACAGCTGACCAGCAGCTCACTCCATCCCACTCGGTCGGGCAGCCTGGGGAGGGATGGGACAATTAGTGCCCCTGGGAAGGGACGTGCCGGGGGGACACACGCAGCCCCCCGGTCCCCCGGCACAGCCCAGAGCAGGCATGGCTGCGCAGATGTAACGGGAGAACAGAGAGCGGCCAGGCGTCACCCGATCTACAGGGCCATGCCGTACCCCCTCAGGAATTAGGAGCATCCCGGCTCCAGTTCTGGGAACAACCTCCCCCAGTGCTGAGATCTCCTTTTAGCCCCATGGTGAGACGGGACCTAGTATTTCCTGGGGCTACATCAGACCCAGAGCTCCTGTGGGGAGACCCCGGGGGCTGAGGGTGTGGGAAAGGCTGGGACTTTCCTGGTGGCATCTGAAATAATGCAGATTTATGCTGGATTTCTGCACCCAGCAGCCATGGTGGCTCAGCTCGGGACATCTCTCCAGGCCAAAGGAGGAGAACAGGAGAAAGCACCACAAGACTTGCTGGAGAGCAATTAGCTTAAACATATTTTGCTTCTCTCTCTCGCACTAAATTCATCTTTAAATGACTCTCCAATTGCCTTGGAAACGAGCATGGCCAAGCAGACGCGGGGCCTTGAAGAATTAGTGCTCCAGCACACCAGGATGAGACATAGACATCACACTTCCAGGACAGCTCTCCTCCTTGCACATGTACATTATTAACCTTGTAGATATACGTTATTAACCTGGAGCCACATCTATTCCCAGCCAGGGAATGTGGACTCAGACAGTCTAATTAGTTTTCTCTGATTTCAGCAAAACGGTCCTGTAGGTATCTGGCCAGGCTTGGAGGGATTTGCAGGGCTGTCATTCCAATGCCAAGGTACGTCTTAATTTTTGCTCTGGAGGACAGGTGAACTGAGCACAGCTATTGGGACCGTCGCTGAGAGCGGTTGCTTCGTTTCTTGAGGTCTGAGCAAAACATCTGGATGTGTCCGTATGGCAGAGCCATCCCGCTGTATATAAATGCGTCTCTCACTGTATGAACAAGCTCTTCCAGCACAGTGAGCACTGTGGGTGCTTGGTCGGCAGACAGAGGAGCAGCCCATGGCACAGGGATCGAGCTGGGATTCATGCAGCTCTGCAGTGCTTTCCCAGGGAATAAAGTCAGCCCTCCATTTGGGTGGGGAGAAAAGGTTTAAGTCCCCCTTCCCACACCGTTTCCCTCTCCTGGGCTGCTGTAGCATCTAAAAAAATCACATTTCTTAGAGCTGGGCAAAATTGGAACAACTCTCCTATGGAGAAGAGGTGATGGAGGCAACTTCTTGGGGGGGGACAAGGCAAAAAAATGTGATCAAAGGAACTGGCAATGTGTCTCATTGCAAAGCTCATGGGAAGGAGCTGTGCTTTCAGTGTCCCTGCATTGTTGGTCCCCGGGGCCACCACATCCTCACGCCGTCCCCTGTCCCCCAGCCAGTGTAGCCTGGCAGCCTGAGGTGTTTGGTTTGGATGGACCCAAAGCAACCTGCTTTATTCCAGTTTTCCCAGTGGAGGGCTGAAACATCCCTGAGACCAACATTATCCTTGTGACGTTCTCCTTCACGTGGCCAAAAAGAGCATTTTTTTTCCCCTCAAAATGCAGTTAGATGGGAAGTTCCTGCTCAGCATTTCTACTGGTTAATTATACGCAGACCTGCCAGGGCTGCCTCCCTATTTCTTGCTGCTCTAACTGGTTTCTGGAGACCTCCAAAAGGATCATTTGAGCCTCACCAACCAGTTATTTCTTCCCAGCTATTTCAGAGCAGTAAATGCTGTGAGCACCGGAGCAGAGTTTGAAGTGAAAGCGCTGCAAACAGGATCCCTAACCAGTTTTAGGGCCCCACGGTGGGTTCCCCAGCAGGATGCTGAAACCTGACGTCCCTGTCCTGTTCCTTCATGCTACATTGCCACCACGTCCCAGGCATCCGAGCCTTCCCCTCCATCGTCACTTTGTGCCATGCTCTCCGCAGGACCCTCCCCATGCTGGCACAAGCAAACAAGGGGGAAGGGATAAATTCAGTTCAGGTGGGCAGCGGAGGCGGCAGTCAAGCAGGAAACCTGGGATTAAATACTGATTTTAATTATGCATTCATGCTTCTTGGTTATTTTCCTACAGTGAGATTCCTTCCCCCTGGCTGGCATGATCTGGGCTGCAAAATGGACCTTTTCCAATCAGCTTGGCTAAGCTGGATGATACGTTATATCTCTGCACAGTTACTTAAGCAATTATGCACCTTAACATGCATTTATTGAGATGCTTCATTTTTACATTTGTATTAGCTGAAACCCATTGAATGACGCATTTCTTATTCACTAGGTAATAATTTTTACCTAGAGCCAAGCTGCTTTTGGATGGAAATTGAAATGCAATTAAAAAAAAAATGTACAAAAGCAGCACTTTAAAACTGTTTTTCAATTAGTTAATTGGTTTAAAAGTCCTGGATATGTAGAAATTAAGTTGCTCAAAACATGTTTAGCATTAAAACTAACTGAATTAGAGAGGCAAGAAGGTGTGAAGTGGTGACACGCACCGTGCAACGCTCGTGCAGATGGCCAGGGCTCTGCATCGCCCGTGCCTGCAGCCCTGCCCAGCCCTGGCACATCGGTGCAGGTGGGATGGGAGTGGGGCACGAGACTCTGCCATTGTTTCATTGCCATATGCCATAAATCTGGAGGGACTCAGCCCCTGCAGCTGTTTGCATCTCTGAGCCCACCTGTACCCCCCGGCTGAAATCTCAGCCCCCCTCCCTCCCTGCAGCAGTAATTCTGGGGCTCCCCAGGGATGGTTCTTAGCCTTCTCCTCGGTGCTGCTCTCCATTTTCCTGAAAATACCTGCTCGTCTGCATCTATATGCACACTGCAAGCCCCCTACCATGGATCATCCTCCAAAGACCCCCTTAGCAAATCCTCCCCCTCCTCCCGCGGGAGACGAGCCCCGTGCATGGCGGGCAGCTCGCACTCACCTTGCTGCCCCGAGGAACTGGGGGGAGCTGACATTTGGCTTTCACTCCGGATAATCTCCAGACATTCAGCTTCTTGCTCTTGGAAATAGAGGACAACGGAGCAGTCGGGATGTGTCGCTCGCACCTTGGGAGGAGGAAAAGGGCAGACAGTAGGATGCCAGGCATTAAAAGACCTGAGCAGGCAGGGTACCAACCAATATTCACTATTTCTGCTGCAGCCAGCCCCAGGAGAGCCTATCTACGTAACTGTGCTTTTGGGCCCTGACATTTCTTTAGCTTTCTACTGTTTGCCTTGTAAACACCATAAAGAACCGCTGCAATTATTCCTAATTCCCTCTGAAAAAGTGTGATGCTTAAGGGCACCGCTCCGCCAAGACGCAAGCTCCATGCAGAAGAGCTGAGCTTAAAGACGGAGAGTCCGAACCCATCAGCAGGGCAGAGGCGAGCACATTCAAAGGAAGCCATGTAATTAGAGATTTGAAAAAAACCCACCTATTCAGGGATGTCTAATCCTTCTCTTGCTGGCTGGGTTTTGCTCACATCGGTTTTGCTCGCATACAGGCTGGTGTATTTTAATCAGAGGTATTGGTGATGGCCGTTGGAGTTCATCCTTCTCTTGTTCCCCGGCTTTTTGGGGAGATGCTGCAAAATGGGCATGCCAACCTCCTTAAAGCTTTTGGGTTTGCTCGCAGAAGTGCTGAGACAGCAAGGAGCACCCCCTGCGGCTCCCAAAAATGCAGGGGACGTGGTGTCCTGGGATAGGGTTGCCCAGGAAACCCCACTTTTGGGGTTTGCCCCTTTGGCTTTTAACTGGAGAGCCAGGAGATCGAGGCTGAAGTGAATTTTGCATGCCCATTCCCACGCATCCGTGCCCATTCCCACGCATCCATTCCCATCATACCAGGACATGTCTGGCACAGTGTTTTTGGGCCAGGACATGGGATTGGGCTGCTGATGGTTTTAGGTGTGTGAACAGAGATATAAAAGCTGGACAAATAGAGGGATGAGGATGGGCAAGTGGACCCAGACTGGAGGGAAATCTGGGGCATTAAAGCCTTGCTTAACTGAGCCCCGTCCTTCCCTGCCCTGTCCTGGTCACCATGCAGCCACTCCTCTGGGGTCCCTTCACCTCCCCCAGATTTTGTTTCCTTTTCCTGCTGAAAACAAGATTTACAAGGGAATTCCCAGTCTGCAAAGTGCATTTTGGTGATGGTTGCTGGGCACAGCACCGAGAAAGCACACTACATCATAGTGATGAAGGACCTGGACTGGGCAGAGGTGCCTCAGCCCCTTTAAGCTGCAAAGCTGCACGTTTTTATTATTTATGGCAATGCAGCCTGGCAGCTGGAGCACCAGAGCGGGTAATGTGCAGTGCTCCTTTCAGAGCTTGCTTCAGGGCAGGCAACTCCTTGCCGTGCCTCAGTTTCCCCATCTGGGAAGGGGCCTGATGCCATTGCTCACAAAGCCCTGAAAGCCTCCAGCACTCCCCTGCCCTGCTTGCTTTCTTTTCTTTCTTTCTTTCTTTCTTTCTTTCTTTCTTTCTTTCTTTCTTTCTTTCTTTCTTTCTTTCTTTCTTTCTTTCTTTCTTTCTTTCTTTCTTTCTTTCTTTCTTTCTTTCTTTCTTTCTTTCTTTCTCTCTCTCTCTCTCTTTCTCTCTCTTTTCCTTCCTCCCTTGCCTTGCCTTGCCTTGCCTTGCCTTGCCTTGCCTTGCCTTGCCTTGCCTTGCCTTGCCTTGCCTTGCCTTGCCTTGCCTTCCCTTCCCTTCCCTTCCCTTCCCATTTTCTTTTTTCCCTTTTTCCCCCCCCTTTCTTTCCCCCCCTTCCTTCCCTCCCTTCTCTTTCTTTTCATTTTCTTTTCCTTTCCCTTATTCAAAACCTCCACGTCAGCTAAAGAACTTGCGGAGCGAAGCAGCGCTGGGAGAGATCCCAACGGCTTTGCAGAGAAATGCCGAGCTGAAACCCTCTCCCGCCGGAGATCTCCATCCCCGGCAGTTGCCACCGAAGCAATTTGACAAGTTCGGGATGGGTTTGCTGACGTGGCTGCCAGACTCATCGTGCATTGCCCTGGCAGCACAACTGCTCCGTGTCCCCCCCCCATTTCAGCCATCCCGGTGGGTCTGCCTGGGGCTGGGGGGCACCACATGCATGGTCCTTGCCCCCAGCACCCTCCAGCCATCCCAGCCTTCCTGCCTGCGGATGCTCCCCCAGGCCCTTGGGGTTTGGGGCTCCTCTGAGGCACGTAGGACGACGTGAGCAAAGCCCGCACCAGGACCCACGTGAGGATGGTGGGGTCCATCCCCGAGGCAGGGCAGAGCGGGGTCACACTCCCTGGGGATGCCCTGGAGCAGCCCCTGGAGCTGAACCCCCGCGGGGAGTTTTGCTGGCTGCCCTGGCCAGGTTCCGAGCGCAGTCCCAGCCCCGGGGAGCACAGCGGGGTCCTGGCATTGCCCACCTCCCACCCTGCCCGTCCGTGTGCTGCATTTCAGCAAATCCTCCCCCAGAAGCTGCCGTGGAAGCACCTGAGTGGGTGCAGCGGTGCCGGGGGCTCGCAGGGCTGTGGCTTGGTGTCACCCTTGGGTCGGGCAGCACGAGGGATGACAGGCATGGGAGAGACCTGAGCCATGGCCAGGACTGCAGGCAGGCTGCTCCCCAGGGCTGGCCGGACCCCCAAGCGGCTGTCACGGGCAGGAGATTGCTGCGCTCACTGCCCACCCTCTCCCCTCCCTCGTCCTGTCATCCCCAGGGACACTTACCCGAAGCATCAGGAGTGCGAGCAGCAGGACCAGCAGCGTGCAGGCGCAGGGGAGCTGCCACAGGCACCCCATGGCTGGAGCCAACATCTGTGCTGCCCTGTCCACGGGTGTCCCGGCTCAGTCCCAGAGGGGTTGGGGACAGCCCAGCTCCTCCTGCATGGCTCTGCGAGTTGGGGGCCGCATCAGGACCCCATCTCCAAGGGGTGACCCAGCACCCTGCTCCCCCTAACTCTTCCCGGCCGTATCCTGATGCTCCTGGCTCCCTCTGGGACCCTTTCCCGTGGCAGGTGCTCAGTCCCACTGGGGTGGCCCTGACCCACTCCCTGTGCCCACTCAACTCTGGCTGTGTTCCTCCCCCCACACCCCCCGTTTCCCCTTCCTCGCCGTCCCTGCCCAGCACCGATGGGCTCTGTCTCTCTGCGAGACTGAATGTCACAGCTCCTGGATCTGGTAATACGGGAGACTCCACCCTCCGCTCCCCCTCCCCATGCAGAGGGCTGGATGCGAGGAGCAGCACGGGGCTGGGGGGGGACACCCCAGCCTGGCACTGCCCAGCCTGGTCACCGCCGGGCTCCTGGCACCCCCTTATCTGCTCCCATCAGGGACCTGGGGCCCCCCAGCTGTGGCCAGGGGGATGCCCAGTGTGGGCACAGAGCCCTCTCGCCTGCTCCTTGGATGCTGCTGAGCTGGAAAACTGCTGGCTAAAGGCTTTGGGAAGTGGGGGTGCAGCCAGGATGGGGTGCAAGCGGTATGCCAAGGGTCACGCTGCTCCCCGGCCAGCTCCACATGGGACCTGGGACTAGAAGAAGGTAGAGAGCTCAAAGGAGATATCATAATGCTGGGATTGTGCACACACACACGTGTGCAAACGCATGCCCTGACATATGTGTGCATGCCTGCACACATGCAGGGACATGGGGTGGGGGTAGTGATGCTCCTTCAAGCCCTGCCTGCACAGGAGGCTCTGCCAGCCCCAGCATGGCAGGCAGCGCTGCCCGTCCCCATCCCCAGCTGCATCCTGCCTGCTCCCCCACCTCCTGCCTCTCCTGCCTGGGACACCAAGAAAGGGCCAGGGTGGGCACTAGGTGTCCAGCAGGCAGCACACAGGTCTGCAAAATAACCTTAGTTCTGCCTCAGATGAGGTTTTTGGTCTTGGCTGAGCTCACGGTTTTGGTGGTTTGTTGCTACCGGGATGGCGGGTACTGTAATCTCGGTACCAAACCAGAGCAGAACAGAGGGGATGCTGGTGGACCCTGGGAGCAGGAGCAACCCATGATGGACACACACCTCCCTGAGCACAAAACACTCAGCACAGCATCCCTCCCAGCCATGCCTAGGGATGGGGCTGCCCCTGGGGCCAGCTATGGACCCCCAGACCCTCACCTGGGGTCTTCTCCTTATATATATATATATAAAAATAAAAATATATATAAAATTCTCCATACTAGGAAGCCCCAGCCCATTTACCAAGGGGAATTTTGACCCAAACTTCATCATTTTAATGCTTTTAGTGACAAAACAGAGAGGGCAGGAGGGGCGAAGGAAGCAGGAGGAAACCCAGGAGCGCAGGGAAGGCAGCCGTGACAATCTCTTGGGATTAAAGATCCAGCCTCACGCCCCTGGACCATCCAAAATCCTCCTTACTGCAACACCTGACATGTGGGTGATGGTGAAAGGAGGGACTGAAAATGGCCCCAAAGGGGCCAAAGAGGGCTGGGGGGGGGGGGGGGGGCTGCACTGCACTTTGTACTGGGGTGGGAGGAGGGTGAACCATTTATGTTGCTAAGTTTAGTAACCCTACGTCATTACCATTTCTTAACTAGGCAGCAGATCATATTAACTGCTCTTTCCATAACTTCTCATAATGAGATATGAAGCCAATGAAAGAACCACTGCTGTTGCTCTGCCACCTCAATAAGAACTGCTACGTAAATTAAATACCCCTAAAAAAAATGCAAATAAAAGAACTAGGTCCTTAATATTTAAAAGCACTTGTTTGACATTATTAGGAGTGACCGACGCTGCTCTCGGAGGTGCAGACCGGCAAAGGCTGAGCCCGTGTTGACACAAAAGGCTGCCGAGACCTGGCCAGACTCATTACCATCTAATAGTTTCCACTGAAATGCAAACACCCAATTTTAATCATTTAATTTTCCAACAGCATATAAACACGCAGTGGGAGGGTGCCTTATCAGATGCTGCTAAAACCAAATAAAACAATACCTGATGCAAATAACCCTCTGCCTGAGCTTGCTGCATCGCCCCATGGGCAGCACAGGCAGCTCCGGCTGCTGCCGGATGAGGTGGGGGGGCAGAGGAACGGGGTGATGGGGGACGGGGTCTGGTTTGGGGGTGGCGGTGGCCCGGAGCTGCCCAACATGTCCCCTCAAGGCCAGTTTATTTGGTGCCATCTGGTGGCAAACGGACTGGTGGGTCCGTCCCCAGCTGGTCGCTGGAGGCCAGCAGCCCATCTCCGGAGGTGGCTGGTCTGGTCCCCTGCGGTGGGAAAGGCCAGATGAGGTTTGCAAAGCCTTACATCGCTGGAGGATGTGCGTTGCTTGTCCCTTCCCCAGCGAGCACCCCGTCCGATGAGGGGTGTGATGGGGAGCAGTGGGGACCCCTCAGGTGATGCCCGACCACCTGTGCCTTCCCGAGCTGGTCCTGCCCTTCCTCCAGTGAGGATGAGCTGGGACAGAAATGGTGGCTTGATGTTCTGCCTGGTGCTGGGTGACCTGCCCAGCCCTGCTGGCATTAGGGCTGTTGCTCTCTTTTGCAGCAGCAAGTGGAAAGTAAATGAGGTCAAACTCACTGCTTTGCAAATCCTGGCCAGCCCGGGACCCTCCAGCCCCCCCCGGGCTCCCCACCTGGACCAGCATACAGGTGTGCAGTGGTGACAGTGATGGGGACAGTGGTGGCTGGCTGGAGGGGACCGGACAGGAGGATTTGCCTCGGGCACATCGCTTTGGTGTGGCAGCACAGGCATGCATGGCTGTGGGTGGCAGAGAACGGTGACTGTGGGGCTCCGTGTGGGTGCTGAGGCCCCGGGGAAGCTCCCCCAAGGTTGCCCTCCAGCCACGGGTGCTCCCATTAATCCGATGCCAGCGCTGGGATTGCTGCTGGTGCGTGTCGGTAATTATAAATGACTCAGCCATTTCCAAAGCAAATGAAGTCACCCACAGTATTCTTTTCGCAAGTGGCAAATGCTCATTTAGCAAGGGCTGGAAATTACTAATTGTGTTACCTCCATGCCAACTTACAGCAAAGAACCGGGGTGTCCCCGGCCCTTGCCAACAACTTCTTGCTTTATTTTGGGATCTGTGGAGGGAAAGGGTCTGCGAAGGGCGATTCAGAGTAAGAGGAGACCACAGTGGCTGGATGATGGCTTGGGGAAGACGAGGCTCAAAGCTCCAGCAGTGTGAGACCTCCTGGAACGAAAAAGTGGTAATTTTTTGTAATCAGCTTTCAAAATGAGAGGTTTCCACCCACTCGTGCTTGTGGACCCACAGAGCATCCCCGAGTGGCTATGTGTGACAGGGTGACACAGAGCTCAGGACAGTGGCTGCCAAGCTGCCACTCCATATCCGGGGTTTGTCCTCATGTGCGATGACAAACTGGTTTTGGGGACTGGTTTTTTTATACCTGGTAGGAGCCAGCAGTGATAATGGGGTGATGTATTGCCTTAATCGTGCTTACTTCAACTTACTTCATCTTCCACGAGTCTTGGGCAAGGTTGTTGCCTCCTGCCTGTGTTTCCTCATTTCGGGAATTGCTTTGGTTCCAATTTGTCTCAGGGAAGAGGGGTGGCACAAGGGATGTGCTGTCACCTCGCTGCCCTCCCCCAGTTGTTGGAGGGCAGCTCAGTGAGTCATTGCTGCCAGGTCATATCAGAGCACAGCTCATCCGGGCTGGATGCATCACCATCCCGGCGTTCCTGGTCTGACAGCGGGCCATTACACCCCAGGTGCCTGTGCTCTGCTCCTCAACTAATTTCCCAAAGTTTTGTTGCTGCTAAGCTTTCTTTGCTTGCATTGCAAGCAGAGACATGTGCAGAGAGAGCATCGCCTGCCTCCGAGGGGCTGGGTCATATTGTTCGTGCTCCAGATGCCCGGTGCAGCATCACCCCCAGCTCCCAGCTTGTGTTGTGGGATCTGCTTGCACCTACATGGTGCAGATGTTGGGTTCATGTCCCAGGTGGTGGCAGAGGGTGCCTGTCCCTCCTGGTCCCCAGGGGACTGACCCTGTTTCAGGACCACTGCCTCAGTCCTGACAATGGCCCAAAGCGGAGCTGCTGGCAGAGTCCACCTAGTGAGGGCTGCTAGTAAAATTATCTGCTGAGCATCCCCAGGGTGTCTCTTAGCACACGTCTTGGTCTGGGGCTTGGGTTCGGCAGGGTGGCTTTTACTGGGGATAGTGGGGTCCATCCCCACCGGAACTTTATAATGCTCTGATCCCTCCTGTGCCCTGGTTTTCCATGACGTGGATGGCCTATGTGCCACCACCAAGCATGTCAAGACGGGGAGCATAAACTGGTCCTCAGCTGTCGCCTCTCCCCAGTGTAGGTGAGTCAGCTGATGGGGGTCCTCACCCCACCTCCTCGGTGAGAAGAAGTGGTATCTCCAGCCGGAGAGTCATTTCTACCTGTGAAAGGTGTCTCTGGGCAGTGTCCTGGGGACAGCACAGCCACGGCTGCCTTTCTCCATCCTCATCCCACGTGCCTTGACACTTGCACTTCCCTGTGCCCAGACCGTGTTTTCCTGTGCTCATGATGCCACTCAGCATCCATCCATCACCTGGCAGTCGATCCTCCTGCTCTCCCACACGGCCACGAGTGCTCCTGCCCAAGGGGGCCTGGGTGGGGGTTGCCCCCGCTCTGACATCTGCAGCCCTAATTCAATGTCGCTGTGCTGTAGAGAAGACCAGGAGCCAGGCTGACACGGACGGGTGGGCACGTGGTGCCCACATCTCCTGCTCCCTCTCCCCAACTGATGCTCAGACCTTCTCTCTCCGTGACAGACATGCTGGGGGACTTAAGAAAAGACTGTCCCTGCCTGCCGCTGAGCCCCCAGCCTGTGCGCTGTCCTGCAATGCTGCACGAGATGCATCGGGGCTGTGGGTTGTACTGGAGGGCAGCTAATAACACCCTGAAGGGGCTCAAGCTGCCATGGGGGACCTGCAGACATTCAGAGCAGCTCCCCTGGGTCCCCTTGTTGTCCCACCACTGGCAGAAGGTTTCTTTATGCTGCTTAGCCCATTACCCCAGTGCTTGAATCTTTCCTACAGATGAGAACAATATTAGCACCAGCGAGACAGATACCCGGGCTCTGTTCAGAGCAAGGCAGGCTCTGCCAGAAGCAGGGGGTAATCAGCACAGTAATTAAATGTGCAAATAATGGGAATTTGGGAGTTATAACAAAAGGCAGAGAAATAATCCGGAGGGGCTTGGAGAAATTAGGAACACAGAGCAAAATCTAATCAAGCAGAAAATAGCCCGACTGGAGCCAACAGTTGGGGGCTAAGGCAGCCAGCCTCGGAGCGCTCCTCCTCTGACATTTGGGGGTGTCTCTGGTGATGTTTTAGGGCAGAACAAGAGTTTTTTAAAGAGATCTGTTCCTGCTTGGTGAGCAGGACTGGCTGCAGGCTGAGTTCCTGGGAAAAGTTCCCAGATCTGCGGTATTGGTGGACGATGGATTTTGGATGTAATATTGATGGAAATAATCACCCAGAAGAGCAGCCTGGGGAAACACAGCTGATGGCAGTGGAGCAAAGATACCTGGCCAGTGGGAAGTTGTGCTATTTTTGGGGAGAAAGTGGATTTTCACTGCAGTGGGTTTACTGGGGCTTAAATATTTCGTGCAGACGTACTGTGCCGCAGTGTTCCCTGAGATGAGCTTGGACACACAGAGCTCTCTGGTCAAGGGGAGATAAAGGGAAAATGTGAGCTGGTTTTGGTGTGCTGGACACAAATCCCTGTGTGAACATCCTGGGAGGGACTCGTGGAAGGGGAGAGCAGCAGGCTGGAGCAAGGTTCTGGCACAATTGATTTGTGCTCATGTTAAGCCTTGCCAGGATTTCCACAAGGGAATGTGGTGGCTGGTTATTGCATCCCCAGGGAAGTGGTCCACAAGGCTGGGAGCCCGACCCAGGGGACCTGGTGCTGCGCTGTGGGCACCCTGGGGACCAGACCTCAGGTGGCACTGTCAGGGCTGAGGGACATCCCCTGCCACTGCACCTTGGTTGTGCGTGGGGTTGTTGTTTCTGAGGACCTGCAAGGGGACATCCCATGGGGTGCAAGGACCTTCTCCTTCCACCGACTGAGACCCCAGCCCGTGGTCCACTGGCATGGATACCTCCATCCGACAGCAGGCACCACAGAGCCTTGTAGATCTGATCCCAGCCTGACATCCAAAGCTATCCCAGACTCTCATCCAGACCTGTCTCCAGATGCTCCCTGCAAAGGCACCTCACCAGGTTTGTTCCGATGTCCTGGAGTGCCTCTAGGTGCACTGTAGGGATGCGCTGCAGCTGCCTCCCGCCCCTCCAGGTGCTTTCCACTGGTGCTTGAAAGGACCTTTCAATAAGTCCCAATCAAAGAGGTGGCGTGGTGAGGAGTGAGCTGCTCTGATGGGAAAGCACATCCCGCCAGCCCCTGTTCCTTCCTTGTTTTCCCATTTCTCTGCCTTCTGCCCCAGGGAGGTGACCTGCCAGTGGGCTCGAAGCCAACAGCCCTTAAACTGGAAAGAAAAGGCTGTTAAAGATGGGATCGCTTCTGGCTTGGGATGTCCTGGAGTCCCAGATTGCCAAAGCCCGGGAGAAGGTAGCAGGGAACTCTCATCACAGGTTTTCCCTCTTTTCCCCCAGCTGAGCGATCTTTGCTCTGTCCCAGAGCTGCTGTGTTTGGGCTCAGTATCCCCGAATATCTCCCAGTTCAGAAATACAGCCCCAGAGACTGGGAAACAGAGGCACCAAAAGCATGGGCCATGGGGCAGGAGCAGACCCGTATCCCACCGGCTGCGACGGATGGGACCTGTGGACACCACAGGGCGCTGGGACCTGGGATTTTAGGAAAGCTCCCAAAGCCGCAAGCCATGAGACGCTGTCACCGGGACCAGTAGCAGGGCTTGGAAAAACCTCCATTGCCCTGCTCTCAGCTCACTTCCCTGCAGGGAAGGTTGTCCTGCAGGCTCAGAAATATCATTGTGGGGGCACAAGCTGTCCTTGCCCCATAGCCTTTTGCAGTGGGGGGTTTATCCTGGGGATACACTGCAGGGAAAACCAGCCCAGGGATGCTCTTCTGCCGGCCAAACCTCCGGGGAGGGTTTGTTTAGCCCCAGCAGCTATAGCAACGAGTCCTGCTGCCTGCTGCAGCTCTGCTCACCCCATCGCCTGTGTACCTGCCCGAGCCATGGAGGGGGGGGCAGCGGGGGACCCCCATGGGGCCTGGGGGGACACCCCAGCAGGGACCTACATCATCCCGCACAGGGTAAGCTCTGGAGAGGAGCTCTGTCTCTGGATTTATGGGATAGTCAGGGGTTGCCAAGGTGGGGTGGGGAAAATGGGCTGAGGTGGGAGGAGAGAGGGGCTAGGGTCAGGGTTTTGGGTGGGCACTGGGGTCTGGGGCAGCAAAGCTGCTCTTTGAAAATTCCTCCCTGCTTCCTGCGGACCGTGGGGCCCTGGAAAAAACACTGCTGCACGGGGACGTGTCCCCAGGGGTGGGGACTTGCCAGGCGTGCAATTTGTCCAGGCTTGCAGGGCTGCACCCCAGGAAAGAAGGTGGTCAGTGCAAGCCACCCCTCCGAGGCTCTCAGCCCTGCTCCCCCTGGAGCCAGCGTTACTCTCCTCCCTGCCCCCAGCTCCTCTCCCCCTCTCCTTCCCGGCTGCCGCACTGACAGGGCACTAAATTAAACCAAGAGTGGGAGATCCTTGGGGTTTTCCTTCCTCTCCTGCCTTTCAGCTCCAACCTGGGCGATCTCCCCATGGGGCCGTGCCGGTGCCCCAGCAGCCAGTGATGATCCTCCAGCAGCTTCCCGGGACTGTGGCTGCCCTGCCCCATCCCGCCGGACCCCCAGACGTCCGGGGAGGTGCGTGACGGTAGAAGTTGTAGAGGTTGGCATTAAAACCAGCTTGATTTGTCCTTTTCATTTTTGTAGCCTTTTCAGGATGAGGGGCACTCGGGGGGGCTGCTCCCACCCTCCGCAGCCTTGCAGGGCTGGTCACACTGTGCTTCAATGGCTGCTTTGCCCCACAGGATGCATTTTTGGTGGTTTTACCAACCTTGAAGTCTGAGCTGGCTTTGGCCGTACCAGGATGCTCCCAGAGAATGGTTTTGGGCTGTTATTTGAAATCCACCTCTGTTCTCCAAAACCTCATTTCACATGGGCATAGGGAGCATCACCAGGGAAAGCCAGGGTGATATGGGCTCCTTGGCCATGCTAGGTGGGACTGGAGTGGGACACGTGCCAGCCCCAGAGCCCGTGGGACACACAGGCAGCAGCAAAGACCGACTGTCTATAGGGGCTTCACCCAACCATGTGCAAGCCAGGATCCAGCAATCTGTGCTGGGGGAGCAGACAGCAGAGACGGGGGGGGGCTCGTGGTTCCTGGGACAAGCCATGGGTGAAGCTATGCAGCCCTGTGGGGATGGGGGAAGGTTTAACTCTCTAAAAATACACAGAGGAAAGGGCACGCTGAAAATTGGTGTGGAAAGAAAACCAAGACCCCAGCCCGGCCCCTTGCAGCCCTGCGGTGGGGGCTGGCTGCCTTTCCAGCAGGACGGGTGGGATCCATTAAGAGCTGCCAGCCCTTCGCATGCTTTCTCCTCCCGGTTCAATGCCTGGCTGCTGGCCCGCTCCCTCCTTGCAGCTCTGGCCACCTCCCGGGATGTGCTGCAATGCTCGTCTCCGGAGGGCTGGCTGCCTAGTGGGTGCCCTGGGATCCCATCTCTGCGGCCGTGAAAGCATCTTGGGATGTGGCATATGGGACACAGGGATGCCCAAACCCCATTTTTCCAGGGCTCCGGCTAACGGGGTCTCACAGGTCTTGTGCACAAAGCCAGCAGGATCTCGGAGGCAGCCCCTCCAGCAGGGTTACAGGCATTTTGCAGGGGAACTTCCCGCCTGCAGCAAATGGGGATGTATTAATGGAGATGCAGAGCCAGACACCGTGCTTCCCCTGCAGCCAGATTGCTCTCAGCAGCCGCACCGTGGCTTGGACATCCAGCCAAGGGGACTGGGACACTAACCATGGCCACTCCGGGTCCCAGCTCCTTGTGCGGTGCCAGGCAGGGGCTGGGGAGACACCGAGCATCCCCAGCCTGTTCCTCGCTTGGACTCAGCTCCGTAGGTGTTTGGTCCTGGGAATGGAGATGGGGTCAGCCTCCCTGGTCCAGCCCCAGCTCTTGCCTCCTTAGGCAGGGGGGTTCTGAGCTCCCCTGTGCGTGACATGGTGCAAAGCAGAGCAGACCCTGGTGTGCCCCGCGTGCGGTGCCACCCCGAGGACACCGGCTCTGCCGCCTGGTGCCAAGGCAGAGGCTTGCCAAGCCGCTGAGCGCTGCCAGGACCACAGCAATTCTCCTCCGAATGGGCGGAAAGTCTGATGCCTCCAGCACCACTAATCACCTTTTGTGAGCAGCCTTCAGCAAGCCAGACCAGATGTTTAATCACATTTGCAAATAAGAAAAGGCTGAAATATGGCTATTTTAAAGCTTTATCCAAGCAAAATAATTTTTAAATGCCACATGGGCCTTCCAAATTGGGGTGGGGGTAGTCTGGCTTAGCTCCCACCGCTTGGGCACAGGGACAAGCCTTGGTGCTGCCCCATCCCAGGCACTCATCCCATGGCTGCATTTCTTGTGCCCTTGCTCTGATCTCTCTCTGATGCAGAGCCCCTTACTCTCCGGCAGATTTAATCGAGTTGATGATGATTCAAAACTCCCAAATGCACCAGGTGGTGATGAACAGCCTGGCTGTATCAGCACTGACGTCCTTTGGGTTCGGACCATCCCCAGCTGCTGCCCAGGTAAGGGTCAGGGATGCTGGGTGGGCAAAGGCACCATAGGACCAAAGGACCAAAAGGATAAAAATTAATGGGCAAAGGGACCTTGCCAGAGCTGCTCAGAAGAGCGGGATGCCTGTGTCCTGCTTCAGCACAGAGTGGGACCTCTCTGGGCGCAGAAGCTGGGTGGTCTCAGTCCGTCTCACTCCAGGCTCTGCAGCCGCTTGGGGTTTTGGGGCTCTTTGTGCTGGTTTTGAACCCCAGGTCTGCCAGCACAGATCACATCCAGGCTGCTCAGAGGCGATTTAGCCCAGCTGGGAAGAGCCAGAACCCTCCCTGCGTGCTGCGGCGTGGGCAGGGTGCAGCGCTGGGCTGTGGCAGCCGAGCAGCGAGGCTGACCACTATTCATTAGGCAGGATGGCTCTGCAAGGGCTTTCATTTAAAAGTCCATCTCGAATCAACATCATATTAAACATTTCATCTCCGTGGGGGGAAACAAATGCTGCTTTCTTGGCAGGGGTGAGAGCTGGGCTGCGGGCAGCTGCCTTCCTCGCTGCCAGCTGGCATCTCTAGGCACGCACCCTCGCAAGCTGCCCGCCCAGTGCCCACCAGTTCACCATGCTGGCCAAGGCTGGACCCTGCCTGTCACATCTCAGCGGCTGGATCAAACGGACTCTTCCCAGCAGCGTTTTTAGAGGTCCCATCTGTGGGGGTCCCCCCCCCCCGCCTCCCCAAGTCCCCAGCAGCCAGGTTCCCACGCTGGCCGACCGCGGGGCTTTGTGTGGGATCGAGCCCACCCAGCCGGACCCTGGGAGATTTGCGCCGTGCCGGCGGCATCACAGCCAAGCATGGCTCTATGGGAACCCTCTCGTTGGTGCTTAGGGGAGCAGTGCCCCAGGGAGATGGCTGCCGAAAGGGGCCTGGCACAGCCCTGCCTTTTGTTCTTCCCCATAGGCAACAGCAGTGCCTTTGCAGACTGGAGAAGAAGAGGAGGCTGTGGTTTTCCACCATCACTACGTCCCCTACCCTGGTCCTGCTCCTATGCTGGCGTGGCCAGTCCCGGTGCAGGATCGGGGACCGGCCGCCGTGCGGTACCTGGGCACAGGCTTGTTAGTCGAGGATGGGGAGGTGTGAGTAACGAGGGTGCTGCTTTGTCACCTAGTGTGGGGCTGTGTGTCCCTTGGTGTAACAGGACTTCCAGCCCAAGCTGGGACACAAAGAACAACACCAGGCCAGCACTTACCCCTGTCCTTGCTCCTCTCCAGCAGTGCGGTGCCCCCCCCTCCACCCCCCAGCGCCACAGGGACCGTGGGAGGCGATGTCCCACCAGCATCAGGTAAGGACACGTTCTCCTCATATCCCTCAATGGGGGACATCTCGCCCGCAAACATGCATCAACCTCCCCACGTGTCTGGCAGTTCCCAGTTAAGGGCTGAGCTCCCCCCAGTCCCTCCATCCATCGGATCCCAGGGACGGCCCTTGCACATCCTCCAGCTCCCCTTTTCTTTCCGCAGAGTACTATGACGTGGTGGAGGGGAGGCTGTGAGCTCCATGCTTCTCAAGATGGTTTCTCCTGCACGTCTCACCCCTCGACCCCAGAAGATCCTGCAGCTGCTGAGCATGGGTGCTCCATGATACCCATAGTTTTGGGGTGGCATGCGGGGAGGAAGCAAATGTGCCCAGCAAAATGCACTTTGGGCACGTTGGCTTCCTCCCCGCACGCCACCCTAATGCAGGGGGTGTCACGAAGCCTGTCACCAAACCCCAGGTGACAGCGTGACCCCAAACAGGGACAGGCTGTATCTCCGTGCTCTGCAGAGGGCTTATCCCCAGGCGTGACATCCCAGTCCTGGCTGGACAATGTGTCTCTGCCAGGCCATGAGGACTCTGCAGCACGAGCTGTGCTGTGTCCCCATGGGTGGATGGGGTGTGGGGGGGTAATGCCAGCCCAGGTGGTCCTGGTCTTCATTAGTCCCTTCAGATCTCAATGCAGCACATTGCCTGTAATTAATTTCCTTTGTTAAGAAAGCACCCTGCTGTCACTAATTAAGCATCTGTAATTACCCAGACTGCTGGCTTAGTGCCTGAATGCAGGGCTCCCTCCAAGCTGGGGGGTGGGAGGGGTGGGAGCCTTTTGCACCGGAGGGTGTGTGCGCACGCACAGTATATCAGTGCCTGATGCGGGTGCTGGGACAATTTAGGGAGTTGCTGGTGGTTGGTGCTGGGAAGCAGGGTGGGATGCTTCTGGCTGCAGCCTGGGGAGGGCTGGGTCTGGCCTGCAGCTCATTCCTGGTGGGGATGTGCTCAGGGCAGCAGCTTGATAAAGGGGATGGAGCATGAGATTCCCTAGGACTCGGTGTCCCCTTTGCTCACCAGGACAAAAGGGGCAGATGCTGGAAGCTGTCCTTTGCCTCTGCTACTTTCCCAACCTTGCTTGGGGGTGACAGCCCTGCTCTGACCCCGCTGGGGTTACAGGCCAGTTATCAGAAGGGTTTGCCTTAAGAGCAGAGCTCCTAGCAGGAGACTTCAGGGCTGGTGAAGAGCTCAGAGCATGCGGAAAGATGGTGCCCAGGCAGCTGTACCTTAAATCCCCTCCTTCTGTCCCCATCAGGCATGAGGACTGCCCTTTCTCTCTTCTGGGGTCCCTATAGAAATGAGGGCTCATCCTCCCTGAGCCCAGGACTGGGCTGTGCTCTGGCACAGGCAGATCTGCCCCTGCAGCAAAGCTCAGCCTGGCTCCTGCTGAAGCTGGAGAGGAAGCTCCTCAATGTGGAGCGAAAGAGCCATGTTGGGTTGTGGCAGGAGGGCGCATCTCCAGCTGCGAGCACCTCGAGAGGCTGTGAAACTGGCTGGGCAGAGCAGAAGTGAAGGAGACCATCCAAAAGCTGAGCTGAGTTTATTGGGAAACCAGGCTGGTGCTTGAAGGTTTCCATATCTGTATAGACAGAAAGGGGAGAGAAAAATAGGAGTCACCTGGGGATGGGGTGGACAGGAAGGGTGGGCTCAAGATATGGCCCAATCTTAGCTTGAATATGAGAATGATGAGTGGAATGGGAGGATGAAGCAATGGAGACTGCAACACCCATGGTGGAAGCAACCCTTGGGGCCCTCTCTGGGTCACGCTGGTTGAACTGGGGCACCCTTCAGCTGGCAGCATAGAGAACATCGCACAGCCGGGGGGCAAAGGCATCTGCTTGTACCCACATCAGCAGGGATGGGAGAAGGTGTGGGTGGAAGGAGCAGCCATGGGCATGGAGGGAGTGGGAGAGATGCAGAGTGGTTTTGCTGAAGGTAGGCTGTGTCAGATGAGAGGACAATTGCTGGGTTTGGCCCAGGGGGTGCAGTGCCTCTCCCCAGCATGGTGTGACGGGACTGCTTGCCCCAGAGCCCTGGTGGTGGTGTTATGGGAAGGCACGAGCGGAGCTCTCTGCTTCCAGGCTCCTACCCAAGGGTCACAGATGAACTGATGGGTCTGGACAGCAGCACTTGGGACACGTGCTCGGGACATGGAACAGCCAGGCTGGGAGATGCTGCTGGTGGCTGCGTCCAGAGTTATCTTTGCAGTGACAAGCACTTGCTTTTTAAAGGCAAGACTAGAGTTTCCACAAGGCACCTCAGAGCTGGCCTGGAACCTGCGTCCCCAAGTGTGAAAGCAACAGAGCATAGAGAGAGGCTAATTACAGCCCTGTGCATGCTAATTGCACCTATGTAAACACCTAACGCAATGCAGCCTCTGGCTGCCAACTGGGGCAAGGGCTGGCATCTCCTTCAGCCCAGGGTGGGAGCGGGGGATGGCAGGGCTCAGACCCCTGTGATGTTGCTTGGACCTTGGTGACAGATGCTGGGCCTTGGGAGAGAAAGGGCAGAGAGGCTCCTGCAGCCCAAATTGGGGGGACCAGAGAGATGGGGAGCACTGGCACCGTGTGCCTGCTGCAGACCCAGGCAGGGAGCTGCAGGGAGATATTTTCCAATAATCTGATACTCTGCAGGGTGAGGTTTGGGGATTGGCCACAATGCCAACAGGGATCTGCAACAAGCCTTGCTGGGGTAATGGGCACGGACAGGAACCAGCTCCTGCTGTCCCTACCAGCTGAGATCCCCCTTTCCCAGGGCTGGGGTCCCTGTGGCCAGGAGAGGTGCCCAGAGCATGAACACTTTTGTGGGCAGCAGGTCACATCAAGTCAGAGGCACTGCAATGCCTTTTAACAGCCCAGGAGGGCACTTATCAGCTGTGACACCTTGGGTAACCCAGGGTCCCCGGTGTTGACTCACCACCACTCTCCACCCTTGGTGGGGTAGCCTGCCTCCCATCTGAGCCAGTCCATCGTCAAGCCTCTGTACAGGGTGATACACACAGCACCTTCCCCGGGACCAGCCCCAAACACCCACGCGCTGCTCTGCTGATACACCTGATTCACCTGCCACGCTCCTCAGCATCCCCTGCTCCACTCGCCCTGCTCCTGGGGACGCAGACTGAGCTCCCCAGCATCCTCCTGCCGGGGCAGCACGATGGAGGTGGTCCTGCTCCATGGGCTGCTGCTCCTCCTCCCCTTGGCAGCCCTGCTGCTTTACTGGTACAATGCCACCTTCCACTACTTCTGCAGGGTGGCCTTCTTCAACGGCTGGATTGTGGCCATGTCCACCCTCCTGTCCCCCTTTGTGGCTCTTCGGGGGCGCTCCGTGGAGAACATGAAGTGAGTACGACCTGGGGATGTGCTTCTGATGTGGAGATGAGCTGGGCCTTGGCTGCAGTGGAGGAGCTCGTGTAGTCTTGTGGATGCATGCTCTCTCCTGCTCTGGGCATACCCACAGCTGTGTTACAGCCGGTGGTTAAGCCCTGGGGCCACAGAGAGGGCTGTGGTCATGTCCATGTGGCAATGAAGGGTGCATCTGCATCTTGTGGTGTGGTGAAGAGGTGCTGGCCATGCCCAGGGAAGGTTACACCATGATGGAGGTGGCCAGCTGGGTCGGGACTAGTGGTCTCTGGGGGATGACGTAGGGTAAAAGGGATCATTCTTGGCCATTGCAATGTTGGGGTCATCATTTGGGTGGGTGGTTGGAGGGTTTTGGCAAAGGTTGGAGGTACGCTCATTAGCAGGGTGCAGATGCAGACCCATCGCCGTCTCCCTGGCAGTGCAGCCGGGTCTTGCTCAGTGGGAGCTCTGGGCACTGTGCTTTGGCAGAGGGATTTTGGGACGTCTCGGTGCCATCAGCTGTCGGGCATGGTGCAGTCGTGTCCCGGCGAGTCGTGTGCTGGTGCTGTCAGCTGTGCTCAAGGGTGGTAGCAGCTGAGATAACATCGCTGTGCAACACGAGAGGAAGGTCTGGTTGCTTTCAAGGGTGTTGCAACCTCGTTACTGGATTCCTGGGCATGATAGCGTACCAGAAGGGATATAATTATGTCAGAGTGAAAAATATCTGAGCTTGTGGTATTTGCTGAGCTCGAGCCATCACGTATTTGTGCTGATGGATTTAGAGCCCTCAGCAGGAGTGTGGTCAGAGGTTTGATGTTATCAGTACGCTGTGCAGTCTCTCTCCCTTGTCCTTTCCGTGCAGAAATGCTGTGCACACACGTGTGCATCCAGAGGTGCTCCAAGCCCTGGTGCAAATGCTTCCGGCTTAGTGGAAATACCCAGCGTGACGCAGCAGTGACTCACGCTGCCTTATCTTATCCCACCGACACCTCACAGCCATCCTCTGCCGGAGCAACACGCCCAGCTCCGTCTTCTCAGCGTCCAAATCCCAAAGCCTCCGTCTTGGAGCACGTTCCTGTCATTAATCCTGGCTTTGGGGCACTGCCACAAGTGTTTTGCTTCTCTGCAGACTCAGGGATTTCTAAGCCTGCGTCTCCCAAAGGATGGATGGTCTTCTGGTACTACAGACCTTCTAAGCATCATGTGTCCTTTTCCGTCTGTGCCTGCCTCTACTCTCTCCTCCCAAACTTCTCATCCCTACCTGGTGCTGAGCTCTTGCTGACAGCCCTGTCCCCTGTGGGCTCCCTGGGGCTAATCACTGCTGAATGCGCGGACCCTGGCACAGGTGCTCTTCATGCTGTGGGTTGGAGAGTGCCCCATTTCAACACCAAAAGCAGACCAGCTTTTTATCTCCACCATGGGTGCTGCAATCCCCGTTGCTCCATCCTCCCTCCATTCCTCTCATTATTCTCACACTGAGTGTCACCCTTCATCAGCACTGCCATCCTGATGTTACCCTTCCTGTCCAACCCTCCCTGGATGGTGACACCCCTCTTCCTTGTTCCCTCTTCCATCTGCACAGATGGAACCTCCATCTCTTCCTGGCACTGCAGGTCCAGTGAAGCTATTCTTTGGATTTTCCTCTAACGAATGAAGATGCGTTGGTTTTCCCTTCCCTGCTCCCTTCTCTCTCCACCTGCAGCATGAAGCTTGGTGCCTGCAGTGCTGCCCTTTGGCGGCTCTGCAGGGACAGTCCCCGGAGACATCAACATCTCTGTAGACCTGTCTGTCTCAAACTGTTCCTCTGCACGGCCATCTTCACTGCTCATCCATCTACAGCTCAGCACCTCTGGCTGCAAGCCTGGTGTCTGGGTTTCCAGCCTGCACACACAGATCCAGCTGTGAACATGGGGGAGCCTTGGGGTGAGGCTCGCCTGGCCGGAGGCAGTTGTCCTCACTGGGATGTGATGATTTGCACCTTGGCTGCAGGCAGACATCCCATCCCTTCTCTTCTTGCTTTCCCATCATCCCTGGACATCAAAAAGCCTGTTGGTTTTTTTTTTATTATTTTTTATTTTTTTTATTCCCACCAGCTTGTGCTGACTGCTCTTCTTCATTAGCAGCTCCAATGCAGACTTTCTACTACTGAGACAGCAGCTGGTCTCACCTTGGGGATGGTTACAAGCTCTGAGCTATACAGGCTACAAATGTGCTTAGAAAAGCAAAGCTTTGCTGAGACTGAACCACCTTGGGACACGCTATTTGCTCATGTAGACCAGATCTAGCCTGGCCCATCTTGCACCTTGCTCCTTGAGTGATTGTGAAGGGCTGGAAAAAAATCGAGCAGCCTCCCTGTGTGTTGATCTGCTTCCCACATGTGTTCCTCCGCCCTAGGCTCCTGCGTGCTGCAATCCTGCCCCTCAAACACTTCTATGGCATCAAGATGCGGGTGGAGGGCTCTGAGCATCTGAACATCAAAGACCCTTGTGTGATAGTTTGCAACCACCAAGCTTCCCTTGACCTCATGGGTATGTGCAAGGGAGAGGAGGGGCTCATCGCTGCACGGGCAGCCTTTGGGGTGCTGCAGGGGTGGACCAGGCTCACCCTGGAGGGTCTCAGCGAGGCCAGCACCAAGATTTGTACAGGGCAGTGTGGCAGGCATAGACCAGAAGAGCTGGTGGGACAGGAGCTCAGGGCTATGGATGTGCTGCGGAGAGAGGGTTGGGATGATGGAAGATGATGCCAGGTCACTACAGCTGCAGAAGTGATTGGTTCTGGGTGCCATTGGGCAGGGATGGATCCTTTCCTCTCCCATCCATCCTCCAGGCATGGTGGAGGTCATTCCTGATCGCTGTGTGCCCATCGCCAAGAAGGAGCTCATGTACATGGGCACCGTGGGGTGGGCCTGCTGGCTCAGTGGCATCATCTTCATCGACCGCCACAAGAGAGAAGATGCAATCGATGTCATCTCCCAGACGGCCAGGACTATGCGGCGTGAAAATGCGAGTGGGGGCTGGCAGCAGAGGGGAGTCGGGGAGCAAACACCGATGGGACAAGCAGGGTGTGGGGACGACTGACATAGTCGGTCCTGGGGTGCTTTGGTCGGGGTCCGTGCTCATGTCTCTCCTTGTCCCCTGCAGCTCCGAGTGTGGATTTTCCCTGAAGGCACCAGGAACCAGGACAAATCCATGCTGCCCTTCAAGCGCGGGGCTTTCCACTTGGCTGTGCAGGCTCAGGTGAGGCCATCCTCCCCCTCCACCTGCCCTTGATGGAGTGGGGTAGGCATGCACCCTGCGGTAGCAGGATGGGGGGGACACTACGGTCTTTTGGGGTCTGCAGTCCCCAGGGACAGGCACCCTGCTGTGCAGGACACAGGGAGGGGACAGGGACTGGCTGAAGCCTGGGGCACGGCAGGAGCTGGAGTCCCACCTGGGAAGGGGATCTGTATGGAGGACACCCTTGACCCTCCATCTCCTACAGGTTCCCATTTTCCCCATTGTGATCTCCCCATACTGGGACTTCTTCAGCTCCAAGGATAAGAAGTTCACCTCTGGTAAGTGATGGACAAGAAGCCCCGTTGCCAGAAGGCAGGGCTGGTCATGGGGATGAAGCACTACCAGCTTGGAGGTCTCTTAGTGAGACGTTGAGGTTTAGGGAGGCAGCTGGTGGTGGTGGATGCTGGTGGGAAGACCTGGTTCCTGGTGGGTTTGTCTAACAGCATCCCCGACCTTTCCCTTCACTCTCCAGGGACGTGCACCATCAGAATCCTCCCCAAGGTAGACACTGAGGGGCTGAGCCCAAAGGATGTTCCTGAACTGACAGAGACTGTCCGCCGGGCCATGGCTGATGCCTTCGCCGAGATGTCTGCAAATCCCTGTGGGGACCAGCGTGCTGAGCAGCCTCTGCTCTCGTGCAGCACCGGGGCCGGTGCTGGCGGGGGGACAGGCAGCCTGCAGCAGGAGGAGGACACAGCTGGGACCAGCAATTAGACAGAGGGACCAAGCCCCTTGGTGACACAAGGGAGGTGGTGCAGCTGGGCCATGCTGTCCCCTCGTCCCCTGCGGATGTGTCCACCAGACCTGCCACTGCCCCGGCAGCCTGCAAGAGCAGGACAGCGCCCTGGTGCAAGGGGAAGCAGAGCAGTGCAGGACGGGGACCAGGCAGCACCCCAAAAACAGTGCAAGGTGACCCCAGAAACTCCTTGCTATGACTGTGCATCCCCTCCCCAGGGCATTGCATCTCTCCCCCAAGCCTGGCGCTGTGTCTGGCCCCGGGTCGCAAGCCCCGTCTGTCTGGATGGCTCCTGCCTGCACACTGGGCAGGGGGGGAGATGTGCCAGGCAGGGCTGGGGGTTTGCTGCACCATTTTCCCCACCCCAACTCACAGTGGGGTTCACCCATGGCTTGCTGGGTTGCTTCTTCCAGAGGCTCCTGCAAGCTGGCAATGGTGTTCGGACACAGCCAGCTCTGGGGAGGCGTCCAGAGCGCAGCGTGTGGCTTGGGGCAGGGGGCAGGAGGCCCAGGGGATATCACCCTATGGGAAGAGCATCCTTGATGCTGAACTATGAGACAAGGGTGCAAGATTAAACAGTCCATACCCAGTGGTGTGTGTGTGCACGGTGTCCTGTCTGCGCCTCGGGTGCTGAGGGGAGGGTGGGGAGGGCGATCATGGCCACGTGGGGTGCCTGCATCGCTGTGCGTGGAGCATCCCTGCAAACAACACAGCTCCTCCATGGGGTGCAGCACTGGATGGTCTGAGGAGCGTGTGGCAGGGTGAGAGTTACACTGGGGTGTAGGCCCCCGGGTAGACCTTTTCCTGCCTTAGGGACAAGCAGTAAGTGCACAGGAAGAACCCAAACCCCTCAGAGGACGGAAGTGCCTGGATTATGCCCACCTCCAGACCATGGCACAACCAGACCCATCCACCAGCTACCATCTCCCCTGACCTGCTCCCTGCAGCTGGTCAGGGCTTTGGGCATCTGCTGGCTCCTTCCCAACTGAGCAGCTCCTGTCCCAGCCACCCCAGGGTGACAGTAGGGCAGGGAGAAACACAGCGCGTGGCTATCCCCAGTGTTGGGAGCAGGGTGGGCAGGCTTCACCTCCCATCTTCAAATAAGATGTGCAAACCATGGCCAAACAAGGGTGCAGCGCTCCGGTTTGACATCGTTCCCGCTCTTGGGAGCAGCTGGCTTGTTATGGAGGGAATTCTGCAAAAAAAAAAAAAATTGTCCTCCCAGACAGATACCCCCTTATTCCCTTCCTTCCTGCCAGGTCTCTCTGTGTGCAGCTTAGTCTGTCAGGTCTGAGCTGGCTCACTGGTCCCACCATGGGTGTGGTTTGGCTGCCTTGAACCCAGCAAAGCTTGGGTCGGGTGGTTAAACATTGTCCTGGCTGGATGGCCAGGTCCCAGCTAGAGACCTCTCTGCCTTCTTGCTTGCTGCCAGTGGGGAAGTGAAAGCTTGAGGAGAGGAAGAACCACCAGCACGGGGGCTCTGGGACCACCTTGCTTCCACATGGCCTGCCCAAGCACGGGGTCTGCAGCTGCCCTGCCTTGCCTGCTACTTTGCATCCTATATCTCACAGCTGGAGCATCTGCAAAGCCGTAAGCCCTCTCTGTGTCTGCCTGTCCATGCCTGGTGGGATGGTGGTTGGTCTCGAGTGGTGTGACCGTTCTCGCTGTGACTGTGGTTGCTGGTTGGGGTGGAAATGCTTGGGGTGGTTGGTTGTCCCCATAGAGGACTGGGGTTGGTGTCTCCGAGTTGCTTTGGTGTAGGTGCAACCTCACACCAGTGGGTGAGCAGAACCTTTCCTCCCTCTGCAGATCGACCCCTCAGCTCTTTCCCAAGGTGTTTAGGCAAAGGGGGCTCCGCTCTGGTCTGTGCACTGGCCAGCCTCCCTGGGCAGAGCAGGGGGAAAGGCTGGGTGGTGTAGGCCTGTGGAGAGCGTCCAGATCTGGAAAAAAAACCAAGTACCCTCCAGCTTGAGAGTCTGGAGTGGAGGGGAACACTGGGATTTGGTGTGTGGTGGTCCCTGCTCTCCTCCACTACCGAGGTGTCCCCTCCCCAGGCACTACGCAGTGCTTTTCCCCTCCGTGCTCTACTACCCGTACCCGGGCAAAGTGCATGTCCACCTCATGGACCTGGACGAGCCCGTGCGGGTGACCCTCCACCTGGCAAGCAGCCATGGCATCCCCAACGTCACCCTGGAGAATCAGGACAGTGATATCCTCCAGCTGAACTGGCCCCACTTCTCCAACGTAAGTCACGGTTCTGTGGCAGGGCTGAGGACCTTGGGAAAGGGTCCCAGAGCTGGGCTGGGGGAACTGGGATGGACATGGGGGCCATCCTGGATGGGCAACGAGTGAGGTGAAGAGTGGAGGGACATGAGGCATGTACAACCTTGTGGGCTGTATCTGTGTCATCTTCCCACGCACACCAGTTCCCTAGGGCCTTCATGGGGCGATGGGGTGGTGATGATGGGGGGACAGGTATGACATCTCACTGGCATCCAACATAAAGGTTTTGCAACCATTTCTGCTATTTCCCCGGGGGCAGATTTCTACCCCTCCTGCAGGGATCTACGAGGTTGCGCATCTTCACGTCTCCATCCAGGGAGGTTCCCTGCAGGTCTCTGAACAGAAGAAAGTCCTGGTGAAAGCCCTGGAGTTGGGGACCTTGGTGCAGACAGACCAGGATGTCTACAAGCCTGGACAAACTGGTGAGGGGCAGGAGCTGCTGAACGAGCTTGCAGGCTCTGGGGATGGGGCACCCAGGTTTGGCTCCCAGACCCTCGCACTCACTCCTGCTCCTGCCTTTGCTCTCTCCAGTGAAGTTTCGAATTGTCCGTTTGGATCAAAACTTCATTCCCAGCAACAGGAAGGTGAGACAGAGTCGGGGCACGGGGGGGCACGGAGACAGTAGGATCCCCATTTGCCCAGGGCGACAGGTCTCGGCAGCAGCGGCACAGCCTTTGGAGTCCCCATGGGCGTGGAGGAGACGAGTGTGGGGAGAGAATCCCCCAAACACCGCAGGGACATGGGATGTGAGAGGGGGGACAGCAATTCCCAGCCTGAGTGCCCAGTGTACAGCCCTTCGCTTTCGGCACTGGCACAGGAGATGAATTATTCCATTTACAGCATCCCTTTGCTTGTCTTCTCTCGTGTGTAGATTTTATGCACCATTATGACACCCGCTGGTTTTAGACTCCTGGTGTTACACGGTGCTGGCAGGCACAACTGCACAGCTAATGCTGTTTGCACAACGCAGCCTCACCGCTCGCTTCCTGCTGCTCGGAAAAGGCAGCGTGACGGCTGTGGATGTGGCACGGGGAGCCGGGCAATGACAGTGACTCTGAGCCCTGCTGAGCCCCCAGCCCAGCAACCAGCTCTGTAGGGGCTGAGCCAGATCCCACAGGCTCAGCTCCCAGCTCAGCCCCAAGCTCAGCCGTCTGTGCTTTGGCCATGCTAAACTCTTCCTCTCTCTTTCTCTGCAGCTTCCCTTGGTGGCCGTGCAGGTGAGTTGTCACCCTGTGCCAGCCCCCTCGGGAGGAGCAAAGGGCCCCAGCACGTGTGTGATGCTGGGGACAAGGAGCAGGGCCAGGGACATCCCCACTGTGGGTGCTGAGAGAAGTTACAAGGAGGGGGGAGAAGGGCTTGGGTTCCTTGTCTGCATTTCCAGCCCATTCAGGGACAGCTTGCTGTCTGCCTGCAAGGCAGGAGGTCCTCTGGGGACATGCTGCTAAGGGACAGGTTACACGGATGAAGACAGCAGTGGCTCTTGCCACAGAGACTTTGACCCAAACTGGAGAACCCCCTGAGCTCCCAGTCCAGGCTGGAGCATCCCCCTGCCAGCTCCGGCTGCTGTACCCATGCTGGAGCTCAGCTAATACAGCTCCTGGGGTGGGGGTGAAATTCTCCTCCTGGAGAGGTGATGCCCTCAGGACGCTCTGAGCATGATGGCAGGGCAAAACCTCTGCTTCTTGCAAGGACACGCAGGGTGACTTGAGTCCTTGAGGTTGTCAACCTACCACCACCGCGCGCCCCATCTTCAGCCCTGCGAGTGAGGGCTGACCCGCCTGTCCCTGTGTGCAGGATCCCAGTGGGAACCGCGTGGCGGAGTGGTGGGAGGTGAGCCCACGGCAGGGCATCGTGGACCTGTCCTTCCCGCTGGCTGCAGAGCCAGCCCTGGGCACGTACACCATCGAGGTGGAGGGGAAGAGACACTCCTTCAGCGTGGAGGACTACGGTGCGTGGGGACAAAGGCTGAGCTCCACGTGAGATGTTTGGGAGCCATCGCGTGGGATGGCAAGAAACTCCCAAAGGAAGAAATAGGCACAATCCCATTCCCTGCTGGTGTCCCCCCAGGGCTGCCCCACTTTGAAGTGTTGATCCGGCTGCCCCGTATCGTGACGGTGAAGGACGAGAAGATCCCACTGGACATCTGTGGGCGGTGAGTTGGAGAACAGCCCCAGCAGCAAGGCTGGCTGCTCCCGGGGTGATGGTCCCCCAGCAGCCTCCCCATCCGCTCCCCTTCCTGCTGCCTCCTGACAGGTACCTGTCCGGGAAAACTTTCCGGGGAATGGCTGAGGCCAAGCTGTGCCAGTCCCACAAATATATTATTTTCCCAAAGGGATCTACGAGGATCTGTGCTGAGTTTAGGGGCCAGGTGAGAGCAGCAGGAGAGGGAGAAGGGACATGGGTGGTGGTCCTGGAAACGTTCCTCCATCTTGGGGTGCTTGGGCTGATGATGGCTGGGTGCATCGTTGGGGTATTGCCAGGTAATCCAGCTCTCCTGTGCAAGTGCTGCAAACCCAGAGTCATCCCAAAGAGGGCAGAGGAGCCAAGCAGGGACTCTTGAGGTGGTCCTCGGGCCAGGATGGGCAGGAACGGGACAGCTGCATGGCAGAGCGCTGTACCAGCCCCGGGGCAGGGGGTGGGGGGGCAAATGTGCAGGATCCAAGGGTTGCAGGACAGGATGGAGGGAGGCAGCAGCAGTGGAGCAAGCAGGAGCCCAAGGGTGACAGCAGATGACACTCAAGGGCCCAGCCACACGGCTGCTGTTAACATGGGTGACTCTCTCCTGCAGACGGGGAGGAACGGCTGCTTCTCCACCGAGGTGCTGCTGGCTTCCTTCAACCTGACCGGCTCCCACTACAAGAATCAGCTCTATGCCTACGCATCGCTGCTGGAGGAGGGGACCGGTGAGCACAGCCGTGCCGACAGCCACCCAGCGATGTCCTGGGGTGGTGGCACCTGGAGGATGTGACACAACTGCTCCTTTTGGGTGTCCCCAGGGTCTCTGTCCTTCCTATCCACAAGCATCAGCTGCTCTGTGCCCTTACTTGCTTTCATTTTGTTTTTCCTCTACTCCTGACTGCTGGAGCAATCCCCTAGGTCCTGAAGGCTGATCAGGAGTTTCTTCCCCTTCCATCATCCCATCTCCCGATGTCCCTCCATCATCCATCTCTCTTTCCCTGTTCTCTGCCTCCCTGAGACTAGTTAGTGTGCTTCATTAGTGCATGGAGAGCTAGTAGGGTAATTATTTTTCTTATCAAGTCTTTCTGACTTTGAATCTAGTTATAGTTGCTATTTGCCTGGGAGGGCTTGTTGAACACATCCCTAGGGTCAAGTAAAAAGCCCAATTTCAGCACAGTGCAGCTGCGAGTGGCCTCTTCTATTTGCTTGCAGCCTTTAAGAGGGGCATTTTGGGATAACGCTCGGTATTTTGGTAGCACGCAGATCTTGGCTGAGTGTGGTCCTGCTCACGCTACAGGTCCCATCACACCTGAGGACCATTTTTTGCATTTCTTGCCCAACGAGTGCTGTTTTGTACCGTGCAAACTTGCCCCTAACCACTGCCTGCAAGAGGACAGCTTTGTTTCATACAGCCACTTGCAAAGACAGCAGTAGGGAGCGAACGCGCAATGCTGTGTGTTGGAGACTCTCTGATCCATCTTTCCTGGAGTCACCAGGACAAATTGCTGATTGCCTCTCTCATCTCCCCCTCCTCTCTGCAGGGATGCAGCGTACAGCGACCAAAAGCTGTACAATTGTGAATGAAATGGCCACAATCACCTTTGAAAACACCGATAAATTCTACAAGCCTGGCATTCCCTACACTGGGACGGTAATGGGGGGTCCCCACACCTTGCTGTGCCCAATCCTGCTCCTGCTGACCCCCCAGCCCTGCTCTCCCACCCCTGCCCTCTGCCCCGTAGCTGCAGCCCAGACCAGGGCATCTCCCCTTCCCTCCCGCTGCAGATGTTGCTGAAGGGAACCAACGGCTCTGCCCTGAAGGAGAAGGAATTCCTGCTTGTGGTTAACACTAGAGAAAAAACGCAAAGAAAAACCCTGCTCACAGATAGATCGGGGAGAGCCTCCTTCGAGCTGGACACCTCTGGTTGGAATTATGAGATCTACCTGCACGTAAGTGACCCGTGTCCCACAACCCTCAAGCACCCTGGATTTAGTAAAGATCACAGAGGTTTTCTTACACAAAATCTTCCAGCCTGCCCTTGACCCCATTTGGTCTTTTTGCACCCACAGCATCCTATGATAAAGAGCTCCACCTGTTCAGTACCTTGATTGCCTGTCGCACCCCACAGACCCCAGCACCCTCCTCCTGCGCTGGGAAAAGGGGCTATTCTCACTTTTGATGTCTTCTGCAAGTTCTTCCTCTAACTCCTTGTCTCTGCCTTACTGTTTCCATATATCACTGCTAAATTTCAGGATCCTTTCTACCTTCACCAACTGGGCACAAGATCAGAGAGCTGGGGGATGCTTTTTCAGTTCCCACCATCTGCCCAGTACATACTGCTTAGCCATGCCTGCCTCCTCCTGCCATCTGCTGGCTACCCCTTTAGGAATCTTTTAGATAAGCCCTGTGATGGCACACAGCTCTATTTTTTTGGGTGCTGAGCACAGCTGGATTGCGTTTCTTAGCATACTGCTGCAGGGATGTGACAGCAAAGTGCATGGTCATGGCTGCAGAGCGGCTTTCCATCTCTACCGTGCTCTGCTGCTGAACTGATCTTTGCCATTGAGAGCCTCCATTTCCACCCCTCAGGGTGAGCTCAAGGATGACCCTCCAGCCTCGGAGCATGAAGGCAAGGAGTATCTCAACTACCAAAGTGCCACTCGCTACCTGTATCCCTTCTCTTCGGACAGCAAAAGCTTCCTGAAGATCCGCAGGGTGAAAAAGAAGCTGCCCTGCGGCCAGCCCCAGAACCTCTGGGTGGATTACTTGTTTGATGAGAAGGCCATGGGGATAAAGCTGCAGAGCCTGGACATGGTCTTCCTGGTGAGCCTTCACCTGGGGAGAGACAGGAGACTAGACATGAAGGGCAGAGCTCTGGGGAGGAGAATGAGGCTGTCTGGGGTGTGGGGTTAAGCCTTACCCTCCAGCAGAAGCCATTTCCAGCCAGCCCTGGGCTGGAGCTGTCAGGTCTTGGGGCATCATTTCCATCCCTCCTGCAGGATGCAGCTCTAATAATCTCTCCCTGAGCATCCCCCACAGCCTGCCCTCATTTGCTTGTGCCAGTTCCCTACCCAGCATCAGTTTAGTTGTTCCCATCTTCTCCTCTGCAGGTCCTGGCCAAGGGGACCATTGCCAACATCCTCAGGAAAGAGCTGCCTGCAGCGGCTGGTAGGTCCTGAGGCACGGACGGGCCGTGCAGGGCTCTGCTCTCCATGCCTGGTCACCATCTCACCTCCTTTCCCATGGCCTAGGGCTGAGTGGCTCCTTCTCCCTGGAGCTGCCCATCGGCCCCGAGCTGGCGCCCACGGCCAAGGTGCTGGGCTACGTGGTGCTGCCCAACGGTGAGATGGTGGCTGACAGCACTGAGCTCCGGGTGGCCAAGTGCTTCCCCAACAAGGTGAGTGGGGGCTGCTGGAGGTGGGGGAGTCGCTGCTGGGCTTGGTGGGGAGATGTGGGCACTCAGCCTTGCTCTTCAGCAGAGCCTTTCCTCATCCCCTGCAAATGGCTGGTCCCAGACTTTCCTTTCAGGGAGGGTTTCCCTTTCTCTCCCTTTCCTGTTGCTGCTGCGAACCACCTCCTGGCTTTGATCACCGTCCTCACTCTCCATCCTCCACTGGCGTTTGAGGTCAGGCTGTGGTACAGAGGTCCTTCCTGAGACCAGCTCCCCTCTCCCCTAACCCTCTCTTCAGGTGAATCTGTCCTTCTCGGAGCAGAGGGCTCTGGTGGGCTCACAGCTCTGCCTGAAGGTGCAGGCTGCCCCGGGGTCACTGTGCGCCGTCTATGCCATGGATCAACGCACGCGGTCCTCTGGTCCCAAGGGCAAGCTCAGCCCCAGCGTGGTGAGTCTGGGGTAACCTCCGTGCTGGAGTGGTCCTCGGCTGGGCTGGACTTGCTGCTGGGGCACGGGGATGGCGGTTTCTTTCCACTGTCGCCCATTTTAGGGGAGGACAGTAGGGACCTGGGGGAGCTGCCCATGCAGGATGAATGTTGGGTGTCTGGGAGCCCCCAGCGTGCCCCTGCCACCCACGTATTTTGGGACTCTGCAGGGGAGATCATGCTTTGCTGACCGGTGGTGCTGAGCCACAGAATTGCTCTGTGGTGCCTCCTGGGGTGGAAATCCTGAAAACAGGGTGTGGGCGGTGGGAAGCATCCCCTGCTCTTGAGGAGAAGAGTGACGGGGCAGTTATGGGTCCCAGCAGAGGGGCTGGCAGCAGGGCAGTGTCACTGCGATGCCCGAGGAGGTGCAGAAGCTACAGGGTGATGCTAGGGGAAAACAAAAGAGTTGGAGTTGGGCCAGGAGCATTTCAGGTCTTTCTCACCCAAAGTTCACGTGTTTGGTTTAGGTCTATAAATTACTCCCGATGTTTTCTGAAGACAGCTATCCTTTTGAAGTCGAAGAACCTGATTTACCTAGCTGTTGGATAAACATGTTTGGAGACATGATAGTAAGCCTTCCAGCCATTAACTGTTTTGATATGCCGAAGGAGAGCTGGCTGGATTGCCGCCGCAGCCTGTGGCGCAGGGAGGCACCGCAGTCTGACATGCAGCCAGGCTCCTACAGCCTGCTTAAGGTACGAACCCTCCAGCCCTGCCTCGCGCTCCTCTTCCTCCCAGGAAAGATTACTCAGGGTGCTGGGGGCACCCGGTCCCTCACCCAGCCCATATCTGTGCTCACAAACCATGGTCTTACATTGTCCAAATAACACGCCCTGCCCCTTCCTTCGCCATCACAGGGCAGACGCGAAATGCATCTGTTAGTCCAGGCACGGTGACACTTCACAGGGATGGGGCTAAGCTCTGCTCTTCCCATCACAAATCTGGGCGTAGATTGGCCTGGTAGTCCTCTGCTTTTTTGGGGTCCATGTCTCCCACTGGCAGCAAATCCAGGGGTCAGGGATGTTTGGGAATGGAGCAGGCAGAGTAGATCCAACAGACCTTTTCCAACTGTCCCTGTTGCAGCAGCTTCCCCCGTCACAGATATTCCAATTCTGCACTCCCATTGCAGCGTGGTGGGGGTGGTCCTGATCTTTGGGAGCTCTATTCTGGCATGGGGCTTTAAGCACATGTTGATTCCTTGCTTCAGGGAGGGATGGAAAGGTGTTTTGGTATCTCTGGGCTTCATGTGGTGCTATTCTCTCTCTCATGTGTCATGTTTCAGGATGCAGGTTTGAAAATCGTCACCAACGCTCAACTGGGCTGTGTACCAAACATCCAATTCCAAAGGGACCAAAGCCTTTTATACAGCCAAGGTGAGTGGAGAGTGTCTGTAACAGCCTCCATGCTGGCTACAGAAGGACGGGAGGGACAGGACATCCTGCTTCTTCCCATCCTTTCTGGCAGCACGTTCAAGTCGTACCCCTGTTTGCAGGAGCAGGACTGGAAGAGGATGAGCAGGCTGGTGTCATGCAGGACACAGGGATGCAGATGGAACTCTTGGGGACGTGGCTGTGGGAGCTGGTCCCTGTGGGGTGAGTAAGGAGCCCCAGCAGACCGCAAGCCAGATGACTGCCCTTATTGCACCAACTTCACCTCTGGGTGCAGAGCCCAGAACTCCGGTTTGGTGTCCATATATCCAGGAGTGACAGTGAGACATGTCCAGCCCCTTCCTTCGGACCTTAACACTGACCCTGGGAAAGATTGGAGCAGACCGAGTCCTGTAGGCAGGGGATGCCTAAGAGATAAGAGCGCGGATGGTACCTCTGCCCATCCCCAAGCGTGAGATGGCCACCGATGGTCCCCAGGACCTAGAGGAAGGGGGTTGGCATGCTCCTTCTGCTGGCTCTGCCCATCAGACCCAGCTTGCAAGGTCTGTCCATCTTCTACACAGGGACGGGGGCTCTGCGGAGGTGGCAGTGACAGTCCCTGATGCCATCACCGAGTGGGAAGCCGGGATGTTCTGCACATCCCCGTTGGGTTTGGGGCTGGCCCCTGCCACCACCCTCATGGCCTTCAAGCCCTTCCTCGTGGAGCTGGCGCTGCCCTACGCCGTGGTCCGGCACGAAGCCTTCACCCTCGTGGCCACCGTGTTCAACTACCTGCGGCAGTGCCTGCGGGTGAGCGGGGCTGGGGAGGGGGCCCTGGGTCTGGGGTCTGGGGCAGGATGATGGAGCTGTGGCCGTGGTCTGGCAGGTTCAGGTGACTCTGGCGGAGTCGGCAGAGCTGGAGGTATCAGCAGGCACGGATGGGGCGTACAGAGGCTGCGTCTGTGCAGACGAAGAGAGGACATTCCAGTGGAGTGTGCGAGCCACCAGCCTGGGTACAGAGGGGATGGCAAAGGGCTGGGGAGGGGGGAGGAGATCCAGCAGTGAGAGTCCTTGCAAAACTCCTCTGTGTCACTGCTTTTCTCCTTTCCTCCCCCTCCCAGCTCCCTCTCCCCTCTCTCCCCTTTCCCTTCTCCGCTCTCCAGCCTCTTCCCTCTATTTCCCATTGCACCCAGGAAGGCTCCCCGGGATGGCTCTGAGCTGGAGCCAGCCCCTGAGGCAGTGTCACAGCAACGTCCCCCATCTACCCCTGCAGGGAAGGTGAACGTCACTGTCACTGCCAAGGCCCTGCACTCCAAGAAGCTCTGCGGCACCGAGATGCCCGTGGTGCCAGCCCAGGGGCACGTGGACACCGAGACAAAACTCCTGATGGTGCAGGTGAGCTTCCACCATCCTCTCGCCAGGAGCAGAGCTGCACCCAAAGCGATCATCCCTGGAGTGGAGCAGAGCATCTCCTCATCCCTCGGCCAGGCTGGACGGAGCCTGTGGGTGCTACAAGGTGCAGGGACAGCACCAGCACCCACCGCAAGGGGAGAGTCTGTGTCCCTGCACCATCAGTGGGATGGTGCCTTCCCTTCCCTTCTCTTTTAGGGTGAGATTGGTAGATTTGAGGCCGCTGTTTGTGTGATGTTCAGTTTGCTCTCCTCATCACACTATGCACAGAGATGCTCCAAGGACAGCCTGGCTTGGCCTGGGTGGCCCTGAGCTCTCCTGGCCCATCAGGGCCAATGGACTGCTGGTGGGGATGGGGTCCAGGCAGGGTTCTGGGACAGAAAAGGGCGGACTGACTCTGATCCTGCTCTCATACGTGCTGTGTTCTTGGTTTTAAAGCCTCCAAAACTGATGTGAAGGGAAATTGCAGCAGCCTGGCTGTTCTTCTGCTCCGGACACCATTGCACCCCGCCAGACATCCACGGTCTCGAGGGCTGGCAGCCTTTTCCCATCCCTTCATCCCCTTCGTCTGACCTGGGAGGACCCTGCAGCAGCACGGGTGAGACAAGGACTATGAAACCCAGCCCTGCTGCCCAGCAGCCCTGCCATCCTGTGCGGGTCAGGGGCTGCCCGGGGAGCAGCCGCTCTGCTGCCCACCACAGTCGTGGTTCCCCCTGAGCGGATGCCAGTGCGATCCCTCGGAGAGGGGACCGGGGCAGGTGAGCTGACCCCAGGCTGACAAAAGGGATCAGTACAAGCCTGATGGCTGGGCATGGAGAGGATGCTCAGAGCTGTCCTGAGCACAGCCCTGCCCCCCCGCTCAGCCAGGCTGAAAAATAAAGAAAAATGCAAGTGGGATAAGGGAATTGGAAGTGGCAAAATGTTTTTCTTGCAATAAAGCTTCCTTTCTTCAGGCTCTTTCCCACCATCCTTGACTAAAGCCAGCCTTGTGTTCCAAAACACTTTGTGTTAGGGGCTCAGCACTCCTGTCCCCCTTAATGATGTGTCAGAGGGGCTCTGCCTTCACTTTGCTTTGCTGAATAAAAAACTGAGACCAAACCAGAGAGAGCATTCATCGCACGGGCACCAAGGCAGCAGAAGAAACAGCACAACGTGGGGTCAGGGGTGCATGGTTCGGGGGGGCTGAGGGACGACACATTGCAGCTCCTGCTCCGAAGCCACCAGCAGCACCGAATGCCAAATCCTCTGTGCAGTATTTCCCCTGGGCAGCCCTGCAGGCACCGATCGGAGAGGCAGAGGCTCGCCCCGCTCCCACATCGATCTCCCCTTGGCCACACTGCTCGTGGCCCCCACTGCATCCTGCCCCGTGCTCCGAAGGGCTCGGCGTGCCGATGGCCCCAAGGTCCCTGTCATATTGAACCACCCCCAGGGTGCACAGTGGGACACTGACCCATGCCCACATCCTGGGCCAGCAGGATGGGCTTGGGGCCACTTTGTGTCCGTGGGGGTGGCAGGGACCAGCCTCCTCTGGACGCTGACACTGTGTGGGGCTGCTCTCCAGGAGCAGGGGGGTGAGAACAGGGCTGTATCCAGCAATACTCGAGCAGGGCAGGCGTGAGGACAGCAACCATGGTTGTCCAAGAGCCCACGGGAAAGGGTTCAGCCCCATCTGTGGCTTCCTGCAGCTCTGCCTCCGCCTCTCCCCACGTCCCCAAAGGGAAGGGAACTGCAAAACCCCGGAGCAGGGGATGCACTCAGGACACCGTGCGGCTGTCATGGAGCTGCCTCAACTTTCCTAAATTCCCACCAGGACAGAAAAAGGCAGCTCTCAGCCCATGCCCTGGCTGGTGTCTGGCTCCCAGGTGCGGTGCACTGAGAGCGGGTGGCACTGGCATGACAGCCCAGTGCTGTCCTGCTCCTGTATCCATAACCAATTTGATTACATTGGAGGAAACTGGGCAGAAAGACAGCCTGAGACGTGCAATCAGCCCAAATAGCTACTGTTTGGCTAAATTTGAAATACCTGGAAACAAGCCTTTCTGAGAAATTGCTGCCAACTCACAGACTGTTCTCATGATGTGCTGCCTACTTTCATCTGGGGAACTCGTTCCCACTCCCTCCTGCCATCATTTCCCAGCAAAACAGTGTGTAGGTGGGTCCCACCCCCTGGTTTTGAACCTCTATAGCTTATGGGAACCTTTCCTCAAATTGCAAAAATCCGTCAGAGCCTTGAACCCAGGAGGCTGTGGGCAGATGGTAAACATTGCCTTGGCTATATCTGCAGGTCCATGCTGGATCCTTCTGCTAACACTTGTTTGCTCACTGGGTGGAAAGCAAAGATCTCATTCCAGCGCCTGCGGCAGAGCAGACGCAGGTCTACAGCAATCCAATACCTGGAGAAGGAGGCTGTGGCTGTCCCTGACGTCCACTTGCAGCTGGAGACATGAGGTCCCCAACTGCCCTGCCCATCCTCCTGCTCCTCATCCTGCACCTCACAGATGGGGCATCTGCAGCGCTGTAAGCCCTCTCTGTGTCTGTCTGTCCGTGACTGGTGGGGGGGGCATTTAGTCTTGGCTCCTTGGCAGTATGCAGTGGGAGATAATCCTTCCCGTGCATGTGATTGTTGGCCAGGGTGGAAATGCTTGGGGTGGTGGGTTGTCCCTGCCCATGAGCATTGAGGACTTGGCACCCAGGGGATGCTGGGGCTGGTGCCTCTGGGGTGGTTTATTGTAGGTCCTGCTTCAATTGCAGCCGATGTGTGAGTAGAGCCTCTGCTGAGCCAAGAAGTCAAGGGGAGCCCAGAAGCAGAGCGGGGAGGCTGGGGAAGGTGGCCCTGCACCCCAGCACAAGTTTCCGTGTGCCCATGAGATCTTCAAGACCTCTGTGGGGTCTGTCTCAGGATGTGCCTCATCCTGACGCCTCTCATGTCAGCACTTCTCCTTACCAGGAGTTACGTGGTCATATCCCCAGCTGTGTTCTACCACCCCCACACAGCAGTGCTGTGGGTCCATCTCAGCGGCCTCCAGGAGCCCGTCCAGGTGACCATTGAGCTGCAGAGAGCAGATGGGACCCATAACATCACCCTGCTGGAGAGGAAGGTCCAGGAGCCTCACCTTTACCTGAACATCACCTTCCCCGTGAGTGTCACCCCACGCATGGCCATAAGTGTGGAGGTGGATGCCCTGGAACACCCTGCTGTCTCCAGGCAGAGCCACTTCCACCCGTTCCTGCGAGCATGGGGCTGTGTTCCCCACCCTGCTGCACAGCCCTAAGCCTCTGCAGCTGGAGGAGGATGGGAGCAGGTGCTCCATCTTTAGGTAGGGTCTCATCCCCCACATAGGCAAAATGAGTCTAGGCTCAGACCAGTGGTTGAAATAATTCCCTGGGAACTGGGGAAGGTCTCCCTGTCCCTGTGGTCAAGGAGTGCTCTGGGTCACTTGGAGTGAGCAGAGCATCCTGGCCATGGCGTATCCCTTGTCCTCACCCAGTGCCCGGTGATTTCCCTGGCAGGCTCCAGCCCCCTCCAAAGGGAAGGAAGAAATCATAGACCTGCACTTCACAATCCAGGGAAATTCCCTGGATGTCTTCAAGAAGAAGGTGATGCTGAGAGCCCTGGAGCCTGGGATCTTCATACAAACAGACAAAGCTGTTTACAAGCCTGGACAGCAAGGTGAGGGGAGCAGGATGGACCTGGTGGGAAAGGGGTGCAGGATGCTCAGTCTTGCTCCTGTTCTGCATGAAAATAGGAGGGTTCATCCTGAGGTGCACTGGGACCCCCAGCACTGGCCCAGGGCAATGCCAGGACACCCTGGCAGTGCTGGAGGCTGTGCTGCTTGGGGCCAGTGCCCCACTGCAGGGCTCGGGGTGGATTTCCATCCATTTCCCCATGGGGAACATCCCCTTCCCCACAGATGCACCCACTGCTCACTCTTGCATCCCCGTTTGCTCTTTCCAGTGAAGCTTCGAATTGTCTCTTTGGATAAAGATTTCACTCCCAGCAATAAGAAGGTGAGAGCAGGGCTGGGGGAGGGGGGAGGCAACAGGGCTCCTCTGCACTGCCCTCTGACAGTCTTGGCAAGCCGTGAGAGAGGTGTAGGAGTCAGCCAGCATCTTTCCTCTTGGGAATCCTGCCCCAGCCAACTGCACTCCCCAGGGGCAGGGATGCCCAGTATTGTTCACGCAGGCTTCAGCAGGCTAAGGAAAGAGAAAGCAGAATTGCACGTGTGACATGGGAATGCACCCGCTTAAACTTTCAGTTAGGGGTGTAGTGATGGCGAGTAGGAAGCAGAGAAAGGGCCATTGATATCCATCAGGTCATCAGACAGCAGGATTACAGGTGAGTTCAGTCTCTGGCACTCCTGAGCAATCACTTGGGTCTTTGGAAGTGCAGGAGGTTCCCAGATTAAATGGTTGCTGGCTGCTTGCAAAGGCACTAGGAGATGCCACCTCTCCATGCCATGCTGGCAGTGTCCTCGGCTCATCCCAGCTAGAGCCATCCACAGGCTCAAAATCATTCCCAAAGCAAATTGAAGAGTTGGAAGCTCACAGCATCCCACAAATAACCATCACGCTACTCCATCCACGGCCCCATATATGTCCCCACCCATGTGAGACCCCAAAGAAGACTCTGAATTTGTCCTCTAACTGTCTTCTCTTTGCCTTGCAGCTGCCTATCGTGTTCCTGAAGGTCAGTCTGAGAGATAGAGGGAGGCTCCTGGGTGGTGTGGGCTTGGGAAGGCAGCATGGTGGGGAGAAGAGAAGCATAACACAGCCACGGGCTGCTTTATCGCAAGGTGCTGGGGTCCCAAGGGTGCTAGGGTCCCCAGGGTGCTGACCTGCGTGTCCCTGTCCGCAGGATCCCAGCGGGAACCGCATCGCGCAGTGGCAGGAGGTGAGCCCACGGCAGGGCATCGTGGACCTGTCCCTCCCGCTGGCTGCAGAGCCGGCCCTGGGCACGTACACCATCGAGGTGGAGGGGAAGAGACACTCCTTCAGCGTGGAGGAATATGGTACGTGGGGACCAGGAGGTGCACAGGGGATGGGAAACCCACCTTGGCATGTCCTTGTGGGCAGCATGTCTTGGCCCCCCTGGCCACCCAGTCCTGAGAGTGACAACCCTCTCCTTTTGCTTCTCCATCAGTGCTGCCCAAGTTTGAGATGACCATTGATCTCCCTGCTGTGGTGCTGGAGAACGACAAGAAATTCCGGATGAAGATTTGTGGACGGTGAGCCTGAAACAGGCTGTGCCAGGAAGAGGGAGGGGATGTGGGGACCCGATGTGATGTGGCCCATCAGGTACACCCTCACCACACTCCACCCAACAGGTACACCTACGGGAAGCCCGTCCAGGGGAAGGTCCAGGCCAGCTTGTGCCAGCCCTTCAGGTACATCGGGATGCTGTACAGACTTCACGGTGCCCCTGAGAAAGAGATGAACTGCTTCGAGGTTGGCGGGCAGGTGAGCACAGCTGGGGAACGCGGGTGCCGCTGGGACAGCCCCTTCCCAGGACTGCTGCTAAGGGGGTTGACTCTCACTCCAGACTGAGAAGAACGGCTGCTTTTCAACAGAGGTTTTGTTGTCTGCCTTCAACCTGACCAGCTCCATGTATCAGAAGCAATTCCAAGTCCAGGCATCACTGGTGGAGGATGGGACAGGTACGGACAGCAGTGCTCTCCTGCTTGGGGACAGGCATTACCATGGGTGCATGGTTTTGCACTCATCCCTGTGTGCACCCAAATGCCCGTAGCACGGGGGTATTGGTCTTCTCTGGGGAAGCCCAGAAACAACGCTGTGATTTAGAGGTGCACGTGTGCAGGGACCGGGTCCAGGCAGGGGTGTGAGCCAGGTCAGCCAGGCAATGCTTCTAATTTTGACCAGAGAAATGGTCAGGAGGCAAAAACGCCTTTCCAAGATCCCACAACTCTCCTGATGCTATGGCTAGCAACGAGTCGAGTCCTTGTGACACAAAGCAGTGGCTTCACCTGGTCTGGTGGTGTGGCTTCATCCTTCGAGCTAATCCCTCACGCACCACCTTGGTTCCACCAGAAATGACTGCCAGTGGCTTGGCTTTAGAAAACAAAGACGACCAGGGGTTATCCCAGGCCCATCAGCACTGAGGTGGCCCTGCGTCGTGGTGCTTTGGTAAAGCACCTTTTGTGAAGTCTCTGCAGTCAGCTGCGCCTTGGCTTTAGGTTTAAAACACACCGCAGAGGTTTTGCTCCTCTTGTAGGAGGTGCAAACTGTGCTCAAAGCTGCCGGCTGCAGAGGGAAAGCCTAAAATGTCCAGGGACCTTTTCTGCACCATGATGGGGGAGCTGGCAGCAGCTAACCTGTGCCCTGTGTCCCCGCAACACCCTCAGCTCCCCGCTCCCTCTCCACAGGGCTGGAACTGAAAAACACCAAAAGCTGCCAAATTTTACCTGAAATCCTCACTGTCACCTTTGAAAACACTGATGATTTCTACAAGCCCGGCATCCCCTACACTGGGACGGTAATGGGGGGGTCCCCGCACGCCGCAGGGCTCCCCTGAACCCTGCTGTGCCAAATCCTGGTCCCACTGTCCCCCAACCCTGCTCTCCCACCCCTGCCCTCTGCCCCACGCCTGCAGCACAACCTCAGGCATCTCCCCTTCCCTCCTGGTGCAGATGCTGCTGAAGAGAGCCAACGGTGCCGTGGTGCCGCAGAAGCAGCTCGTGCTCATCGTTAGCCAGCAAGGAAAAGCTACGAGACAGACCTTCCTGACGGACGGATCAGGGAGAGCCTCCTTCGAGCTGGAGACCTCTGGTTGGAGCGACATGGTCTCCCTGCAGGTTAGTGACCCGTCTCCCACCCCTTGGGGTTCCTTGTGCTGCTTTCCCCAGTAGTACAGGGCTGGGCACCTCTCTGAGCCTGCATCAATGATGCCTGGTGCTGGGACCAGCACCTCATGGGCTGCTGAACGGCTTCACCACCCAGATTTCTACCTCCATCATGCAGGCTGAAGTCAACAAGACAGCTCACACCCAGAATGATGACTCGACATTCATCTACGAAAATGCCTACATATACCTCAGCCCCTTCTTTTCAGCAAGCAGGAGCTTCCTGTGGATCCACCGGCTGGAGAGCGAGCTGCCCTGTGGCCAGCCCCAGCAGCTCTGGGTGCACTACATTTTCAGCAAGGAGGCCTTAGGGACTGAGCCGCAGAGCCTGGATGTGGTCTTCCTGGTGAGCCCCAGCCCAGGGAGGTTAGGGTGGTTGCGTGTGAAGGTCTACATCTACACACAGGTTCATGGTTGTGTCCCTGAGGATGAGACAACCTGTCCTGGCTAGACTGAGAGACCTACGCCTGTTAGTAGAGGTGTCCGCTGGCACTTTTGGATCTGCATACCAATAGGACATGCTGGGGGGGGCTGGAGACTGGGCAAGGTCAAAAACCACCTCAACACTCTTACCTTTGGGTTCATCCTCCATCAGGAACTCCATGCACACAAAGCATCAGTTTAGTTGTTCCCATCTCCTCCTCTGCAGGTCCTGGCCAAGGGGACCATTGCCAACATCCTCAGGAAAGAGCTGCCTGCAGCGGCTGGTAGGTCCTGAGGCACGGACGGGCCGTGCAGGGCTCTGCTCTCCATGCCTGGTCACCATCTCACCTCCTTTCCCATGGCCTAGGGCTGAGCGGCTCCTTCTCCCTGGAGCTGCCCATCGGCCCCGAGCTGGCGCCCACGGCCAAGGTGCTGGGCTACGTAGTGCTGCCCAACGGTGAGATGGTGGCTGACAGCACTGAGCTCCGGGTGGCCAAGTGCTTCCCCAACAAGGTGAGTGGGGGCTGCTGGAGGTGGGGGAGTCGCTCCATGGCTTGTCCATAGCCACATGCCCTGAGGTCCATCCTGCTCCAGATGTATCACAGTGTTGCAGTCTCTTTAGCCCATGCCCTGATCCCCAAACCCTCGAGCCTGTTTTTATTCTTGCCTAAAAAAGAGCTCCATGTCCATGGCTTGGTGCTGCTCCTCCATGGGAGGTGGTTCCCCCTCCTGCCCTTGCCCCATGACGCCCCTGTCCCTCCCCAGGTGAAGATGGCTTTTTCGGAGGACAGAGCTCTACCTGGCTCGGTGCTGCGGCTGGAGCTGGAGGCTGCCCCGAGGTCCCTGTGTGCCGTCCGTGCTGTGGACCGCAGCGTGCTGCTCTTGAAGTCCGAGGCTGAGCTCAACGCGGAGGCGGTGAGTGGTGGCACTGCCCAGGAGCCCTTCTGCAGCCCCAAGGACCAGCCAGGGATGGGAGGGGAGAGATGGCATTGGCTTGGACCTCTCCTACAGGGATGCTGTGCCATGGTGGCTCCTGGGCAGAGGGTAGGTGTCTGGCTCGTGTTTATTCCCAGGTCTACAAAGTACTCCCTGAATTCGACTACCCTGGAAGCATTCGAGACCCACCACACTGTTCAACATTTTCCTGGGACTATCCCCCCGACTTTGATATCCCTGTCATCCCATTTGTATCGAGACGACGAGAGTTCTTTCGCCCTCTAAGGAGGTATCACTTACCTTCCCCTTTTTGGATGAATCCCCAGATGGACACCTACAAGTTATTTCAGGTAAAGGCTCTACCCGTCTATGCCTCCTGGTTCCTCTTCATCCAGGAACCAGCTGTGGTTTGCTCAGGGTGCTGGGAAAGCAGAGCAACATCCCATGAAAGCCACACTCATAGCAAAGGTCTTTCCCTTTCCTGTGGACCCCAGGCTCTGGTCCTTCTCTGCTTGTTGTCTTCTGCAGCCCTGTGATGATTTAATACTGGGATGGGGATATTCCTCCTGCTGGGTTTCAGAGATGGACTACCTCTTTTCTTTTTCACAGAACGCAGCACTGAAACTTTTCACCAATGCCAAGACCAGCGATGTTTGCAAAGAGAGGTTCAGCTACCGCAGGATGGCGGGTCCCCAAGGTCCCAGAGGTCAGCATGGCCCTCGCTTGCTCGCTCCGCTGAGCCCTCTTGGGAGAAAAGAGCAAAGAGCTGCTGCCCAGTTCTGGCTCCCGTGTCCTCAGGGGGACTCGGAGCCATCCTGAAAATACACTCGGCATCATAGGGATTGAAGAGGATTGATAAGGATCTTGGTCACCTTTGGGCTGTGTGCAGGCGAGGTCCAGTTGAGATGCAGAGACCTGCGTACCCTAATTTCTGCTCTGCCTTTTCCAGGTGGCTTTGATTCCTATGGTGTCACCTATTTGCGGAGAGAAATCGATATCCCAGCAGTAAACCATGCTGTCACAGAAGTAACGGGGCGTGGTATCCCAGTCGTCACTGCCCAGGAAGAGCCACCGGCACCCCGGACGTATTTCCCAGAGACGTGGCTGTGGGACCTGGTCCCCATGGGGTGAGTGAGGATGGTTGCCATGGGGCTGCTCCTCTCCCCACCTCCACTCCTGCATGCAGGGAGGTTGGGGACCTCAGGATGGCTCCTTCTCCCATAAGGAGAGAGCCAGCCCAGCTGGGGATGACAGCGGCTGTGGGTGACCGTGGTGGGATGCCCTCATGATGGCCCCCCATCCTGCAGGGACGGGGGCTCTGCGGAGGTGGCAGTGACAGTCCCTGATGCCATCACCGAGTGGGAAGCTGGGATGTTCTGCACATCCCCGTTGGGTTTGGGGCTGGCCCCTGCCACCACCCTCACGGCCTTCAAGCCCTTCTTCGTGGAGCTGGCGCTGCCCTACGCCGTGGTCCGGCACGAAGCCTTCACCCTCGTGGCAACCGTGTTCAACTACCTGCGGCAGTGCCTGCGGGTGAGCGGGGCTGGGGAGGGGGCCCTGGGTCTGGGGTCTGGGGCAGGATGATGGAGCTGTGGCCGTGGTCTGGCAGGTTCAGGTGACTCTGGCGGAGTCGGCGGAGCTGGAGGTGTCAGCGAGTGCAGACAAGGTGTACAGTAGTTGCATCTGTGCAGACGAAGCGAGGACCTTCCGATGGGGCATGCGAGCCACCAGCCTGGGTATGGGACACCAGCACTGTGGCGGGACCCCCCTGCCCTGTTGCTTGGGGACCCTCTCGGAGGATAGGGTGGGCAGGGAGGACGGCAGCAAATACAGTGCCACGTGGGAAGCTCTCCTCTGCTCCACTCACCCTCCCCTTTGCCTCCCAGCCCTGCTCCTCAACTTGGTGACCCCCATCCCAATCCAGCCAGCCCCACACAAAGCCCCAGGGCTGATGCAAGCCCATGGGACTGCAACATGGGCTGGGGGGGCTCTGTGGGGACTGAGTACCTCGCTTGCATCTGCAGGGGAGGTGAACATCACTCTCAGCACCGAGGCCCTCAGCTCCAAGGAGCTCTGTGGCAACGAGATGCCCGTGGTGCCAGCCCAGGGGCGTGTGGACACCGTGATAAAGCCCTTGCTGGTGCAGGTCAGATGGGTTATGGAGGAAGAAAGTGGGATGGGTCTGGGGACAGGGTCTGAGCAGCCCTCGGGGGGCAGAGGGACAGCACCCAGCCCCAAGCCCGGGCTGCAGGCATGACCCAGGGGGACAGGGCTGGTCCCCTCTCCTGACCGACTCTCATGGTGCTTCCCCACAGCCTGGTGGGATCCTGGTGGAGAAGGCGCACAACTCCCTGCTCTGCCAGGAAGGTAGGACCAGCTGGGGGTGTCCGGCAGTGCCACAGGGATGTGAGGCAGGGACACTTGGCCACTGGTCATGAGAGCCACCAGGCCAGAGGAGTTGAGGACCAGGGTCTGATGAGGCTCCTGGCTGAGACACCCCAACACAGCCTTGAGCCCATGGAGGGTCAGAGCAGGAAGGGGTGGACAAGGGTACCATGGAGCCAGGCCAGGAGGAGCTGGGCATTTCCACTGTTGTTGCCTTCCATCCCACAGTCACTGAAGAAATCTCCCTGGAGGTTCCTGCAAACATCTTGGAGGGCTCCCAGCGAGCCCATGTCACTGTGATGGGTAAGAGACAGGCAGGGCACAGGGGACCACCTGCGGCAGGGATGGTGCAGAGCTCCATGGTCCAAGCACAGCAGAGATGGGACCACCTGGAGCGGAGATGGGATACAGGGGACACAGCTGATGATGGTGCTCCTCATGTCCCCCTGGGACAGGTGACATCATGGGCAATGCTCTGCAGAACCTGGACCGCCTCCTGGCCATGCCCTATGGCTGTGGGGAGCAGAACATGGTCCGCTTCGCCCCTAACATCTACATCCAGCAGTACCTGGAGAAGAGTGGGCAGCTGCACCCCGACATCCGTGCCAAGGCACAGGGCTTCCTGCAGAGCGGTGAGTGTCCCCTCCTCTCCCCATCCCACCCTGCCTTGCTGCTGAGGGACACCACCGCCCTGTATCCCCCCTCCCCGTTTTCTGCCTGGGCTCCAGGCTGCCTCTGGGGTCCCCTGGGGGTGTAAAGACCGCCATGTAAAGACTCATCTCCATCTCCTCCCCACAGGGTACCAGCGAGAGCTGCTCTACAAACACAACGACGGCTCTTACAGCGCCTTTGGGAAGAGCGATCCTGAGGGCAACACCTGGTGAGGGACCACACAGGGCTCGGGCAGGCTCTGCAGTGGCATCCCACGGGGGACCGGCTGTGCCGGGTCTCTTCCTGCCACCAAGTGTACCCCAGCCCCGGTCTCCCATCCCTCCGACATCTCTCTGGCTCATAGGCTGACGGCGTTTGTCCTCAAGTCCTTTGGGCAAGCCAGAGCCTACGTGGCCATCGAGGAGCGGCACATCACGGACGCGCTGCACTGGCTGCAGAAGCAGCAGCGGAAGACGGGCTGCTTCCGCAGCGTGGGGAAGCTCTTCAACAATGCCCTGCAGGTGGGTTGGTGGGGTGGGACATGGGGACATGTGGCCAGAGCTGGGTTGGCCCCAGAACATCCTTGGTGTGTGGTCTAGGCAGTGGGGGAGTATCTGTGCCGGTGGCACGGCATGGCTGGACCCATGTCCTGCTGTCCCCTTTGCAGGGTGGTGTCTCAGACGAGCTCTCCCTGTCAGCTTATGTCACAGCTGCGATGCTGGAGCTGGGGCTGTCCCCAACGGTGAGGATGACGCCATTTTCCTTGGAGGGACTGGTGGGCTGGGGCTGGGTGCTGGGGCAGGGAGTCTGGCTGTGCCAGGCCACCTTCTAGCCAGACTTGGGGGCAACTGGTCTCACTGGGCAGAACTGGGGTCTCTGAGTGATGCCCACGCCCGTGGGCTGGCTCCTGACTCCGGTCCCGTGCCAGGACCCCAAGGTGAGCTCAGCCCTGCAGTGCCTGGAGGCTTCGAACACGGATGACCCCTACACACAGGCGTTGCTCGCCTACGTCTTCGGGCTGGCGGGGTGCAGGGAGCAGCAGCAAACCCAGCTGCAGAGCCTGGCCCAGCACAGCGTCAGCCCAGGTACCACCCATTGCGGGCAGTGCCACTCCCAGGCAGTGCCCCCCTCTGCCTGGGTCACCCAATCCCACCCCCAGCCACCCGGGACCCCCGGAGCAGGAGGGCTGAGCTCCCACCCTCTCCTCTCCCAGAGGGGCAGCTCTACTGGCAGAGGAAGGGGAAGACTCTGCCCCCCTCGCAGCCATCCTGGGCTGCGGCTGCACCGGCGGAGGTGGAGATGACCGCCTACGTCCTCCTGGCCTACCTCTCCCAGCCCCAAGTGTCCTCTGCCGACGTGGGGACCGCTTCCCGAATCGTCCGCTGGCTCAGCAAACAGCAAAACCCCTACGGGGGCTTTGCCTCCACACAGGTACAAGCACTGGGGTCCATGGGGCTGCTCCAAGCATCCCCCACCCGTGTCTGCAATTAGGGGTGACCTTGGCTCGGTGCTTTCTCCATGCCCAGGACACCGTGGTGGCCCTGCAAGCCCTGGCCAAGTACGCCGCCCTGACGTACAGCAGCAACGGGGACTTCACGGTGACGGTGACGTCCCCAACAGGCACCACGCAGGACTTTGTGCTGGACAACAGCAACCGGCTGGTGCTACAGCGGGCAGCTCTGCACGAGCTGCCGGGGACGTACAGGGTGCAAGCCCGCGGGCAGGGCTGTGCCCTGGTGCAGGTGGGTACGGACCGGGGTCTCCATCCCCGTGTGGTGCCCGCTCCATGGCTCTAACCCTCCTGCGTCACCCCAGGTGACCCTGCGCTATAACGTGCCCCCCCCTCCAAGCACGGGGATGTTCGACCTTCACGTGGAGACGGAGCCCGGGAAGTGCACGGGGGACGCCAGCGCCCGCTTCCGCCTTCTGCTCCGAGCACGGTAGGGGCTGGGGCTGCCCCCCGGGTTTGGGGGCACCAGGAGCAGGCAAGGAGGGAGGGCAGACCCCAACCCCACCCCGGGGCTCTGCTCTTGCAGGTACACCGGGGAGCGTCCTGCCACCAACATGGTTGTCATCGAGGCCAAGCTGCCGTCTGGCTACATCCCGGACAAGCGCTCCACGGTGGAGGTGAGAAGCCTCTGCTGGGGCACCCACCCTGCCACAGGGTCCCTGCCCCTTGGGGGCGGCGGGACAGAGCGGCACCCACCCAGGGTGCTGGGCCTGGCTGGGGCAGCCACTGCCCGTCCTGAGCCGTGTCCCTCCAGCTGAAGAAGCACAAGCTGGTGAAGAAGGTGGAGGTGCAGCCCGACCAGGTGACAATTTACCTGGACCAGGTGAGATGGGGCAGGGGGACAGGAGCAGGACCCCACGTGCTGGGGCGTGGGGATGCTTCCCCATCGTGGACAGTTGCACCTCACCCTTGGGTCATCTCCACAGCTGACAAAGGAGGAGGAGGCTTTTGCCTTCACCGCCACGCAGGACTTCCCAGTGAGGAACCTCCAGCCGGCCACCGTGACGCTGTACGACTACTATGAGACGGGTGAGCCCCGCCGGGGACGCGTCCCTGGGTTGCCTGGCCCCCACCGCCACCCCTTGCAACTCTAATGGCTCAGAGACGGTCTGGCTGAGCTGTCAGTTTACATTGATGAGCTCTGGCTCGTTAACGGGAGCAGCTCACCCCAAGCCCATTGGTAACCGACCTTCCCGTTGCAGGTGACCGGACGGATGCTGCCTACAGCGCACCTTGCAGCTCAGGTAGGGGCGGAGGGGTCACCCCGCCATTGGCACCCTGACGGGGACCCTGATGGGCCAACCTGGGCTGTGCTGAGCCCTGGGCCCCAGGGGAAGGAGGGCAGCCAGTGGGAGTGGAGGACCCACGCCAGGAGCCCCAGAAATGATTGGGGGGGGGGAAACTAGAGGTCAGGGAGGACCCAGGTATGCAAGTTGTGGGGTACAGAGACGAGCTGTGACTCTTTGTGAGGGTGCAGACCCCCATCAGACCTCGCCTTCCTCCTGTGCCCCCCCTCCCGCAGAGCTCCTCTCCATGGGTTTGGGGTCACATAGGGGACGAGACACCGAGCTCCCAGGGATGGAGCTCAGCTGGAGGGACGGGGGTGGCTGGGGGGCAGAGGGGCTCTGCGCTCACAGCACGCTCATATCTGATTTTGAAGAGGCTGACGGTGAGGAGCAGGAAAACTTCTAGCACAGCCTGAAGCCTGGAAGCTGGTCCCCTTGGCTCGCCCCGACTCCCTCAGCCACCGAGGACTGGGACAGCCCACAGTCTCCGCTCCTGCCTTGGCTGCAGCCCTGACCCTCCATGGGGGCAGAACGCAGCCCCGAGATGCTCAGAGCACCCTCACGACGTGGCTCGCTCGGGACTCAGCCACTTCTCCCTGAACGCAGCTCCCACCCCACCAGGCCCTGACAGAGCCACGGCCGAGGGGTTGCTGCAGACCCAGGCGGCAGAGACATCTTGCTGCTCTGCAAGCCCCCACCACAGAGGTCCAATTCGAGCTGGGCACCCAAGCGGTGGCTTTACAGGGACAGCCCTGCACATCTCCCCCATACCCCCCCCAAGGCAGCTCTGGGGCACCCATCTGACCTCTCTGCTCCCCACGGCACCTGAGCAGGACCAAGATCTCCTCCCTCCTCCCTCCCATCGCACCAACCATCCCCTCCCCAGCAGGTCCCCACCCCCCCTCACCCCATCGTGGGAGCCATGGTGCTATCGGGCCCCTCCCAGGCACTAACACGCCACTGTCACCAAGAGGGACCTGCGGATACCTCCCCCATCCCATCCAGATTCAGGCACTTGGTGATGGAGAGAGGCCGCAGGTTCCTCCCCCAGCTCCAAATAAATATTTACTCAAGCGTGTATTTTCTCTGTTTTTTTCTTTTCTGAGGGTGTACGGAGGGAGGGGGTGGCTGCTGTGGGCCGTTGGCCAGGGCAGGAGGGTGGGTGGCAGGGCTGGCCAGCTGCTCTGTCAGAGATAAAGCGGGGCAGGGACGCTCCCCGAAGGTGGTGGCAGAGCTGCACAGGCCCCGTCCACCCGACGCTCCTCTCCTACCAAACAGCGCGCAAAAGGACCGGGCAGCTTGCAGCACGAGCCGCTCGCCTCATCACGACGCAGGACACGTCCTGGCACAGCCTCAGACCAGGGTTTAATTCTGCTGTAACCAAGAAGCTGCTCTGTGCAGACCACCGACACCCACCTGCCTCAGGGCTCAGCACCCACCGTCCTGAGACCTCGGTGACGAACGTGGCCCAGGGAGCCGTCCCCCTGAGCCACCTCTCTGGGGACAGTGATGGCTGGTGTGGATGCTCGTGCCACCTCTGCAGGGCAAGTCTTCCAACAGTGAGAGACCTGGAGCTGCGGCCGCACAGCGAGCACGGGAAGGGGGTCGGTGCTACAGCGACCCTCCCTGCCCCGCCAGAGGACGGGAGGCAATGTCACATCAAGGCACTAACAGGAACGTGTGGCTAAGTCACAGTCCTGTCCCTGTGATGGGGGAGAGTGGCAGGGTGAGCCAGCTGCTCCCGAGGCTGAGGTGGGAGGACAGGAGCCAGCCCTGCCCCATGCCCAAAGTCGAGTCCCCCGCTGAGGACGGAGCTGGTCCCACATCACTTATGGCGTTTCTTCTTCTGTTCCTTGCGTTTCTGAGCCCTGACGTCCTTCTTCAGGCGGCTGTCGACGACCTTGAACTGGCCCTTGACGCCAGGAGGACGGCGCACCCGGGGTCCTACGCCTTTCTTAGCCACCAAGTAGGTGACCTGCCGCTTCTCCTTGGCCAGCCCAGCCTTCTTGTAGATACTGTGGGAGAACGTCAGAAGGTGAGACCAAGACCCCAGCACCAGCGGTTTGGCTTTCGCATGTATCCAAAGACCAATATTGGGTCCCACCGCTTCACTAGGCCTTTGTGCCCCAAGACAGGGCTCCCTTGTTGCTCTCCCACCCCTCAGCCTTCACCAGCACCTATCCCAGCCCTTCCCCACCCTGCAGGAGCTTTCCCCGAGCCCAGCACGACACAAAGGATCTGGATCCCAGCTTCACCACTCACCGCCGCAACTGGGCGACCTTCTCCCTCTCCGAGATATCCACTGTGCTCACCACAGCCTCTGCTTTCTTCTTCATCTGCTCCATCTTCTTCAGCATCTGCGGAGACAGCAAAGGTGAGGGACGAGGGGGGTCAGAGGAGGGACAGAGCACCTGGGAGGGGGAACAGAGTGAACAGCCCCACTCACCCGCCGCTTCTTGCGGGCCTTGGCCTCCGCCACCTTCTTGATGGGGCGGGCGTTGATTTCACGCCAGCGCTGCCGATATGCCTCAACTGTCTGCCGGTCTACGGGTATCTGCTTGCGCCGGTGCTGCTTCTCCTCCTCTGTGAACCACTCCGGCAGCTCTCCCTCATCCTCGTTGAAGGAATACCTGGGGAGGGGAGTTGGGTGAGTGTGAGTGGGACATGGGGCGTCTCCTGTTGGAGACCCAACACTGCTCCCCCTCCAGCAACCACAGAACCAAGTACCTGTTGAAGGAGTCATCAATCAGGTCCCGCGTGGCCTTTTTGGAGGTGGCGATGACGGAGCCAAGCGCCAGGCCCTCTGCATCCAGGACACGGGCTCTTTTCACTGCATCATATGCACAGATTAAAGCTTGGCCTATCTGCAGGCAGCCCTGCCAGCCCAGATAAGTGTAGTCTGACCCTGACCCAGTGCACATGGGTGCAGGCAGCACCCCACCACTCACCTGGGTTCTCAATGGGCACTACCTCGAAGCCACATGGCTCGACACGGCCCCGCTTCCTCCCCACCAGTGTCAGTGGCCTGCAGAGAGAAGAGTGGTCAGGGCTGCGGTCCTCACCTCCCTGTTCTCCAGGACTGTGGAGCTGGGGGAGAACAGCCAGACATCCCCCTCTCAGCCCTCACCTCTCCTCATCGCTGCTGCTGTCATCATCGCTGCTCTGCTCATCCTGTGCTTTAGCAGTGTCAGGGCCTGTGTCTGCAGCAGACGAGGGCTCAGCTGGAGTTTCTTCCTGGGGTACCTTCTTCTTCTGCCCTTTCCCTGTGGCTTTGTCTGGGGAACAGGAACCACCAAGTGAGGAAGGGTTGAGGCAGACCCCCCTGCAGATCATTCCTCTAGAAGCCCAACTCATTAACACTACACTAATAGCAGCTCGTTACAGGCTGGAAGGAACCTCTGGAGATCTCCAGTCCTGCTCAGAGCAGCGCCCACATCACGGTTTGATCGAGTGCCCCAGACTGGGCCGTGGGGCCACCTCTCTGTGCCCCCCCACTAACCTCTCTGAGACTCGCGCTGTCTCTCAGCCAACATCTGCGACTGCCCCAGCTCCAGGTCCTCATCCGCATTGTCCTCGATGCCGGCAAAAGCATCCTGGGGATGGGGAGCAGCGGATCAGGGGACACAGGGCAGACCTGGGGGGCTGCTGGCGCCGAGGCTGCCCTGTCATTTCTGGCCTGGTGGGACTCACCTTCCCAAACCACAGGCTGGTCTGCCGCTCCTCCAGCACCGACTTCTCCTCCAGGGGCACCAGCAGGGGATTCTCTTCTTCTTCCCCTTCCTCCTCTTCTTCCTTCTGCTTAATCTTCAACCTGTGACAAAGAGCAGCAGGATCAGTGCCCCCCAGCCAGGATGGGATGTATCCATGGAGCCGCCCCAAAGGAATCCTCTGCCCCAGGGAGGCCTCTCTGAGCTCTCACCTCTTTGCACCCTGCTCTCGCCTTTCCCGCTCCAGCCGGCGCTGACGGGCCTCTATCTCAACCAGCTCCTCTGGGTCCAGATCGCTGGCAAGGGACACATCGTCCTCTTCCTCATGATCCGAGACATAAATGTCATCGTCCCCAGGTCCTATCTCCAGGAGGGCATCTGCTGATGCCATGTCCCCCCGCGTCACCTCGTTCAGCAGCTGCAACGCAAGCGAGACTGCAGTCACGAGCTATGCTCTTTCAGCCGCGTGCCTGCCGCTGTCCTGGCCCTGACAGCTCGGGGAACCTGGCATCCCCCTGCCCCACACACCGGCGTCCTGTGGATAGTCCGGAGGGAGAACATGCCAGTGTCACCATCGTCAGCAATGGAGACACCAGGGAGGTCCATCTTCAGCTCCACACGCTCACGCTGCTTCCGCTGTTCCTTCAGGATCTTCTTCTTCTTTCTGGAGGAGGCAAAGGAATAAGGCCATGCTGCCCCCCGCCGCCTTCCCCATCCCAGGGCTCATCCACTGCCGCATCGGTGCCAGGTCTCCCTCAGCAGCACTGTCATCCCCCCATGAGGGTCCCCAACGCTGGGACAAAGGGGGTCCACGCCAGCTTGGAGGAGCAGATAACCCCAAAGACACCAACCCACAAATCCCACCCGCTGCCAACAGCGGGACAGGCTCTGACACCACCACCCGCTGTCCCCATGGCTGGAGCCCCCCTGTGCTCTGCCACCCTGGAGCTCCCCCGTCTCCCCCCTTGTCTAAGCTGTTTTTACCTCTTTAACTCTGCCAGCTCCTTGGCCTTCATCTCCGCCAATGCCAGCTCTACCTCCTCCTCTTCCTCTTTCACCACCTCATCACCTGCAGCTCTTGGCAAGGTCTTCTTCTCCTTCTCCTCCTCCTCTTTGCCTTCCTCCTCTTCACCGGAGCTCAGGCTGCCAAAAAGAAGGAGCTCAGACCATCTCTCCTGGTGGCAGACCCACCGCACCGTGTTGGCACTCCAGGGCAGCCTTGTCATTCCTACTTGATATCCAGCTCCTTCGCCTGTTCTTTCAGCTTTTTGGCCAAGAAACGCCGCAATTTCGTCCTCCAGTTCAGCAGGGCTCTGTGCACGATAGCAGACGTTAGAGACACCCACCAGGCCTGGCGCAACGCCCCATCCCAGTCCCCCCCCAGTACCTGAGCTCTTTGCGTCCCAGCACACGGATGTCCTTGCAGCACTGACGCAGCTCCTCCGTGGTGGAACTGTGATTCTCCAGCTCACCATCTCCCAGTGTGATCTGGATAAAGTAAAAGGAAATTAATTAAGCATGTAGGCTAAGTCCCTTTCTCTGGTAAGAATAATCAACTTATAAAATACAAGGAGAATGACTGCCTAAACTCCAGGCAGGCTCCTGCCCTGCCTCTCCTCTCTGCAGGAACGGGACCATTGCGGGGACACCTGGCTCCCTCCTTTCATCGCTCTGTGCTCCTCGGGACGTCTCAGGGGCCACCAAGGTCCCCCTTGCTTCAGGCACTCACCTCATTGGCCTTGGAGAGGAAGTCCACGGGGTTGGGAGCCTTGAGGAAGTCCATTAGGGTGAAGCGGTGGTAGAGGGTCGTGTCGCCATCTGCGTAGCCTTCTGCCTACAGGAGGAAGGAGCTGCATGAGCTGGAGCAGGGCACAAAAGCCACTTCAACCATCCCTAACGGATAAATGATGTCACGCAACTCGTGTCCTGCTGCAGCGCCCACCTAAACGTGCCCACATGACTTAGGAATGAGGGAAAGTCATCAGCCCCAGTCTGCCAGTTCCATGGCTCAGAGTCCGAGAGGTGACAGCGATAGAGGCTTCTGTCAGCTCCGTGCCCAGCTGAAGCCACCTGATATGGCCTTTAGTGTTCTGTGTCCTAAAGACACCTCACAGACACACAAACCTAGCAGCCAGCCGGTGTGGGGAGGGTTTTATGAATCCATCCCCAACCTCACAACTTGGTTCACCCTTTCCCCATCACTGTGTTGCCTTCTAAGGCTGTAAACCTCCCCAAAACTGCCTCTTCTACCACTTTGCATCCCCAGACCTTTCATTTTCCTAAGCAGTTGTGCTTATTACAATTCCTTTGGCCCCCATCCCCAGTCCCTTTGCGTGCGTTTGCCCTTTGCTCATACCTTTGGCTTCTTTTTGCTGACGAGCTCGCTAACAGACTTAGTCTGAACCTCTACCTCCTTGAAAGCGTATTTTGGGTCAAAGAACTTGCTGTCAATTTTGTCTGGAGCTTGATAACCTGTGATGGAGGAATCAGAGCCATCAGCAGGTTTTTCCCAGCCCCATTCCAGTGACTTAGATCCCCCCCCGGCTGCTCACCCTGGCACACCACAAAGATCTCAGCAGACTCGTTGCGGGAGGCTTGGGGCTTGGTGGCCTGGACCTTGTGGAAGAACTGCTGGAAGATCCAAAGGAGCGGCTGGTAGTCCCGGGAACGAAAAACCTTGGTGATGAACCAGCCACCTTTGCAGAGGAATTCGCAGGCCAGTTTCAGGGCCATGAGGGTCAGGTTGGCTGGAGCAGGGGAAAAAAGCAGTGAGCAGTTGTTGCTGTCCCCACCGCCCAGCTCCCTGTCCCACAGCACGCATCACTGCCGCCCTGCCCTGCTGCGGTACGGGATGTGCCTGCCCTCCTATCGCCCAGGACCGCGCCAGCCCCAGGCAGGCCCCACCTTGGGAGTAGGCATCATGCACCCAGCTGGCTCCCACGTTGGGCGCTCCGTCGTTCAGCACCACGTCCACCTTCCACGTCTGCAGCTCCTTGCGCAGGGCCTGAGGGACGGAGGCGGACGTTAGTCCCACTAACTCCTCTGCAAGAACCAAGAGGCAGCACCGCCCCATCCACGTCAGCTCAGCTCAGCTCCCTGCCACAGACCGGCGTGTGAGGCTCAGGGCAGGGGAGACAGGTTTGTACCTGGCGGCATTTCTCAGTGGTGATGTCCTCCTGCAGTGTCACCACGTTGGGAATGGGCTTGATGGGGACCAAGTCCACTCCTGGTGTAAGGAGGAGATAGAAACACTGTAACCCCTCAAAACCAGGCTCCAGCCCATCCCACATGGCTTCCCCACCCGTCCTCTCCTCCTCCTAGGATCCGAAATCCAAGATCCCCTTTTCTTGGCCACATCCAGGGACTGTGGCAGAGATCCCTGCCCCCAGCCCACCTCTGCCAGGTCCCATCACTCACCAATGATCAAGCTGGAAACCGGCATGAATTTGGAAGCCACTTGCAGCCTGAAAAGAACATAGAATTACAGACTGGTTTGGGTGGGAAGGGACCTCACAGCCCATCAGTGCCACCCCTGCCATGGGCAGGGACACCCTCCACTAGCCCAGGTTGCCCAAAGCCCCATCCAACCTGGCCTTGAACACTGCCAGGGAGCCAGGGGCAGCCACAGCTTCTCTGGGCAACCTCTGCCAGGGCCTCAGCACCCTCACGGGGAAGAATTTCTTCCCAACATCTAATGTAAATCTACTCTCTTTTAGTTTAAAGAGAACAAAGAGGTCCAAAACTAAGCAAAGCCCCCCAGACTCGAACTGCGCTGCCAAGGCTTTGGGCTCAGGTTTGGCATCGAGGACAGAGGCGCAACAACAGACAACACTGGCTGAACAGTTACAGCGTCCCAGCACAGCTGGCGGCACCGGCCTGCGACCCGGGGCCCCGCCACCACTCACCATCCCCCGGGGGCCGCGCACAGGTCCAGCAGCGCCCGGGCCTTCTGCAGGAACTGGAACTTCCTATTGAGCTGGAGAAGCTTGAAGGAGGAGCGGGAGCGAAAACCTGCGGGAGGGAGAGCGGCGGGTTAGGGGTTACCGGCGTTACCGGGGTTACCGGGGCTGCAGCCCCCCAGCAAGAGGGCAGGTCCCTTACCCGTCTCCTTGGCCAGGTGGTAGAACTTGTCCCTCCGGCTCTTGCCCAATTTGCTTTTCTTGCCCATGGCGGCGCCGGCAGGGGCCCTCGGCGGGGTCGGGCCCTGCTGTCAGCCGCCGGCACGGAGCTGAGGGAAACAGACGGGGGGAGCTCAGGGCCCGGTGTCCCGCCGTTACCTCCCCAGACGAACCCCAGCGTCCCCTCAGTGTTCCCCGCTGCCGCAGACCTACCCCGGCCCCGCGTCCCGCCGAGGCCCTACCCCGGCCCCGCCGAGGCCCCACCCCGGCCCCGCGTCCCGCCGAGGCCCCACCCCGGCCCCACAACCGCGACCCCGGGCCCGGCCACACCGCCGCGTGCCCACACCGCCGCGTGCCCACACCGCCGCGTGCCCACACCGCCTTCCCGGCGGGCCGCGCGCGGGCCGCCCCAATTCCGCTTCCGCTGGACCTCGCCGCCATCTTGGGAGTGGCGTTCCCCCGCCGCCGCGGCCAGGCGGGCTGCTACGGACGGAAGAAGGGAGAACGGTAATGAGCCCCCTCGGAAGCGCGTCTGCGGCCTGCAAACGCATCTCTGGTGCTCCGTGATACGGAGAAATCGCCTCTGACCGTACCAAGATGGCGGCAAGGTCCCGACCCAGCGATACACTATTGCGCATGCGCCCTCCGTCCTAACGGTGCTGCACTGCGCATGCGCCCTCCGCGGCGAGGGGCGAAGGCGTGTTCGGCGCCTGTGTCGCGGCGGCAGAGGAAGTGACGTCATCGCGCGCGGGCAGCGGAAGGAGGACGGCGGCCATCTTTAGTGCCGGCAGGAGCGGCGCCGGGTCCCGATGCCGGCGGAGAAGATGGCGGTGGACGGGCCCGAGCAGGTGCGGCCGGGGCGGAGCGGGCTGCGGCCGCGGGCCGGGGGGGCGGGCCGGGTCTTGCCGTGCTGCCGCGGGGCTCTGCCGGGACCGGATCTGGTCGGGGCCTGGCGGGCGCCGTGACTCGGCGGGTCTCGTTTCAGCCGCCCCGAGGGAGCGGGGGCCGACCGGGGTCTGGACGGGGCTGGGGGACGAGGGGGAACGGGGAGACCCGGGGGGAGACAGGAGCTTTGGGGCTGTTGTTGGGCACCGGCCCGGGGAGACAGGAGGTGGGTGGGAGGGAAAGGGGGGGCCCAGGGCCTGACCCGGGGAGGCCGGAGGGGGAGGTGGGGACCGGGGGGTCATCAGGGAGACGGACTGAGGGTAGCGATGGTGTTTGAGGCGGAATGGGAGGCCCTTGGGGGTAAGGCCGGTGCTGCTGAGCTCTGCTTTCTCGTAGATGGAGATGGACGATGGGAAAGGCGGCACAGGGCTCCGGCAGTACTACCTGTCCAAGATCGAGGAGCTGCAGGTGAGCCAGTCCTGGCTGCGCAGGAGATGCCCACCCTGCTGCCCCAGAGAGGCGTTGCCGTGGTTCCAGCCGGGGCTGCGTGGCTGTGTCCCTGCGCTCGCCTCAAGAGCGCCCGTAACCTTTTCTGCGCTGTGGGTACCCTGTTCTGGAGCAAGCACCGCCCCAGGGTGATGTCTACAAGCAGGACCCAACCTTTGGGTGGTAGGGGTGTATGAGATGTGTGTTGGCCCTGTGAGCTGACGGTGCTGCTGCGTGTGTGTGGGGTTTGGCTGGTCACATCCTGCTGGGAAGGGCTGTCCCCCTCCGGGTCCCTGTCCCATCATGCTGGTGCCCACGCTCAGTTGATGTGAGTGCTGCACGGGAGGCTGAGGACTCAGCGAAGCTTTTCTCCCGACAGCTCATTGTGAACGAGAAGAGCCAGAACCTGCGGCGCCTGCAAGCACAAAGAAATGAGTTGAACGCTAAGGGTACGGCTTAGTTCCTCATCTTCCTCACCGAGGGTTCTGGGGCTGGTCCTACCTGCTGGGCCGGTGGCCCCTGGCCCAGTTGCCAGCCTTTGTGGCAAGTGCTGGCCCTCCGCAGTGGGCAGGGGGTCAGGGCATGGGTGCTGTGTCTGGTGCTGACGTCTCCCTCTCCGCAGTGCGCCTGCTGCGGGAGGAGCTGCAGCTGCTGCAGGAGCAGGGCTCCTACGTGGGAGAAGTAGTGAGAGCCATGGACAAGAAGAAAGTTCTTGTCAAGGTATGAGGCTGAGCTGTCCCGAGGGGAACGGGGGGCTGGGCAGTGGGGCTGGGGTCTGACTGACCCTCCCTTTGAGCCCACGGGACTTGGGGCAGGGGTGAGCCTGAGCTCTGGGGTATGTAACAACTAAAAGACATGAAGCGAGAGCTCTTTCTGCAGAAGTGCATGTTGTGGCAGCTCTCCTGGGCCCAAACCTTCTCCAGGCAGGTGTGAGGCAGCTGGCTTTGGGCTTCCTGGGGGCAGGAGGGGCTGCAGGGTGTTTGGCAGTGGCTGAGCTCTCTGGCTCCTTCCTCCCGCTCCGGGCAGCAGGTGTAGATATTGGGCACGCGACAGGGGACTGCTCAGAGACATAACTCTCATGGTAGCAACTGCTGCCTTCCAGGTGCACCCGGAGGGGAAGTTTGTGGTGGATGTGGACAAGAACATCGACATTAACGACGTGAGTGTCCTGGGGACGCGACCGCTCCCTCTGGGCAGCCTACCCCTGCCTGCGCCCTTCCCCGCCGTGGGGATGCTGAGCTCCCCTCTGCTCCTGCTGCAGGTGACCCCGAACTGTCGCGTGGCCCTGCGCAACGACAGCTACACGCTGCACAAGATCCTGCCCAACAAAGTGGACCCTCTCGTGTCCCTGATGATGGTGGAGAAGGTTCCGGATTCCACTTACGAGATGATTGGGGGTTTGGACAAGCAGATAAAGGAGATCAAGGAAGTCATCGAGCTGCCAGTCAAACACCCTGAGCTTTTTGAGGCGCTGGGGATTGCCCAGCCCAAGGCAAGTGTGATCTGTGGTGGTGGCGGGACAGCATTCGGGGGGGTCTGTGGAGCCACTGCGCTGCTGCCTGTGTCATGCCTGGGTGGGGGGGGGGTCCCCCCGTGTTTCTGTCAGCCGTGGGGCAGGACTGGAGCTGTTGGCAGCTGTCCCGAGGTGTGGGGCTGCCCACGCGGGGTGCTGAGCCCATCCTGGCAGTGGCGCTGAGGTCTCCGTGTGGCCGTTGCAGGGCGTGCTGCTCTACGGACCCCCTGGCACAGGCAAGACGTTGCTGGCCAGGGCTGTGGCCCACCACACCGACTGCACCTTCATCCGCGTCTCGGGCTCCGAGCTGGTGCAGAAGTTCATCGGCGAAGGTAAACTGGTGCGGGGGGAGGCGGCTGCTCGTGCTGGAGCCCCAGTGAGGGCTCTCACGGTGCCGGCGGGCCTGGGGCCGGGCCTTGCGCCTGGTGTCTGGGGCAGACAGAAATGCTGTGGCTGTGCTGAGCTGTGCGCGGTGCCAGGGCTCGGCCCTCTCTGCTCCCCGCAGGTGCCCGCATGGTGCGGGAGCTCTTTGTGATGGCTCGGGAACACGCGCCCTCCATCATTTTCATGGACGAGATCGACTCCATCGGCTCCTCTCGCCTGGAGGGGGGCTCTGGTGGGGACAGCGAGGTGCAGCGCACGATGCTGGAGCTCCTCAACCAGCTCGATGGCTTTGAGGCCACCAAGAATATCAAGGTAGGAGGGTGCCAGCCCTGCCTGGGGACGGGGCAGCGTCGTGCCATTGGTGGTGATGGTGGTTGTTCTCCCATGCAGGTCATCATGGCCACAAACCGCATTGACATCCTGGACTCAGCTCTGCTGCGCCCTGGCCGCATCGACAGGAAGATTGAGTTCCCCCCTCCCAACGAGGAGGTAGGTGGGGTGCCCCACTGTGGGCCCTGGTTCTCCCTGGGGGGCAAACGCCTTGTCCCCAGCCCTCTCCGGGAGCGATTCCTGCAGCTCCAACCCTCGCTGCTGCTCTCCTCCAGGCTCGCCTGGACATCCTCAAGATCCACTCCCGGAAAATGAACCTGACGCGGGGCATCAACCTGCGGAAGATCGCGGAGCTGATGCCGGGAGCATCGGGTGCGGAAGTGAAGGTGAGGGGGGTCTGGTGGTGGCACCAGGGCTGGCAGGGAGTGGTGGGTGATGTCTCTGTCCCTCGCAGGGGGTGTGCACAGAAGCTGGCATGTACGCGCTGAGGGAGAGGCGGGTGCACGTCACACAAGAGGACTTTGAAATGGCTGTGGCCAAGGTAAGTGCCTGGGGGAGGTGGTGGGGCACAGACCATCCCAGGCAGCATCTGCCAGGAGCTGTGGAGTGTGAAGGGGCTCAGCTCTGGGGACAGACACCCGTGTTGAGGGGGTGGGCCCCAAGTTGTTAAGCTCTGGGTGATGTGGAAGAGGCTGGGGAGGGGGTGGAGACCTTTCTGAGGCTGTGGTGGATTTGGTTTTGGGGAAGGAACCAAGTGTCTCCTCCTCCCTGCCCAGGTGATGCAGAAGGACAGTGAGAAGAACATGTCCATCAAGAAGCTGTGGAAGTAACGGTGAGGCCAGGGCTGCGTCATTTCTAATAAAGTGCTGCTATGGCCGTGCCTGTGCGCTGATTTGGGGAAAGGGGGGGGGCTGCAGGACTCCAGCACACACACACACAGAGTTGCTGCTAATTGGTTTTATTAGAAAATATCCAAAATAGACAAAAAAATGGTTACACAAGAGGCAGAGCAGGCACCCCTGAGCCGTACACCCTGGCAATATGTAAACGCCCCCCCCCTCCCCTTTGCCTGCACCCGCTCGGAAGAGGCAGAGCTGCTCTGGCCGCACCACGAGGAGCGTGTGGGCAGGGGGACAGCGGGGTTAAGGCACTTGAGCGGGTGGTGGCACCGTCCCCTCACCCAGCGCTGTGGTCCCCTCGCTCCCCAGCAGCTCCAGTTTGCTCAGAGCCCCGGTGCCCCCGCTGCCCACAGGCTCCTGGAGCAGGGGGGGACACGGGCCACAGAGCTACCCCCTCTGCCCCCCTGAGACCTCCTATTGCTCCTATCCCTCACAAGACAAGTTGCTAATTATGCAGGGAGGGGGGGGTTGGAGTAATCAACTGATTGTCAAAAACTTAGTAATGCTAAAAAACTTGGTTACCTATAAAAAGAGCAGTTTGGGCCGAGCCAGCCCTCTGAGAACACCACGAACCACTGCATAGATTGAGGCAATGAGTGCAGGAAGAGGAACGCAATATATTAATCAAATACAAACCCACTGTACAAAACGCTTCTTTTTCTTCTTTTTTTTTTTTATAAAACCTGTTCACAAAAATAGTGCAAAACGTGTCGGGCACCAGCAGAGGGGGAGGACGGCTGGCGTTTGGAATGACAAAACTTTGGTTGAAGAGGGGGCAGGGCTGGACCTGCCTTGGAGGTGGCTAGGCTCAGGGAGGGCAGGCAGGGGCTGGCAGGGCAGGCAGCGCAGGCAGCACCTCCCTGGCAGCACGGGCAGCTTTTCCCTGCCAGGCAGCAACTCCAGGAAGGGCTTTTGGCCAGAGGAGGGGAGCGAGCAGGAGGGCTGCGCCTTCAGCACTACGGGGAAGAGGCAAACGGCACGATGCAAAAGCAGGAGGCGTAAATGCAGCAGAAGGGCTGCAGCGGGAGTTTGAGGGGAACCGGGGGACCCTCTGCTGCACTCTGCCTGTGGCTAGAGCTTCCCGGCCAAGGGGAGCCCAGGGGGGCTAGTGGCTCCGACTCCCTCCAGGCACGTTGGGTTTGTGCAAGTGCTGTATTTGATTCCAGTAAGAAGTACCTTCGGGCTCGGGCAGCGGGGAGAGGAGAAGCTCCCGAGCCCCCGCCAGCCCTTAGGTGAGGCGGATCCCGAGCACTTGTTCCAGTTCCTGCCGACGCTGCTGGACCTGGAGGAGGCAGAGGCAGTCAGGCAGGGAGAAGTGCTGCCCCAGAGATCCCTCCCCCCCACTGCCATCCTGACCCGCCTCAGCACCCCCCAGCACGGCTCAGAGCCCACCTTGGCAAAGATGTGTCTGCCCACAGCCTCCTGCGCCCAGGGCTGCTGGTAGAACTCGGCTCGCCGCTCCTCCTCGGGGTTCCCGATCACATCCGTTATGATCTGAGCAAAACAGGGTGGGGGGGCACACGGGGTAAGCACCAGTGCCAGACCCTTCCCTCACCTCCCCACCTCTGCCCAGCCCCAGGGCTTTACCTTGAGGTCTCTCCTCTGGGATTTGATCCATTCCTGGATGAAATCCTGCGGGTTGTTGCTGAAGCTCAGCATGAAATCACGCTGCGTCTTCAGCTGGTTGATGGATTCGATGGTCTCGTGAATCTAGGGTGATGACAAGTGGTGAGAGGCAGCTGTGTCCCCCCAAAGAGGACACCAAGCTCCCCCCAGCTCTGTGGCGCAGCCTGGAAGTGCCACCCTGGCTGGGTCCCCGCACCTTGGCATCCAGGGAGGCGATCTCCTGCTGGTTGGTGGTGGAAGCCAGGAAGTTGCTCATCTGAGCTTTCAGGGGATCATCCACCTCCACATCAATGTCATAGCAGGCTGTCTTCTTCTGGTCGTTGGGGTCCACACTGGAAGGAAATGGGACATTAGGGGGGACGTCCTCAGCCTCCACCGACAGCAGCATGAGTACCCCACAGACTGCCCCAAGAAGCCCCCAAATCTTTTTGGCTGATTCTTCTTCCCCACAAGTGACTTGTGCTCACTGCTGCTTTGGGCTGGAGACCTCGTGGCCCTGGCAGGTACTGCCCTCCCCTCCTGCCCCTCCACGCTGGGGAATGCTGCCCGGTGCACACCCCTCCACCCCTACCTGATGGTGTGGTTGATGATGATGGGATCTGGGTGCTGCAGGAGCCCCGCCAGCTTCATGGGGATCTCGGAGAAGCGCATGCGGATGCAGTTAAAGATCTGGAGGGGCAAAGCAGAGCGTTTGCTGTCCCAGGCAGGGGCTCCTTCCACCTGCCATGGACAGGGCCAGGCAGGAGGAGGAGACTTGCCCGGACGTGGTTTGTGCGTGGCAAGCTGATGGATGCAAGCTAGAGCCTGGGGAAGTGACAAAATCAGTCTGGAGTGCCTGTTCTGAGCCAGAAAGGACACTTTTTCTGGCTGCACTGGGGACGGGAAGGGTGCTTTCCTGCCAGCAAACCATGCTGGTGCCACAGGGTGAGGGCTGACCTGGCGGAAGTAGCGGTTGCAGTTGATGTACTCCTTCTCGTGACTGTCCTGCAGCTTGTTGTGCTTGATGTAGAGCCAGAGCGCCTGCATGATGCTGGCGCGGGTCTGGGTGTGCACCCCGAGCAGGCGAGCCAGGCGAGGGTCCAGTTTGTACTGTGGTGGCTGCAGGGACAGGTGGGATGAAGGGGTCTGCCCGGCATGTGGAAGGGCCCCTCCGGTGGGCACGCTGCCCCACACGGCCCTTGTGTCACAAACTTGTGTCACTGCAGGCTGTGGGGTCTGTGCCTGGAGCTCTCTGTGCCACTTTCCATCCCCACAGCCCCCCCAACAGCATCATACAAGGCCCTGCCCCAGCCCAGGCCCATTCCCCCCCACCTTGGACTGCCCCAGGCGCACCAGCCATGCAGGAGGAAGGGCAGCCGGGCATGGCCAGCTTCCACGCGGCCCAGCAGCCCCTACCTGGTGATCCAGCATGAGCAGCAGAGTGCATTTCACATTGACGTCGCCGGGACGCTTCACTTGGAAGCCATCGGTCTCCTGGGTTGTGGGCAGCCGGTGCCACTACGAGAGACCAAGGGAACACTGGTCAACTCCACAACCGTGACAAGCCACCTGCTAACAGGTTTTGGGGTCTGCAGCCAGGAGCAGAGCGCACCAGTGCTCAGGCTCTGCACAGGGGTGTAGCAGAGGCAGACAGCCTGGATCCCACCTCTGGCAGCTCCTGGCAGTCTGACCCCAGTGTGCTTCAGCTGAGAGCCCACCCGGTCTAACAGATACAGCTTGATGTGGTCCAGCCCAGAGGTGGATGGGAGTTTGGATGGACTGTGTGTGTGTGTGGGGGGGAGTTACAGCCCTGAGCACTTGACGTCAAGAGCTCAAACAGCTCCTAGGATCAATCCTGCCTCAGCCAGTACAGGGACTGGGCAGCAGAACTGCTCTCACAAACCACTCCATGCATGAAGGGGATTCACCCCCACAGGCATGGCTGCAGAAACAAGCATTTCTTGGGAGAAACGAGATGAGCTGGGTGCAGGGAAAGTCTGTTCCAGGCAGGAGCACCCCAAAAAAAGATCTGATCCCACTCACAAGCAGTGCTTAACCTCCCTGAGGAATTTCCAGCCAGGCAGCAGGCTGGGAGGCAACAGGGCAGACCCTTCTTCCCACTTGGCACTGGGACTTACAGATGAGCCTTTCCATGGCATCATCACCCACATTGGGCCTCATATTTGCAAATCTGTGGAGCCCGGAGCTGCTCAAACCACCTCTCAGAGCCACGTCCTCGCTGCAGCCCCACACCTCTTGGCTCTAGCTGCGTACTTGTGGGCATGAGGGGGTTAAGCGCTGAGCAGGCAGCAGTTGCTGCTGGGAGCTGTACTCCGGCCACCAGCCAGCACCAGGGAGGAAAACGCAGCCGTGAACACAGCCTGGAAAGCACGGCAGTATAATCGCTTGGGACGGCTTAGCACCACTCCCCGGCACCCAAAAGCACCTTGCTCAACCCCCTCTTGCAGCGGAACAGCCTGGGGAGCTGCCAGGGTGAGCAGCAGGACCACCTCCCCTCCGCCCGCTGGGATTAGGGCTCTCCCCTCCCTGCCCGCCCCGCAGTGTGGCTGGGAGCCCCCGTCTCACCTCCACCAGATGGTTGTCTGGCCCGTACAGCTCTTTGTCCAGCTCGATGACAAGGCTCTTGAAAAAGGAGGAGAATTTCCTCTTCTGCTTGCTCGGCTGCAAAATAAGAGCGGGAGAGGCTTGGCCTGACACCGCCTGCCATGGAGGGCCCCAGCCCAAAGGCTGCCCCCAGCGCCCAGCGAGCAGAAGGCCGTGTCCACCCCAGCTCTCAGCACAGCCTTCCTCCCACAACCAGTTCATCCCTGCGCGTATCCTTACGTCCTCCAGCAGTTTGCCCTCCACACGTAGCTCCCAGGAGGCCACACGCTCACCACCCTCCCCTTCTTCTTTGGCTGGGGTGAAAGTGTTGGAGATGTAAATCCTCAGCTTCCGCTTTTGCTGTGGAATAGAAAAACAGAAAGGGGGATGCTTGGGGTGAGAAGGTGGCTGGAAGCACCCACAGCAGCACCCACCCTGTAACTCCCCTGCCCAGCAGCTCGCCCTCCTGGCCAGCCAGGGCTGCTACGCACCGTCAGTGGTTTCTTAATGGCCTCCTGAATCTCCATCCTCTTCCGAGCGATGGTTTGGTCCAGCTTGCGCTCAAAGGCGAGGAGGTCCATGTAGGCCTGGGATTCTGGGACCAGCTCCCGGATCTGGCAAACAAATGATCAGTCCCTCGTGCTGGGACGGGGCTGTCGCCCCACACCAGCCCTGGCAACCCTACCAGTGCTGGGCTGACATGCCAAGGCATCACCGAGTGACAAGTCTGGTACGAAATCACCAATTTCTCATTTCAAACCAAGAATACAGCCCTGCAAAGCTCTGCCCAAATCAGAGCTGTACTGCAGACCTCAGTTTGGAGCCTGACACTGTGCCCAGCAGCCTGCCCAGTGTCACAGGCAGGTAACATAACCCTGGATTGCCAAGAGGGACCCCAGGAGAGGCTCCGGGTCCTCCTGGGGTCTCCACCCCAAGCCATTGCTGCTCCTTGCTTGCTTAAAGTCCTGCTTGTCCAATTAGTGCACGTTCCCCTCCAGCTGCTCAACTCCTTCCCCATGCACCATGGTGACACTCACCCTCTGTGGCAGAACCTTGTCAGCCATCTTCCTCCTTTTCACCCTGTAAAAAGCAGAGAGACAGACAGAAAAAAATAAAAATAATATTCCATGGCAGCTCTTGCAGGACACCTTATTGCCTGCCCCGTGGGAAGCTGCTGCATGTCCCATGCTTGGGCAGCAGTGAGTGTCAGGGGACAACACTGAGATCTGCCTGCACACCGGGAGCCCGGTGGCTCTTTTGGCCCCATCGCAGCCATGAACAGGGCCAGGCTCTGGGATGGGGAATCACGGCGGCAGTGCCAGCTGCGTGCCACGTGCACGGCTTGGTCTGAGCTCCAGTGAACAGGTCTGGAGGAGCAGGTCTCCTTTTCGGGGCTGCTCTATGTGACAGGGACTTCAGACTTGCAGGAGGGGAGCAAAAAAAGGCTGAAAGAGCACCCAGAGCACAAGTCCTTGGACTGGTGCTGGAAGGAAAATGAGTAAGAGATTATAACCCTGTGGGCAAGCCAAGATGACTCCTGGGGGTAAGGTGTTGGACGTCTAGAGCCTATCACCAGGGAAGGAAATCCAGTCCTTGGGTTCCGTTTGCTTCGCCTCTGCTGCTTGCTAAAGGTGCTGCAGGGCAGGAGCAAGGAGAAGGTGGCACAAGGCAATGCTGTGGCTGGAGGCATGCTTCCGTTTCCTCTGGAAATAGCCATCACATTCTCCCAATGCCAAAAACCAAAGCTCAGTTCCAGGAACTCACTTAAAAGCAGCTTAAAACAAACCAACCTGGCAATGGTGGGGCCAAAATCATCGTGGGTAGAGGAAGCAGAGTGGCCTCTCGAGCCACAGAACGGCTGCAGCCTTGCTCAGAGCCACTTGAGCTCTCTCTAGGTGTGTAGTACTTCGTCAGACCACAGGGCCCTGGGCTCTCCTCCCACCCTGCATGCCGCAGGCACCCTGTCAGCCTGAGCCCACCCTGATGCCCCACTAAATTCATGCGCAATGCCTGGATACACAGGGAACCACTCCCCTACCATTCTGCTGCACACATGAGTAAGGGATGGGGCAGAGTCCAGCAGGCAAAGGGAAGTCCCTTTCCCTTGGCAGCATGTGAAGCAGCAAGGTGGCAAACGCAGCCCTTCGTGCTGCCATCACGAGGTGTCCAAGGTACACTGGCTGCCCCATGGCTGCTCGCGCAAGAGGACGCGTTGGGAGGGCAGCTCTAGCCAAGAGCGGGATCAGAGCACTTCTTTGAGCTCTTCTTGCTGCATCGTCCTGGTTTGCAGCTGGGACAGAGTTAATTTTCACAAGAAGCTGGCAGAGGACACAGCCAGGACAGGTGACCCAAACTGGCCAAAGGGGTACTCCATACCATATGACGTCATGCTCCGTATATAAAAGGAGCTGGCCAGGGAGGAGGGGTGAGCAAATTGCATTGAGCATCACCTGCTTTGTACGTTCTAAGTACTGTTGTTGTCATTTCCCTCCTCCTTTGCTGTCCCAGTAAACCGTCCGTATCCCAACCCCACGAGTTTTACCTTTTTCTTCCATCCCACGGGGTGGGAGGGGTGAGTGAGCAGCTGCATGGGGCTTAGCTGCCGGCTGGGGCTAAACCATGACTGGTATTAAGTGCTTCCTGCCCTGCAGGGTTTGGCCACCCCATTAGCAGCTGGCAGTTCCTGATCCCTTGATCCGCAGCCGGCTGGGAGCGAGGATGCCCGACCAGCCAAGCATGGCTGATCCCACACAGCCAGCCCCTGGGAACAGAGCTGCAGCCTTATCTGGCCGCTGATGTCCTTGTTCGGTGGCGAGCTGCCCCTTGTCCTTAATCCCCAGCCTGCTCTGGAGCACCAAAGAGATGTGCAGCCACTGTGCTGCGACTCCCTATGGGGGCATCAGGGAGCCCTGCCACGCATCCAGGGCATGGAAAAGGACCCGAGTATCCATTAGGAGCAAGGGACCCTGCCCTGAGAAACAGCCTCCAATAATCAAGAAGCCCTGGTGGAAAACAGAAACTGAGCAAAGGGATTAGCAGTGTTGTAAACAAGCGAGCAGCTGCTGGCAGAGACCTCAGACTAGCCCAAACGAACCGTCCTACCGAGACCGCAACTCTGGGAAGCATCTCTGCAACCTGCCACCCCATGCCCCATTTCCACCCATGTCTGTGCCTGCCAGAGCCAGCACGAACCTCTGTGAGAAGGGGAAAGACTCTGAGGAGCCGGCACTGGGGCATCTGGCAAGCACAAACACGTGCAGCGAGGCTTTTCAGTTACTGGCATGGAAATCAGAATGTGGGGAAGCTGCAAGCTGAGCGATCTCTGCCCCCACCCCTCCCCGCCATCATCACAAAACTTCCCAGCCCCAAGCTCTGGCAGGTTTCCCACCGCCAGCGGTGCCAACTGGGGGGTCTGCAGGCAAGCCGTGCTGGCTCCCGCCCCGCTGTGGGCAGCTCATCCCTCTGCAGCGGGGTAAGAGGCTGCAGATTTCTGCAGCAAAGCACAACCAGGACCCAGCGGGTCAAACCTCCTGCCACCATCCTGCCGCGGGCGGGTGCGGGGCCCTTACCCTCTCCTCTGGGTGGCCAGCGGCGGCTGTGCCTGGGGGGTCAGCAGGCGCTTCCTGAAGGGGTCCATCATCGACTGCGGCAGGCCGGGTCTCATCGGGGAGGCTGGTCCGTAAGGTGGGGCTCCCGGTGGTCCCACCTGCAGCCCTGCCATGGGCATCCGGCTGCCGGGCGGCATCCCGGGGCGCTAGCGGGAAAGAGAAGAGAGAGGACTGTGCATTAAATGCTGCCTGGCCAGGGGGCCTGACCTTTGCTGGGGACCAGCAGATACCATCCGCCCTCTTGCTTCTTCCCCAGGAGAGATTTCTGAGGCCATACCCTGCTCCGAGGTGTGGGCAAGGGACAGGGCAGGGAAGAGGGAAGGACACCAGGAGCTGCAGCCTTTCTTGCTGCAGGAAGAGTGACTGGAAAGCAGAACCAGGATGAGCAGAAGCCACTGACCGCAGGGGAAGCCCGGCCTGCCAGCCGGCATGGAGCCGAAGCCATCCGTGGCCCCGAGCCACCACCACCCAGCAAGAAACATCGGACCTGGAGCGTCACAAGGGTCACTGCCTGCAAAGCTGTCACCCCTGGGGACCGCAGGGGCTGCGGTGCAGGTTGTGCCGTGGGTTCCTCTCTGGAAAGCAGCGGTACTGGCAGACGCAATGCCCGGGAGAGCAGTGGGGCAATCCCACTTCCTAATGGCACCGGTCATGAGGCCGGCAGGCAGGAAGGAAGCCGAGCTCCTGGGCGCAGGGGGTGGAGGCAAGAGCTCACTGCTACCAGCACGCCAGCTCCTGCTGCCATCTGCCCCCCTCCAGAAAGGGCATTTAGGAGCCACAACGCAATACAAACTGCTCCTGCAAGGGGTCCTGACCCAGGGCAACACTCACAGCCCCTCCACATCCTCCGGAGCAAAGCAGTTTGGCAAGCCAGCACCCACACTGCCGGCTCGCAGGTGCCACCAAGTCTACACCCCATGCAGCCCCCCAGGACCCCCGACAATCAGTCACAACACTCCATGACCCACTGGCCATCCCTATGTGCTTCAGCCTCCTTCACCGGTGGTCTGAGCCAACAGCCTCCCAGGAGGATCCTTTGATCCTCAAGTTCTTCACTGCCAAGACGCGAGGCTGGGAGAGCCACCAAGCCAGCAGAGCAACATTTCTCACCTGCCGCAGGCTCCTCAACGTGCCAGGACATCCCCCATGGCTCCCCTCCCACTACCCTGCTGGGGCACACGGCTGTGCCACAGCAGAGAGCTAACAAAGCCACCTCGTTATCCCAAAGGAGCCCAGCAAGGCAACAGGCTTATCTGCATACAGGCATTAATTTCAGCACAAACCCTGGGCGTGGGAGGGCTAGGAGCACAAGACCACTGCCCGCACCCTGCCTGTCCTCCACAGGCTCAGAGCTGCAGCGGGGAGGTTGGTTTGATGGCAACTGGAGCCAAAACCCACTCACCTCCTCCCTGAAGAGCTGGTAAATGCAAAACAGAGAGCTCATGTTGCTCCTGCTCCAGAGCCTGAGGCCATGGGCATCTCTGCAAGAAGAGATTCTGAAAATATCCCAAGTGCTGCATCAAGAAGCGTATTGCAGCCGGGCAGTCAAGCAGCAGCAGGCCACGGGATTAGTGTCGCACCACAGAAGTTCAAAAACACACACGTGAAGCGCGGGCTGAGCCCATCACGCAACCAAATGCTGTTCCCACCTTTGCTCAGCCTTCCTTCGGAGCAGCAGCTTCTCCAGCGCCTGGGCTCACTAACCTGCCTGGCTGCAGGGCAGGAACCCGGCTCTTCCTCCTAACAGCCCCTGGGTATTTCTCTCCTTTTGATCAGCCACATTTGCGCAACTCCTCGTGACAAGCAGGACTGCGTTGGCATCGCCAAGAGTCAACCGCGGCCAGCAGCACCTCCTCTTTTGCCAAAAATCACAGGGCAAGAACCCAGTTTCTCTGGATTTATCAAGAAATCCTCCGTGGCAGGGCTGGGAGGAAAGGCAGCACTGAGATCCACACCCTTTGCAGAACAAAAAAACACAGGCAGTGAGTAAATACTGTTTGCCAGTGCAGCGTGGCTACAGGAGGACCATACCCATGCTGACTCACCTGTGAGGGCTTCTGGAGAACAGATAAGCCATGAGAAGAGGCTGTGAAACTTTTAATCAGAAATTTGGGAGCCCCAAGAAAAGCCACGTAATGCCAAGGCTGCAATGTAGTCACCTGCAGCATGAAAATAGATGGCTTTCAAGGAAAACCTTGCCCCTAGGTGTTTCTCAAGCCTGAGCAGGAGATTGTGGTCAGTGTCATGGGGAAACCGGTCTGAGGTCAGGCAGGTTCCCTATGGGACAACATACAACAACACAATCCCTTCCCAAAGCACGCGGATGGAGGAATGCATTCAGCAGCTTGCTCGGACTAAGAGGTGATGTGGCCACGACCAGCTCCTGCCCTTCAGCCAGGGCAGCTCTCACCACCACCACGCCCTAAGGTCTCTCCTGCCTCCCTCTGCCACTCCATGGGTCCCATTTCTAATCTGTCCCTGAAATGAGAGAATTGGAGGCTGGCTGAGATGGCTGAGAGGGTCTTTGACAGCTCCACATGAGCGACAGCATGTTGTGCAAGTTCTCCTGCATCTCCATCTGCTCTTCAGAGGGCCAGAGACTGCTCGGTTACAAGAGGAGGAGGCACCTCTGACACCAGGGAGAGATTCAGTGCGAGGATGAATGAATCTGTCATACTTAAGACTTTAACGTCACCTTCACAAAAATCTGAGAACCATCAGCCACAGTTAAGTTGCCAGGGGAGCGAGCGAGCTACAGCCCACCAGGGACGCGCATTTAATCACAAGCAAAAAAAAGAGAAGGTAGAATCCTCCATGCAGATTTTTTTTTTCCTTTCAGTTTACCATCAAGACTTGCAAATTGCCAAGAGGCTTCTCCGTTAGCAAAGCATGGACAGCCTCTGCCTTAGGTTCAATCAGCAACTGCACCCCTGTCCAGGGGAGCCTCAGCTCCCAAGGCTCAACTCACACAAACATGGTGCAGCCTTAAATCTCCGGCTAAGCCATGAAGCAGCATTACAGCCCCAGCGGGGTGAAGCTGGCCTCCATCCCCCTTCGGAAGCCCTGGAAATTAGCAGGATGCAAGGGGGCTTAAATTCAGGCAATTTTCTTAGACCTGCTCAAACCAAGGAGACCTTCCCTAGCTCCCTCCTGCTTAATAACACACCTTGTCCTGCTGTCCACCCCTCTTCACCCAGGGCAGCACTGCTGCCCCACTCCCTCCGGGTACTGTCTCGTCCTCCCCTCCCTGCCCCACCGCCCCTGCTAGTGGGGCGGACAAAGGGCAAACCTCGCAAGCTCAGCTCCGAAGAACAAGCTGGACCTCATCCAGCCTTTCCTGCGGAGAGCGAGCGGAGCAGTTTGGAAACGGGACAGAAAACAGCTTGTTTCTGTTCCCTGCCAAAGCCGAAGGAACGAACAGGGCTGGCTGCGGTTTGGGGGTTCATCCCAGGTCAATGCACAGGCCGCTTGCATTTGGGGAGCTCTGCTGAGCATCAGTTGAATCCAATGGGAGGCTGGAAGGTTTCCCGATGGATGTTTGTTGGCATGACAGAAGCCTCCCCGCCTGCCAAAGGCCCCTTCTTGAGGAAAGGCAGGCCAGGAATCGAAGGCTGGTAGCAGAAAGGAGAAACAAGGGGAGCAATAAATCTCAGGAGATGGATCTGCAAGATGCCCGGCTGGAGAGCGAGCTTGAAGAAAAGCAGCATTTCAGAAACAGCTCGAGAGCCTCTTCATCTTCCTTCCAAGACTGCAGCTCTTTTCCTGCAGCTCCTAACGAGGGGGGAAAGGTTCTTCCCGACGCACGTCCCGTTTTGCTCCGTCCAGAAAGGCGCGATCCAACTTTGTACATACTAAGTCAGGGAGCGAGAGCCCACATGCATCCTCGCCCGGGGCTTTGGGAGCAGAGCCCTGGACAGACGCCAGGTGACGACGGCTCTTCCTGCAAGTTCCTCCCCGCGTGCCCAGACGGCAGCGCTTCCCATTAGGACAGACGCAACAGCAAACCCTGTTCAAACGGGATTTGAGCTCCATGCCAGGCTGGTCTCAAGGAGAGCCTGGCTGCCTAAAGGCATCGCTCAACCCAGAGCTTCACATGGATTGGGACCAACTGAGGCCCCCTGGTCTCTGCAGCACACCCCAAAAGGGTGCTTTCCCCCTCTTTGTTCGTTCTTAACTGTGAGCAAATCCCTCTTGGGGGGGTGCCAGGAAGAGCCTGGGTTCGTGCTGGCAGAGATCTTTACCCGGGAGGTGGTGTTGTTATCAAGGCACCATTGCATGCTGCAAGCTCTTGAGCAGCACCTCGCTCCCAACAAGCCCCCAAACTGCCCCAGCGCAGCTCATCACACTTGGAAGACCTGACATATTTTGATACAGGAGGCGGTCCAGGAGTCAGACTGCTTCTCAGCTAAAAACCATAGATGAAGTAGTAGTAAATTAAAGGGAGAAGGATTAAACAACAGGCAAAGACACCGAGCAGATTTAGGACACGTGCTGGCAACGTTTCAAGCGCCAGCAGAGATGTTTGGGACCAGACAAACCTGCCCCGTCTGCGGCCTCACAGCTGAAATCGCAGATGTTACAGGTCAGAGAAAGGAAAGGTCACAAGGATTCAAATCATAACACAGGTGTTAACACAAGCAGGAACAAAGAACAAAGGTGTTGGGTTCCTGCTTGAAAGAGAAACTCCGCCAGCCTCTAATGCAGCGTGGAGGCATACACGGGAAGAGCGGAGACAGGTGCCTGGTATAAAACACTGCCTTTGGTGCTGCTGCAGTACTAAACTGCCCAGGGAATGGCTCTGAGAGCTCCTGAGAAGGACTTGTGGAAGAAGATGGAGTGAAGGCCTTCAACAGCAAGTTCTGGAGATGTTTTCCACCTAGCAGAACTTCACTGTTACGCGCCCTCAGGAGAAACAAAGGGTGCTGTTGCCTCCGTTGTTGCCTTCCTCCCTCTTGTGCCAAGAGGACAGGCGTTCTGCTTTGTATCATCACTTAAATTAACTCAAGGCTCAGTCTATGATGAAACCTGCCTTGGAAACCATCTCCCATGGGAAGGGTGGGGTCACCCAGCCCAAGCAGCACCACAGCTTTGCGTGGAGCTCTCTGGTGCAGCTCCAGCCTTGGCCGTTCCCTCCAGGCCCCCTTTGAACCAACCCCAAGCACTCGACGAGCAGGAACACCACCTTCCTCCGCTCCCAAAAGGATCGGGTGGATCTGTCTCATGTTGCACTACACCCTCTCCAACATGTCCAGGCCACACCATCTTTCACCTGGCTCTGTACCAGCGACCTGCACTTCTCCAGCTCCTCCTTCCTGGCTGCCTGCAAAGGTTTCTCCATGAAACATGACTTTGCTTTCCTTCACACTGCTGCCTGCCCAGGGACAGGACCACCGAGCAGCAGCTGCTTTCATTCAGGGTTAGGAGTTGCTTGGACACCAGCAGTCCTCTCGTCCCACGGAAATCAGGCTTGCTCTTGCCAGCAAGTGCCAATGAAACTTTTTTAACAAGGCACCTAACGAATGCTGCTTTTTGCCACCCCTCTGCACCAGCAAAGCATCAGCACAGGGTAACTTTGAGGCCAGAGCACCGCTTTGCACATTCCTGTCTCCAACACACAGAGCCAAGACCATTCCCTGCCACAGCGTCAATCCGATAACTTGGGAAAAGCCTCTCCTAAGCCTGAAACTAGCACCTGAATAAACAGAAGAAAAGCTCCTTTTTCTGAATTTACACCGGCTGGCACAGCCTGGGGGCTGGGACTCGGCAGCCGTGCTGCCACCGAGACAGGGACCAGGATGGGGGCTCTGCCCGCAGACCCACCACCAAGCAGCCTGACGGAGCTCAGCCGATCCTCCTCCTCCTGGAAAAAATCCTCTCCTTCCTGCTCCGAGCATGGCACCGGTGCCTGGCTGCTCTGGAAACATCAGCTCCCAAAATCTGCTCATCCTCTTCAATTCCCTGCTTGAGTAAATAACCAGCAGGCACACAAGGATGTCAAAAGGACGAGCATATGTTTAATAATCCAGTGATTAAAGAGCCCCTAAGCACTCACTGGCGTGGATGTGGGCCGTTGCGTCTTCTAGTGCCCAAATAATGAAGTTCTTTGCTTCATTATACCCTGCCTTAATGAAGAAGTCCTCTGGGTGCGGCAGGGATGGCCACTCGGAGGGGAGGGTTTTTTTTCCTCCCAGCCTGGGAATCACAAAACAAAGGGCAGACCCTCTGGATCATACCCGCTCTCCCCTCCCACGCGCAGGCAGCCCTGCAACTTGCGGCCAGACACGAGGCACAGCGCTCGTCACCAGCCCCGGGGCTCCACCGCTGACCCAGCTGCCTCCCGCACCGGCTTGCCAGTGCCAGATACCGCGGTGACGTACACTTGGTCTACATCACCCTAGGTGCTCCCAACGCCTGCTACCATTACGGCCAGCAACAGTGGGGGAAAAAGCAAGCATATGTTAGCCTGTTTACCCGCAGCCGTGAGCGGCTCCCGGCTGCTCCCGTCAGGCTCCGGTTTCCCGGCTGGATCTTGCAACCGGCCGCATGGAAGGTCAGGGCAAACGATTGAGCGCCCACCCGGCCCGAAATACCTCCGAGTCGTTACCACCGATTCATGCTTAGACCAGCCTTGGCCGCACCATCTGTTTTCAGTGCTGAGCTTTTTGGTGTTTTTAAGGCTACATGGGAAAAGTTGTTTCCTCATCTTGTATTAATGAAGTTTATAAGCTGGAAATTCCCTCAATTTATTTCTCAAGTTTTAATTCATGCAAATAAGGTGGCAGCTCTGGAGGAGGCGATCGGCAGTGGATGAGAATGTGTTGCACAACCGGGCTCCTCCATTTCAAGCCTGCCTGGAAGACTGTGCTCTTCACCAGAAACCTAATAACCAAAATAATCACCCTGTGCGTAAGAGCGAACCAACAAGCTGTGGGTACAAACAGGAAGCGGAAACTTGAGTGTATGTCAGAATATACTTCTTAAAAGAGATGTTCAGGCTGGGAAATGAGTGATTTCTCTTGCTTTTTGAGGGCTGCTCCCTGTTCAGATTTACCTTCCCCCAACATTAGCAAGCGCCTGCTCTTCTCATCCACCACTTAACCATCTCCCAAGGTTCTTCTTGGGGCTATCCACCCACAAGGCCAAACGGCTACCTCCACCTTAGCCAGACGAACAGGTTTCAAAGCAGCTCGGTGCTACGGGAAATGGCTGCGGAGCCGGGCACGCAGCTCACGCTTCCTCCGGACCCCGGCAGGATCCCACCAGATAACGGGGTCAGGCACACCGGACGCCGCCGGGCAGCCATGGCGGGCACCGACCATCGCTGCTGCGGCGGAAGGGATGTGCTCGGCAACGATGCCGTAACTTTTACTTTTTTTTTAATTTTTTTTGAGAGGGTGGAAAGCGAGAGCACAGGAAGGCAGAGTGCGTGGAGGTATCCAAACTAAAAAACGGCAGGAAAAGAACATTATCTGGAATTTAAGCCGGGGGTACTGGTGGAGGCTGGGCTCCGGGGGGGGGGAGGGACGCCCCGGGGTGACCTCGGGAGCTGGCGGAGCCCCGGCAGCCGCTGCCCCGGCTCGCCCGGGCCCTGAGGCGGAGGGAAGGCCCCAACGGCCGGCCCAGCGCTCCCCACCCCCGGGCGGCTCCGGGCCGGACGGCGGAGCCTTGAGGGAGCCTCCGCGACACCCCCCTCCCCTCACATCGACACCCCCCTCCCCTCATCCCGAGGCCGCCTCACCTGGTACTGCGCGGCGGCCGGGCCCATGGGGCGGTAGCCCGGAGCGGCGGCGGCGGCGGCGGCGGCGGGAGCCGGGTTGGGGCCCCGCAGGATGGCAGAGCCAGGCCCCGGGGGCGGCGGGGCAGCGGCGGGGGGCAGAGGGCTGAGCGGGAAGGCGCCGCGGCCGGCCATGGCGGGGGGGGGGGGGGGGGAAGGGGGGCGGCCCCCGCCCGCGGTGTTTACTCGGAAGCGGCGGCGGCGCCCGGAGACAGAGTCAGCGCGCGGCGCCCGCTGGCCCCTCCCCCGGCACGCCCCGCCCCCTGCGCCGTAGCCCCGCCCCTGGGTAACACCCGCCCCTCTCGCGCAAGGGCTCCGCCCCCCAGGCGTGGCCCCGCCTCCCCGAGGCCGTGCGCACGTGTGCGCGTGGGTGTGCGCGCGCGCGCGCGCGGGCATGTGCCTGTGCAGGCAGTTGGGTGTGCGAGGGCGCGTGCTTGCGCGTGCGACGGGCGCGCAGGCACGTGGGTGCGGAGGTGTGTGCCTGCCGCTGTGCGGGCGTGTGGGTGTGCAGACGAGGGTGAGAAAGTGCTTCCGGAAGCGTGCGGACGTGCATGTGCCTGGGTTGGAATGTGTGTGCATTTGCACGTGTGTGTATTTGCGTGTGCGGGAGTGGGGCGGGGGGGGCACGAGGGTGTGAATGTCCCTCTGTCTGTGCGGGCGTGCAGGCGTGTAGGCACACGGGTCTGAATGCACGTGGGTGTGCAGACATGAGGGTGTGAAGGCGTGCTTGGGTGTGCAGAGGTGTGTGAAAGCACATGTGTTTACAAACACGAGTGTGAAAGCACATGTTTGTGCATGCAGGCATGTGCACGTGAGGTGTGCGCATTTGCAGGCACGAGGGCCTGCGTGTTTGTACAAACAGCGTGTGTGTGTGCGCAGACGTGGGCGGGAAGGCACGCACGTGCACAGGCATGCAGGTGTTAGGGCATGCACATTCACACGTGAAGCGTGTGCGGGGTGGGAGGACCTGTGCGGGTCCGTGTTCGCGGGGTGTGTGTGTGTGTGTGTGCGCGTGTGTGTGCGTGCACACGCGCGGAGGGCGCTGGCACACGCCTGTGCAGGTGAGCGCACACGTGTGGCGGCGGGCGGGGGGCAGGACCCGGGGGAGCCCCGCGGGGGCAGCGGTGGTGCCGCAGCGCGGCCGCCAGGGGTCGCCGCAGTGCTGGGCCCGGCCGCTCGCTCGGCTCCGCGCGAGCGGCGCTTCCTGAGGCGGGGGCACCGGGGGGCACCGGGGGGCACCGGGGGGGCCCGGCCCGGCCCGGCCCGGCCCGCTCCGCCGGAGCCGCCAGCAGCAGCCCTCGGTGGGGGGCGAGCAGGAGCGCGGAGCGGTGGGTCCGGCCCAGGCGCTGCCGTGATGTGCCGGGCTCGGGGTAGGGAGACCCCCGGGGTCGGTGCTGGGAGCGTTCGGCCCCAGCCCACAGCGCAGCGGGGCGGGTGGGGCCGGGCTGGAGCAGGACCCGGCGTGGGTCAGGGTGCAGCAGCGCACCGCGGGGTGCACCGCTGTGAACCACCATCACTTCCTGCAGGCACAGGGAGGCGCGGAGCGGGGCCCCGTGAGCCCCGCGGCGCGATGCAGCACACCTGCGGGTGGGTGATCTCCCTGCCGCAGTGGCACCGGCTGGGCTTTGGCCCCGCAGCCCTGCCTGTCCGGGCTGGAGCTCCCTGAGCAAACAGGCCTCCCTGTCCCTCCTGTCTTGGGGGGCCCCCCAGCCCTTGCAGCCTTGAGTGCCACCGGTTGGCCCCGGGGGCGTTCTCTGCTCCTGCCTGGTCAGGTAGAGCCCACCTAAGGTGGGACGAGGTTTGCTGACCGCTGACTGACCCTCGACCAGGCAGATGCATCCCCCCTTCCCTCTTTGCCACCACTTTTTGGCCAGCAAGGACACAAGCGCTCAACCCCTTTGCCCAGTGGCCTGCCCCAGCCAGCCCTGGGGTGGCAGGATGCCTGCCGGTGCCCAGTTCCACCAGTCTGGCTGCCCATGTGGGGACCAGGATGAGAGCAGAGCAGAAAACGTGGGGTGCTGTGGGGGGCTCCTCTCCCCCCCCATGCATGTTGGATGCCAGACCGGGGCCAGACCACAGAGCATCCCTGTATCTCGCCACCTGAGTTCATTTTTTGGGAACAAAAAGCGGTGGAGGACGTGCTGTGATGGGGAAGGCAATGCCCACACTGTCCCACAGATGGGATGCAAAGAAGACTTTATCTTCTGGCATTCAATTAGGAGTAATAAAGTAGAAGTTTTGGAGATCTTCAGGTGAAGTTGCAAGTGAAAATGAGCACCCCAAGGGGGATGGGGTCTACCCACAGCTCCTAGCCCTGCTGCGGTGTGAGGGACCCCATGGCTGATTACGAAGTGGCCTAAGAATGCTGCAGCCCCTTGGCGTGCGTGTGGGGCTGCATTCATGGGCATCGCTCCCAATGGGCAGGGGCAGCGCTCTCTGGGGCATCCCTTGGCATGGGGATGTGGGTGCTGGCTCTGAACTGGGGTGCACGGGGCTCTCTGGAGGAGCCTGCTGCATCCCCAGACCACACTGTGTCTTGCCAGCGTGCCCACCGTGGCTGCTCATCCCCTGTGCTGGGGATGTGGAGCTGCACTGGCACGTCTGGGCCTATTTTTGTGGTTTTTGGGGTTTTTTTCATCCCATGGGGCTGGGAACAGAGTCATTCCTTCCCAGAGGCTGGGACAAGCCAGGGCTGATCCCTGTGGAGAGTGTGGGGGCCACTGTGCCAGGGGAGAAGTTCTGCGGGACAAGGTGGTTTCCCCAGGGCCAGGTTCCTGAAAGGGCTCCCAAAGGTACCACAGACACCCGTGTTCCCTTCGAGCCTCGCTTTGTCAGCACTAGATGGAGCGAAGCACTAAAACAGTGAATTTTCCTGTTAAATTACATCTCCTGCATCTGTGTTGTTTGACTTGGTCCTGGTGGTGGACTCCTCTGCCTGAATAAAATGAGGATGAAACGAGGTTTTGGGACAGTTAGTGCTGGGGACTGCCCTCACCTGAGTTTCCAACCGTCTGGCTCTCCTTCCCCACCGTAAGCCATCATTAAAACATGTATCTTCCCTTCAGAAGCTCTGACACTTCATTAAGCAGAACATGAAACCTGGCTCCGGTGGCAATTACAGAGCCACTAATAATAACCCTTAATGAAATCCCATGAAAGGCTGAAATACTGCACCAGCACGGGAGTTTCTCGGTGGTGGCACAGGGCAGCGAGCGATGCTCAGGGACTGCGCTCTGTGCCCGGGAGTTATCCGCCTGATGAGTCCATCTTTGGGCTGGCATCATAACCTTGCGGTAGATTTAGTTGCTGTCTGCCACCCCAGCAAGTCTGCCAGTGGTTTTCGGGGAGGTTTCTAGGATTTTGGGGGCAATCCGGGTACTGTGTAGTCCCTGTCTGTTCGGTGAAGGCACCAGGATGGGCAGTAAAAGTGACAATGTCTTTCCCCTCCAAGTGGCTTCACCGGAGTGTCCCAGGCATCGGGCACAGGCAAAACCCATCTGAAGGTGATGGTGAAGCCTCTTTGCATCACATTTGTCACTGAAGATATTCCCCTGAGCAGACATCCTACGTATAAATGGGTCAGAAAAGGCTCCTTTCAGCCCTTTCCTTCTTACAGGGCTTAAGTCCTCAGTGGGACTTTGTCCTGGTCTCATTCCTTGTGGCTTCCCAGCTCGATGGAACAGCAGTGATGATGGGTGTTCATTCCTGGGGGACACACACACATGGCTCTGCCCTTCATCTGTGCAGTCGCTGAGATGATTTTCCTGCCTTGTTTCAGAGCGGGCTGTGCTGGGCACCGGTTCCCTTTCCCATAGGAAAAGATTCTCGGGGGTGCAGAGCTGCTTTTCCTAGTCACAGATAGGAAAGAAATCTAAACCAGAGGAATCTCACCTCTTTGGTTTTTTCTTTTGCTGAAATGTAAGAGTTGCTCCTAAACCCAAATAAACTTCTGGAAACAAGGTAGGTAAACAAAAGGCTTAAAATGAAGAAATGCCATCACAACAGCGACTTAATTTGCCTGCATGCGTGCTCTGCAATGCAGTTGGTAGGTACAAGGCATCCTGCTGCGATGCCGCAGGGCCCTTGCAGAAGCAATGTGCTGTCAGGGGAAGAAGGCAAGGATTGTGAGGATTAGGGTTTTATTGCTTTTCCAGCTCCATTTTTGTTCCTGTCGTCCTACCGTGAGCGCCCAGAAGTCCCCAGGGCTTGGGGACAAGCACGGGGGCCAGCAGCCAGGATGCCGGGTCCTCCTCCTGTCCCTGGTTTGCTGAATGACCTTCAGCACATTGCTTCTTTTCCCTTCTCCCCAGTTTCTCCACCTCTGTTGCAGAGGTAAATCCTCCATCCCAACCCTCCTCGTCCCGCTGCTGCTGGCAAGAGATTTCTCTGCACAGGACAGAGGTGGCCAATAAATCCCGGCCCCGTTTTCCCAGCAGGAAAGCAGAGCCAGGCTGTGCAGGAACGTCTCCATGGGTGTTTCCAGTCCCTGGTGGGTGCATCTTTGCAATTGTCTTGTTGCCTGAGAGCTTTGGGAGCTTTAGCAGTACCTATCTGTTTCAGTCCATCTCTGGGGATCAGCAGGTGCTTGGGAAAAATCCTACTTTCCTTTTTCCCTTAATGCAGAAAGTCTGGAGCTCCTAGGAACACTAGGCACCATACCATCTTTTCCACTTACTTGGATGCTGGTTTTAATCTCTTCTTGTGACATTTTCAGAGTTGTGAAGACCCCAACGATTACTTTGCTGGAGTTCCTCTTAAAATTTTGAACTTTTCCAGCATCCCACCAGGTGCCAGATCATTAGCACGGAGGTCAAAGCCCAGAGAATGCTGATTAAAGGACCTTCTCTTTGTCAGCTAGGAACAAACGTGATTACTCTGGCTTCTTTTCCTATTATGTGCCACAGGCTGATGCCTAATTAGCGAGACCTTGTTCGTCAGCGTAGGTGAGGCTCGGTGCCTCTCTGGAAAGGCTGTCTGTTCTCAGCTGTTTGCACAGACCAGGGGAACTTCTTCTCTGGATGAAGTGTCAGGAGCATCCTTTGCATATTTTTCAATTAAACCTCCCTTCCTGGAGGTCAGCACAGTCCCTGGAGGCAGAGACAATTAACATATAAATTGCAAATCCATGCCAGCGGCCAATTCATACTTTGGGGATGGAAGGCAGGTATTTCACTTATCACAGTAACATTCCTGGGAGATGGAAATATCTCCCAGACGGACAGTCACGGGTGGCGGAGGAAGGCAGCAGGGACCAATATTATTTGATGAGCAGCCTTGACCGTGTCAAGGAAAGGCACAGAGTCCCCCGGCGAAGGTGGCTGCAGAGATCTCCAAAAAACCTGTGCTCCTGAGGAAGGACCAGGGGGAACCACTAGAGAACCACCAACCAAAATCTGGATTTTGCAGGTTCTACCAGTGTTAGGTTTTATTTCTTGGGGGGTTGAAGTAATTGGTCTGGTGCAAGCTTTGCATGTGCTCTCCATGTGTTAAACTCCTTCCCAGGCACCAGTGGCTACCAAGAGCCCAGGAGAGCATTAAAACAACAAGTTATTGGAGACAGTGAGATGGAGATGGCTTTGGTTCATGACTGATGCAGAAGCCTAGGTGGTAGGGACATTTCACAGCAGAGAGCTCAATACATCAAGCCCACTCCCACCACGCGTGGGACTGCGCAACCATCAGATATGACCCCTCAGTGCTTCATCCTTCGCCGGCAGAGTGATATCACTGGGGATGATTTCCCCTCCCACCCAGAGCACTGGCTTCGTGGTGTCCCTCAACATCTCAGGGGTCCAGAGCTTGAGCTGACTGCTGGTGGAAGTCTCCCAGGGGTGCGGATGCTGGTCCTGGGGGGAGCAGGGGATGTTCAGAGGACACCACTCCCTTTCCCTGAGCAGATACGTTTCTCATTTTGGAATGAAAGTCTCTGCTTTTATGTGATACTCAGGCTGGCTGCTGCAAAATCTTCATCCAACCATGAGTGTTTGTAAGCCCACGCTTACCCCAGTCCATCCCAACTCCATCTGGGTTCAACCCACGACACAGCTCTGCCTGACACCTCACATAAGGCACATGATTAAGCTTTGAGTTATCAACCACATAACTCAGGTTTTAAATTATTTACCTGTGCAGGGAAGGTTTCTCTGTCAGGAGGAGTTAAAGCGATGCTGGGAAGATGGCTCCTGTTTAACCTTCTCTGAGCTGTAATGAGATTGAGTTTGTCATCTCACCGCACCGTTGTCGTTCGGCAGCTGTAAGCTTTCAGGCTGACTCTGGAGCCTGTCAAACTCCATCCACCACGAAAAGGTTGTGCGAAGGGCTCGGCATGCGTCGCGTTGCCTGGGGGCTGGGGACAACCCCTCTCGGTCCCCTCCATCCCCGTGGGTCGGGTGGCAAAGGCTGGGCTGAGAGGGCGGATGACTCATGTGGCATTTGGTACCGTGGGACAGAGCTGGGACAAATCCTGTGTTTTCCAGCTGAGCCAAGATGCTTTGAGGGGGAAGGGAGCAGCGGAAGAATCAGCTTAAGACAGGCTGTTAATGCTGAAGATGCTGGATACACTGTGCCGGGAAGCTGCACCCACGCTGGCAGGTGAGCCGGTCCTCCCGGCAGATCCCCGGCATCATTTCCAGCCCCATCGCTTCCTCCCACGCCTCTCCAGCAGAGATGGGCTGCCCCACCATGCCATCTTCACAGGGAGTCACCACAAGTCCCCCCTGCCTTCGCTGCTATGGAAAACCTCCCTTGCGATCCGAGGCACCTGATATTTAAAAGCATTAAGCCTCTTCATGGGTGTCAGGATCATGCTAAGGGGGTTGATGCTGGTGGAAAACCTTCTCCTCTCTTCCCAAAACCACCGAGGAGACCTTCACATCAGCATCTCTCCGGGCTCAGACCCTCTGTAAATCCTCTGTGCTTGGGCACAAGAGGGCACTGAAACACCACTGTGATCGGACTGTTCGTGAGCACAGACGGAGCTGCCGGAGCCATAAAATCCCTTCTGCATCTTCCCCCTGGCTCGGCAGGGTCACTCTACATGGAGGGGTGTGCAAACACATCCAGAGGATGCTCCTGCCCTACACCATGGTGTGCATGTCCATGCTGCGCCCTTCCCATTAAATTACATCACCTTAAATGAGGAGAGGAAGAGCTGAGCGGAGCCAGATCTGTAATTTCTGGGGTTGGGACCAGCAAGAGGAACCAAATCCCTTGAGGTTTGTGCTTGTTGGGGTCAAACACAGGCTCTCTGCCTGCAAAAAAACAGGCCCCTTCACCTGCTCGGATTAGAGAGGTGGAAATCACCGGTCGACTGCGCTCTGCAAACTTGAGAGCACTTAATTGATATTAATCTCATCAATGCAAATCACATTAGCTCTCATAGAAACACTGGGCCTTTACCAATAGCAACACTGACTATTCCATATAAATCAAATTTACCAGCCTATAAACATTAGTACATCCCACAGACATATTCACCCTCATAAAAAACATCAATTGCTGCCTGACTATATTAGTGGAAATAAATTACAGAACTTTATCTCTCTGCCATGATTATGGGCAAAGCCACATAAAAGAGACACTTGGAAGACGCTTTTGTGTTGATTGTTACAGAAGTTGCCGATGCTGTTCGGCTTCTTCAAGCTGCTATGAATTGCATGTGATTAAGGGATTTGAAAACCTTCAATGACTAAATGATAAAAGTGTCCCTTTTGCAAGCCCTGAAACACCTGTGTGAGCATTTTTTGTGCAGGTGAGGAGAATAAAACCAAATTAACACCACCTCCTTTGGGAGGGATGCAGAATAGATTTTTTTACATTTTTTTTTTTTTTTTAGTGATGGGTGAACAAGACAAAGTGTCTGGTAGGAGGAGAAAAGAGTTTGTGCTATTCAGCTCCTCGAAAAGAAGCCTGTGAGAGGCTTTATTCCAGTGTGAGCACCTCTGGAAGAACAAAACATCCAGTAAAATAAGGGTAGAAGAGGGAAGCGGTGGCTGGGAGGGAATTGGATGAGGAATGAGCCTGGTGCTTCAAGCAGGCAGGGTGATTAACCATGTGAGCAAACCTCTTAAGGAAGAGGTGGGTTTTCCTGCGGAGACTGGTTGGTTTGAGAGATACTTCATTCCCACAAGAGTTATTGGGGAACTGGGGGAGATGAAGTGGCCTGTGGTGCTGAGAAGGTTGGTCTTGATGACTGAACATTGGATGTGCCTGTGAATCTGTGGCAGGAGGAATGAGGAGTAAGGTGGGGAATAGGAGACTTCGAAGCCATGGGATGTGTCTGCAGTTGTCCCCATGGTAGGGACAAGCCTTATCTTCCCCACACCCTCCAGTGTACCCATGGGTCTCAAACCATCTTTCCCTCACCACATCATTGCCTTATTCTTCTTCCCTGCCCTGGACACGGTGCCCAGGCTAGTTTAATGTGCTCTGCAGTAGATGAGCTCAGGGACATCATCTCTTTAAGTCCTGGCCAACTTGTTGGCTTTCCTGCCAGTTTCCCACCCAGTGAAGTCACACTGGGGTGCTGCAGATGGTCCTGTGTCCATCTGTCCCTCCTGAGCAGGGAGGAGGCTCCCAGCAGAGCTGATCTGCCTCCCCCATCTCATGTGCTTTATCTCTTCTTGGGGGTACTCATCAGCCCGGGTGACGGCATGGCGCCTGCTCCCGGTTGGCAAGAGTTGGAACAAGTCTCTCTCTTCTGCACCTCTGTGCTCTTTTTATCGAGGCCTTCTCCTCCAGGTCTGTCTCAGGTACGTGGTACCCCTGTTACCGTAGTAATGTGTCTCACCATCTCAGTGTCTGCAGCGCACTTATCCTTGTAACGTCCCTGCACAGCAGATGAGCACTCTTGTCCCCATGATACTTGCGGTGGAGAGAGGCACTAGGATGAAAAGCTCAAGTGAGATGGGGACCAAAAGAGCCCCTGAAAGCCTCAAAGACTTTGTGTGGTCACCCAGGTCGTGGACAAATGTCCAGGGCAGAGGTGACCATCACTGGTTGCTCATCTTCACCCTTGCTCAGCCCCATAGCAGGGTTTCTTGTCTGGCTCCACCACCGATGGTGCTTACAACCTCATCCCTTTTCTCTGTGCTTGGTGACAAGAAGTGATTAAGGGGTTTAATAATTTGGATGTATTCTTTGCTTCTGTCCAAGGCTGTTTGAAGAACAATAAAGTGATTCCAATTATGGCTTAGTACAAGCATCCAGGGATGCTTCCCTTGGCAGCGTGTCCATCTGTGTGATAATGTCTTCGAGGGCAGGACACCTCCCCAGGGGGACATTTTTAGGTACCCAGGATGGGCTCATCTTGGGCACGTGTAAAACCTCCATGGTGGTGTGCAGTGAATTTTGGGTTTTCCTTGGGGCGAAGTCAAATGCAAAAGAGATGCATGTGCCTGACGGCTGGGCTACAGAGCCCTTTGTACCTCGTAGGTTATTAATTGACAGGGTTTGTGTTTAATGCGGGAGTCTGGCTCCAGCCCAGCCTTCTGGGGCCTCCTGTGATGTCTTAATGCTGTGTCTGCCCTTTGGCAAGGAAAGCCTGGAAAGAAAAGCATGGAAACCTGCACTGCTGCAGAGCACATGGATGGGTAGGGAGGCTGGGGGGGCTGGAGGACAGCAGCCTCTCCTCTGGGGTGATGGAGAGCTCAGCTTTCCAGCAAAAATGAGAATCCAGCACTTGTAACCACGGGAAAAACCCTCGGTGGTAATGGGATACAAAGGCAGCTGTGTGAATCTGCAGGGGGGCCGAGATCGCAGCTCAGGGAAGGGGCGTGAGCACCACGTTACGGTGCCACATTGCCTCTTCCATCAGCCTGGATCTGCATGAATCTGCACCCAAATGTGTTCTCAGCCCGTAAAAGCTGGCTTCTCTCTCAGCTAAATCCAGCTTTTTCCAGGATGAGATAAATCAATCCCTAAAGTGCAGCTGGGGCAAAGACTGGTGTAGATGTGCTCTGGCTGCGTGTCCTGGGCTCCTGCACCAGATCCTCCCAGCCAAGCCCATCTCAGTAAGGCGATGGAAATGGGATGTTCCTGGGTCCTTTATCCCTATGCCAACACTCCCCCGGAGCACTCAGGGCCCCGCCACATGCTCTAGTCTAGCACTGACTAATTACCAGAGCGGTTGCCAGCTTGGGTAGCAGAACACCACCTAAATCCTTCTGTTTAATCTGGACTTTACAGGCAGATTGGAAAAAGCAGGAGGTAGCCACCATCGAGGGGTCCAACCCGCCTGTCAGCTCCCCTCTGTGGATGGGCACTGGTTTTAATATCACATCAACTCTAATAGACTTATTGCTGGTCTTTGCAAATTGCCCTCTTAATGATAGTTACAACTACAGTGTGTACAAATTACCCTGCTAACGACACTTACAGATGTACTAAATGCCTTTGCTTATTCATATAGCCAGGCAAGAAATAATTTAAAGCCAAAAGGTCAGGAGTGAGAGCGGGATGGGAGAGCATCATCTCCTTGGCAACTGCTTGGCTGGACCCATTCTCTGAGGGGCTGTCCACAGCATCCCACCAGCTGCTGCTCCGGCCTGTCCTGCTGCACATCCTCGCTGGGCTTGGATGTGGGATGGGCTTTTCCCATGGAACGGGCTTTCCTCCCGGGAGTCCCGGCACAGCGATGCTCCTTAGAGCAACATATGGAGGGGATGAGCCTGCTTTCTGCAGTGTGATAATTATAAAGCTGAAATAGAAACCAAGGAGAGGGAATTTGATCTCTATTGATTTAATATTTTGCCAGGAAGGGGCAGTGGTATGGGAGGATGTTTTCCGAGCCGTCTATGTTTCTGGTGGAACCGAGGCACAGCCCCATCACAACAGCCAGTGCCCCGCACCACGTCCTGCCCTCCAGCGGCTGCGTGTGCAGATCCTGGGCTGGGGGATGTAGATGGCTTTTGTGCCTCAGAAAAGGCTAATGACTGTTTAATTGGATCCTTCCACGTTACCTGTGTGTTAGTGGCTGGTCTGGCTCGTGATCAGAATCACGGCCAACCTGGGCTTATCAAAGCTGCTATTTTGATGCGAGGTCTGAGTAAAAGCATTTTTCTGGCTAACTCCAGTGCTTTGATGACTTGGGTTTATCACCTACCAAAATGAATCACCTTTTAGAGCTGCAGCGGGTGATGTGATAAGCAGATAACAACTCAGCTATGGCAGCTTAAAAAAGCACTTTCTTTGCCGGCATTCCAGCACTTTGGCAACCCTTGGGACATGGGGGGGCACGAGGACAGCAGTGTCTTGTCTCTGTGCGCAGCATGGTCTGAGGGCTGATGGGAGATCCTACAGCTTTTGCAGAGATTGTTGGTTGAATAGAGAAGAGGGAGCCAAATTAATGCCTTGTCCAGGAGGAAGGTGGGCAGCACTTGGCCGTTAGTTGGTGAGTTTGGAAGTAGCTGGTTTGCCAGCCAGTGAGCTGGTGATCCTCTCTTCCTCTGGAGGACATGGGGATGAGCTGAGATTACTGTGGGATGCACGTTTTAGGGGACTGAACACACAAACACATGAGAAATCAGGCTCTCTTATTTCCACTGTTCACAGAATGTCTTGGTTCTTTTTTTTCTTTGACATAAGTCTGGATTTTCTTATTATTTGCATAAAACGGTGATCCCTTTTTAAACGCTGCCAGATGATATATGATGGCAATGAGTTCCAGAGGCAAAATGTGTCATGCCGTTATGAGTTTCTCTAGTGAATTTTATTTAGCTGTTTCAATCCCTCTCTCCCACTATGGAGCTTCTGAAGAGCTTCCCATGGTGTGGGAAGAAATGCAGTGATGGGGCTACCCATCAGAAAGTCATGCTCAAGGTGGTCTTGAGCACTTCTTCATTCATTGACATGTCTTAAGCTACATCCAGCCTCAGCTTTAAAACATCCATAATTAATGCCTCTGCTAAAGACAAACAGTGTTCAGGAAGATTTATCATTTCTTCTCTTGTAATTACCTGTCAAAAATAAAATAATGGCCTTTTAGAAGGAATGGAGGGTTTTTTTCTTTAATTAATTAAGTATGCAGCTTGTCATGCAAAATCAAGGTCATTAAGATTGAGATGAAGATCACTGCCCCACTACCACTGCTCTTCTCACGGCCCAGCATGCACCCTTGGGAGAAGAGTTGGGGGAGATGTTTGAGGAGAGGGTTTATTCAAGAATCTAGCTTAATGAGCCCAAACTATATTTTATGTATACATTATTCACTGTGGAAGAGGCTCTTCAGCCTGTGCACCCTGGTCAAGGATGCTTAGAGGAATCTGTCATGGACCGGTCTGTGCAGACACAGACCAAGACGAAGTTTGCTACCCCTGAAATGTGCCTGAGACCTGCTGGCTTTGGAGCTCCTCTCCTGCCAGTCTGCAAGAGGTGCTGTGAGACCGGCTGTCACCATCCAGCAGGACAGTCCTCCCTCACAGGCAAGGAAAAAGCAACCAGGTGGTGTCTCACATTGCAGGTGACCCAGGAAACACCTGGCACTGAGTCCGAGTTTAGCTGGTCTGAACATCCCTTGTCCCTGCTGCATGAGGAATAGCTCTTCCTGGAGAAACAGGTAGCAAGCTCTGGATAGAACAGGGGTGGCACACAGCTGTGAAACAATCTGCAAACACAGACACCAGCGTATACTATCTACCAGCGTCCAGCCTCCAAACTGGAAACGTCGAGCCCCTGCTCCCAGGCCAGAGGTGCCAGTCCCAAAAGGGCTGCCCGGCCTCAAACCTCGCTCAGCGGCCCTCGCACAGCCCCACTCACATTGGGGCTGAGGGCTTTCCTCACCATGTACCAGTCCCCTTTGTCTCTCTCCCCCCAACAGTCCTATCCATACAGGTAAGAACTTAAGTGTCAGGAGAGGGAACCCAGCCACAGGCAGAAGGACATTGGAAGAGCCATGGGGTGCAGAGCGGAGGGTCACACCGAAGACAGAGAGAGGTTGCTGGATAGACGGAGACATAGAAATGGATTTTTCAGAAGCCATGTAGGAAGAATTAAATATTGGCAGGTGGGGTATCAGAACAGGAGAGGCGTCGAGAGGAAAAGTGGAAGGCAGCAGGGTACAGGGCAGCTTTGGCAGAAGAGCAAAAATCTTGGGGGATCCGGCCAGCCTGAAAGAGAGAGGGAGGCAGGGACAGGAAGGAGGCAGGCAGAGATCTGGAGAAGCATGGCAGGGATGGATTCCTCTGCTTTAAGATGCTCTTTGGGCAGCTGGCAAGCTGGCTGTGCAGGCTTATTTCCCTCTGGTAACAGACTCTATTAGCATGAAGTATTGTTTTCAGTGCTCTGCTGAAAAATGTTAGCTTTCTTCGTGAGAGGTATCTATTGGGTTAGGATTACACTGCCCATAAATGACGGAGACAGGCTCAATTCCAGGCACTTTCCCAGCCCATAATTGGAACACCATTATAAATTGTAAACATCTACTTTGTGCTGTAAATGCACCTTTAAATGCATCAGAGTGGGGAATGGCATGAAGTGGCTTCCAGAAGGAGAGCAGGGAGCAGAGTCCTCTGTCACCAGCTCCAGGTGATGGGGAAGGGGGCTGCGGACTATGGCACTATCACCCAAATACGTGAATTTTTCTCTGTTCACAGCGAAGCTCGCAGAGATGGATGCTCTTGGTTTTTCAGTGCAGAGGAGTAATCCTGCTCCTGCATCTTGTCCTTGAAGCTTGGCTCTGGACTTTGTCCCTTGCTCAGCTGCAACCAGAGTCACCCACTGCCTCTAGGCTTGGTCTCAGCATCCCCTTCCCCATCCCAGGCTGGGGATGTCTGAAGCCTCTAGCAAGCACCAGGCTGGACGCGGAGGGTGTCTGCAGAAAATGTGGACTTTTAATTGGAAAAGAAAATAAAAGAACTTCTGACAACCTACACTTTCTCCAGTAATTTGTTGCTGGATTATTTTTTTTTTTTTTGTTTTCTGTTTACTATGTGTGCTTTCATCCTGCTGAAATGTCAACTTTCCATCAACAAAAGTAATTTGATTTAAATTTTCAGCCATCCCTGCCTTTCTTTTAAACTCTTCTCTAGAGATATTTAAAGGGTGTGATAAAAGTCATATAGAGGTGATGGGGGCAAACAGTTTGTTTCATGTCCCCTCACAATACACAGTGACCTAAGTCTGACATTTATTTTAATGTATTATCAAGCTAATGATTTGTATAGACAAGAGCCTTTTAGCCATCAATGTGATGTGAGACACCATCAACGAAGCAATATTGCTAAGAAATGCAGAAAGTAATGAGTAATTGGGTTAACTATTCACTCATATGGTGTCAGTGATATTTTACTAAAGAGCAAATGCTGGAGCAGAGTACAGTATTCATCCAAACATACTAGGTCTGAAAATGCTTTGGTTTAGAGTCTCCAGTGTGACACGCTAACTTTTGAAACTTGAGATCTTTGTCCAGCTAAAATGATGCAGTGCTGAGCTCACTCTTCTTACTACTTCTGCGTCTGCTAGGTGTAAAGTTAGCATTTCAGCACTTATCGGTAGCACTTTACAGAGATCATCTCTTTCCATGATGTTCTTGGTGGACAGGTAAGCTCTTCTACTTGGCAGGACAGTCTCTCATGATATGGAAAGGACTATCACCTGCAAGGAATTCTCCACAGGCAAATCAAGAAATGAGCGAAATCACCTCTTTTGCCCAGCTGACTAATAATCAGCTAGGGAGACAACTCACCTCCTTTTCATCTCAAAAGTGAGGATTAATTCCAGATTTGGATTGCAGATGAGGGCTTTCATTTAGTCCAGGAAACAAAGGAGAAAACGGATGTTCCCATGTAAAATCAGCATTTTTATTATAGTATAAAGTGTATGTGCACCCCATGACTACCTAGAGGCATTCTCCAGAAATACATCTCCAAAGGAGCCACTGACCTTCTGCTGCCTGCTGCAGCTCCAAAAACGCTCAAGGAGACTTTTGCGTGGCAGCAGATGGAGGGACCCTATGTTATGGGCACGCAATGGTACAGGAGAAGACCCAGGAGCCCAGGGTATGGGAACATGTCCTCATGTGGGATATGGGACAGAAAACAGACACACATCCATAGGAGACCAGCTTCCATGGTGGTCTTCGTAAAAGTGCTTGGGGTAAAGGCTGCTTGGTGTCTCAAAAAAAGAGAGGAGCTGAAATAATTTAATTGCAGGGCTTAATTATCTTCACAGGGAAAACACAAGTGCTAAGGGTGCTTTCATCCAACAGAGCAGGGCAGGCAATGCTCGCGGTCCCGGCAAGAGGTGCTATCTCAGAGCAGGAGATGGGGAGGACAAGGCTATCAGAGGTGATGGTGTGGAGGTACCTGGTGGCTTGGGAAGTCCCCAAACCACTGACAGCCACAGGGTGACAGATAGAGCCAGTAGGAGAGTTGCTGGGAACACCCTCCCTCTTCTCTTCCCCAGGCAATGTCTGCTGCTGCAGTCCAAGGGGACATGGGGGCTTTGGTCTGAGGCATGAAAGCAGCTCTGATGTCCTCTGACTTCATCCCTTCTTGGCTGGAGGACCGTGCCGGAGTCAGTATCTGCGTGGTTGCGCTGGGGAGCTGATGCCCACTCCTGCAGAAGGGAGCAATGGCAGAATTAATTAGCTAGTGAAGTGCGAGTGCTGGGCACTGCTCATTTGCTGCTACCTGTGTATTAGTATTGTTTATTAATTAGATAATATATACAAGTTTATATGAATCTCATTTCAAATCCCAGCAAATTTGCTGGGCAAATATTAATAGCTATAAACACCAAGAGGATAGCAGAACTGCAAGCAGCTCAGGTTTATTAAGAACAAATCATGCTAGACGAACTTAATTACATTTTTGATAGAATTGCTAAATTAGGGGATGAAGCGAAGGCAGTAGATGTTCATATATCTTGATTTTTAGTAAAGCATTCAACTCGTCCACATGCGAATTGCTAGAAAATGTCATGTAAACTGGCAGGGACTCGACTATTGTCATGGGAAGAGTGGGATCATTGCTGATGAAAGGGGATGGGAGCATTGCAGCCCACTGGCAGCTGCCTGTTTGTCCTGGTGCTGAGATGCCTTGGTGAGCTGGGCTCTCCCGTGTGACGGTGGTTTCTCCTTCAACCCACAAGTGGGTCACAAGCCCCCAAACGTGGTGCATCAGTGAGTGTGGGGCTGGTTGCATGGGGGAGGGGATGCTGGGCATGGTGATGCTGGAGTGGGGCAGAGCTGGAGGAAGGCAGAGCCATCCCAGCAGCTCCATCATCTGCCACCCTAATCTGCCACAAAACTGGAGAGCCTGGACACGGGTCCTGTCCTGAAGAGGACCACGAGCTGGCAAAAAATATAATGGGCTGTATTGCAGCTTGGTGGATTGATGGCTGCAATGCTTGGCAGCTCCAGGACCTGCTGCAGCTCTCTGGAGTTTCTCTTCCTCAAGCACCATTGGTTGCAAGCAGGGAAAGATCTGGGTGGATATTAATAAGGATGTCGTGTCTTGTTGGCAGCAGACTTGTTTTTCTCCTCACCCTGTGCATGGGCAGCTTGCTGCAATTGGAGATCAGCAAGTGGTCGACCTCTGCCATCAGCAAGAGGGATTTTCACTTAATACAGCCACTGGGACTGCTAATGCTGCCATGGGGGATAATGCTGTAATGCTAATATCAGTATAACTCCGTAAGAGCTCCACCAGCACCACTGTTAGAAAGAGAATAAGAGATACTGCAATAAGTGCTCACCCTTATTAAGACCGTAATCCCAGCTCTGTTTTGTTTTTTTTTTTCTTTTTTCTTTCTCCCCTGTAACCAGTTTGAACATTGATAGAACAAATCATCAGCTTTATGTGTTGATTTTCCACTGCTTCAAGCTCATCTTGGATCACTTATGTTGGAGCAAAGCAGAAAATGGGATTCTGGGAGGGCTCACGGCAGCAGGGTTGCATGTGCAAGTTGGGATGATATCAGAGGGGGTCCTTCTCAATTAGATGGTATAGTTTGGGCTCTCCCACCCCCTCCTTGCCTCCCTCCTTTCTCCCTGCCTGCATCGAAGCACCCCTGCCCTTGCTTCGTTGTTGTACACCCAGGTGGGACTGCCAAGGGAGCAGCAGATGGGGACAAGCCACCAGATCTGCACCAGGCATATGGGGGCAAGAGCAGTGTGTTTCCACAGCATCGTGTGTTTGGGATATTTCCATGCCAGCAAAAGTCTTGCAAAAGATATCATCACCTGGATCAGATAGAAATAGAAAAAGGTGTTTCCCTGCAGTCGGACCATGCTTTGGGAAGAGGAATGTTTCAACCAGCTTCACCAGGAGTTTGGTGACAGCAACACTCCGTCCTTAGCTCAACAGCTACCCCAAGATGCTACAAGCTTGGGAACCATCCTCGGGCCTTGTTGAACACTCCTTGATGTGCCCTTGCTGTTTTATCGTAGGCACATCAGCTTCGTTAGAAAGCTGCCATCTGCACTTGTCTTGTTCAGTGCGATTTGCTTTGTTCCTGGCCAGGAGATGCATTTGATCACCTGCAGTGGCAGTTCCCTGGGTTCAATAGACGCATGTGCTTTAGCAGCGCTTTCCTTAAAAAGACAGATGGGTTTGAGAGGGAATGAAAGCTTTGCATGCTGCATGGGGAGGCTTTTCCTGGGATTTGCATGTTTACGCTGTATTACTGAGGCCACAAGCTGAGGGCCTTTGAAAAAATGTTTAATTCCCAGGAAAGGAAACGCAGTCATTGATTTTTATTTTTTTTTCCTTTTATGGCAAGAGAGGGGAATAGCTGGTGCTTGGGAATGAGTGTACCCCCCATCCACCGTGGGCTGCAGGACCAGCTCCATCCCATCTCTCGGGGTTGCTCCATTCCCACCATCTGTGAGTCCATGGCCACACAGAGATCAGGAGCTCAGACCCCTGGACCAGGACACGTACTTGAAAAGCATGAGATTTTCAGAAGGGGATGTCAGGTGCCTTTTATTCCTTCCTCAGATCTAAGCCTTTCAGTGCTGTTTCAAGGGGTTTTTGTGGCGGGTCTTTTTCCCTCTGACTCCAGGAAAGCTGGGAACCTGCTTAAAGTAAAAATGAGTGCTGATGTTCCCATGAAACGAGATCCTGGGAACTGGGGTCTCAAGACCCAGCCTTGTTTCCTGAGACTGGTCTCAAAACTGTGAACCAGCAGCCTTGTGGGAGGGATGGGTATCAGCCAGGCCAGACATTCTGTGGGGTTTCCTCTCCTTAGTGGCATAATTAAATAGAATTACTACCATGGGACTTCCTGAAACAGGTCACTGCTCTCCTCCCATTGTCACCAGAATCCCAAGAAAGTAGTGGGTGCCCTGGAAATGGGGCAAAATCACAAGGTTTTGGTGCAACCTCATATAGGATTCCCCCTCCCTTCCTTCTCCAGAATACCTCAATTTTGTCCATCGTTATGATGATTTTGTCCATCCTCAAATATGGTCATACCTAAACATCTTGACCTCACCTCTGCTCTTGCCTTTTATATCTTAGGATACATTAATTGGTTTATTTCTCATTTATTAGCCCTAATTGCCTCTGCTGTTCACAGGGTTGAACTCTGGGCTATGGGACAGGTCAAATGGATGCAAAAGGCAGAGGCTCTTCCCAGCCCAGCATGCTCCGGCCAAAGCCACAAACACCCCTTGTGCTGTCCTGGAAGAAGAGCTATGACCTTGCATGGCTGGATTTACACTAGCAACCAGTGCTCTACGAAAGAGAAAAAACTCTTTGCAAAACAGAGGTTTAAGCTTTTAAAGAGCCAAGTGCAGCTGCTTGCAGAATAAAGGGATATAAAGCAGGTCATGAGATACCTGCATCTTTGAGGGGAGAAGAGCATTTGTGGTGAGGGGCTTTGCAATGTGATGGCAGGGAGCTGGGTAGATCTGTGCCACCTGCCTGTGCAGCAGTGAGATCTTGCTCTGCTGCTCCTATTTTGTAACTGAACATAACCCAGGTAAAATTGATTCACTGCCTGGAGCTTTATAACGAAAATTAATGTCTTTGGTGCATAGCTGCTGTCTTCAGGGTATGTGCAAACAAACAACCAAAAAAATGTAGTGTGGTGTAAAATCAGGGTTATATATGCTTTGAATGCTAATGTTTTTTAAATTGTCTTGATTTATGAAGTGTTTCTTTACTGAATTTCCCTGATATTCATCATGCTTACTGCAACTTTGCTGGAAATCTGGATGAAGTTAATTAAAAAAAAAAGAGACATATAGCTGGACAGCTGGACATCACTTTTACACATACTGAGACATCGTGGATCAGTCACAGCATGGCTCTGCAGAGATGGGATCACAGAGACAGGATCACAGCTCTGTCTTCTTGTGGTTACATTCACGTTCTTCAGGGATGGACAATTCTGAACCCAGGAATATAAGGAGGATGTTTTAGTACATTAGCTTTTACATCTACCATATGATCAAGGGGCAGGTGAGGACCATAACCTCTGTATCTCAAGTAACATCAGCCAGAGCAGCACATCTGGCCACAGCTGGAGTCAACACATCACAGTTGAGATATTCTCGTTGAGGAAACACCATCCGCACAGAGAACCACAGCGGTGGCAGGAACGAAAGCTGTAGGCACCATAGGAAATGCCTCTGTGCCTGGAGGAGCATCCCCTAGATGTTGGGCGCCTTCAGGGGACAGCGTGTGAGCTGGGGCTGGGAGGACACCATGGTCTTGACTCATGAGAAAAGGGCTTGCAGAATTCCATGCAGAGTACCAGGACTCAGCAGGGTTCACTCTAGAGGTAATCATCTTTAGCTCCAGCAATTATTTGTTAACTGGTGGGGGATTAAAGGGAGAAAACCTATGAAACAGCCCTTCACACACCCGAGTGAACCAGACATGGACCAGCTCAAAGCCAGAAGGGATCCAGTCTGCAAGCTGGGGAGACTGGGTGGGGGGATGTTCGAGCATTTATTTCTCTACATTCATTATAATCAGTTGGGAAAACATTTCACAGGGTCTCTCCTGTCCTTCACACTTCCTCAGGAAGTCCCTTTCAAGCTAACAAGCTCCTTGCCATGGCAGTAAGGTGAAAATAGCAGGGAGAAGAGGAGCTTGAGCACATCAATATTATTCCTCCATCTCTGCCGTGAAGGTTGGGATGGGAATGATGGGGACGGCAGCGGAGGGTTTCTCAGTTCATGGGAACCAGTTGCTCTCCTCCTCTTGAGGTCCTAACCTCACCAGCGGGGACCAGTGCCCTGCAGGAAAGGACAGTCAAAACATCAGTCTCAGCCTGCTGTGAGCAGAGCAGGATTGTGCCCTCTCCTGTCGCTGCTGCTGGAGATACAGAAACAGTGGAGAGCTGCCATGAGCATCCTTACAGCAGGGGAGGGAAGGAGGCGTTAACGGTGCGAGGGCGTCAGGTCGCTGAGAGGCTGCACAGCCACAGTCAGCTGGGCTGCAATTTAAAGATGTGTGCACTACATGCTCCAAAGAAACATTTCTGTTTTATCACATGCATGGACACATGTGCACATGTTTCCTTCTGCTTTCCCTGCATTGGCCATCCCTGCATGCTGTAGGTGAGGTTCATCTCATCTGCTTTTTGGTCCCTACAATGCTGATTTGGGGGCTGAGCTCATGCCAAGCTAAGTTGGCCAAATGAAACTTTAGGACCCCGGTGGCCTCCTGGAGATGTGTCTGTGGCCATGAGGACAGACCGAGTGCAGGAGTGTGCGGGGAGCAGGAACAAGGCATACCCCATCCTCTCTTTTCCTCGTTCTGCCTTTCTAAATCGCATCGCACTGAGCTACCAAGGCATCTCTGGCTCCCATCCATGTCCTCATTGCTCGGAAAGTCTCGGCTCCTGGCTGGTCTCACTTCACCACTGACATGATGAACTTTCCAATGTTTTTTTTCTTTGTTCCTTGCCACAGAAATGCTGTCATGCCTACTGTTGAGGCATCACTTTAATTGCACTGGGAATAGTCCTTAATATTCCCCTTGGCTACGTGAATCTTGCAGCTGATCCTTATTAAATATAATGGAAGCCTTTTAGACACCTTTTTTCTTGAGTTTTTGCACTTTAAAATACTTCCAGGTGACTGAGTGGGTGTTCTCAGAGGTTTGAAGGAAGTAGGCTGAGGAAAGGCCTGGTGGGAGGCTAAATGCAGTGGGAGAAGGATACAGCTTGCAGGTGCAGGAGGACCCCACAGACCCCTCCAGATCCAAGCTGCCATTTCTCCCTGCAATACCCAACTGTTCACTCAGCCCAATTCGCTCCTTTTAATGACATTTCTTAAATAACTAAGAAACTTGCTCAACTGCCCCCATGCAATTCATCAGCACAGAGCCATGAGTTTGGCACTTTCTGCAGGAGGGCCTGAGGAAGAAGACACTTCCCTGCCAAGTTCCCCTTTTCCTTTTCCTTAGGGATCCTGATCAGATGGATCCATGTACACTTATACTATGTATCCAAGTGGCTGCTTGAGAATTTAATTATTACAGTGATTTTAGGAGTGTGAGCTTTGCCAGCCAATTAAACAGCTCTGAAGCACCAAGTTCCAGCTTCCCAGCTTGGTAATGCCCAGCCCTTTCAGATGAACTTTGTCAAGGTCCATCTACCAGTGAAGAAGGTCACTGAAGCTTTAAGCTTACCATGCCAATAGCAAAATATAGCTAAGGAGATCTCTAGGAAAGGTTGGTCCACCTCCCAGTGGACCATGCTCCCATGTAGCCTGGCTCCAGTGATTCCTATCTCTTTCAGAGAAGGGTGGTGGTGATCACCCGGACTGGCTTGCGGAATTTTTCTTGGTTTCAGGCTGCATCTGTTGCCTCCTTCTGGCTCTGCACTTCATGAGTATGGTGGGATTATCCCAGGGCCCATCAGGAGCATCCATTCCTATGTAAGTCCCAGTATCTCTGCTAGGCCCCTCCCATATTTTTGGGACAACTCCAGAAGTAAAGACATCTTCTCTTTATTACATCCTTTAGGGTTACCTGAGAAGCATAAGATCTTGCAAACAAGGGAATCAACCAAAATTTCAAGCCTTTTCACGTGCTAACAGATCTCTAAAAAATGAGACCCTTCAGACACAGATTTTCATAGCAAAGTTTGTGCTATGCTGTCAGCCCTCTGGGCAGGTGGGATGAGAGCTTCATGGGGAACTCACTGCTTGTATTTTCCTATACTCTTTTCTTCCTATTAAAGTTCCAAATTGTTAGTGCCACACGAATGAAATCCATTGGCTTCATCAGAACTGCCCCTTAGTTGCTTTATAAATCACTTGATAGAGGAGTAAATGAAGCTGGCTGGTGATCAATTGATATTCAGCATCAATGCAGCTGGGCAGTAGCACTTCTCTTCTCTGGGCTTACCAACGAAGATGAACAGAGCTGCCTCTACTTGTGCTTGCTCCTAAAATCACCCAAAAAACAAGTGTTCTGACCCTTTTGGGGTCTAGGCGAGCCTACAGTCCCAATGTGAGTGGGGCTGTGTGAGGGCTGCTGAGGGAGGTTTGAGGCCAGGCACCCGTTTTGGAGCTGGCACCTTTGTCCTGGGAGCAGGGGTTCGACGTTTACATTTTGAGGCTGGACGGTGATTTTGGTCAAGAGGGATGGCAAGTCACTGTTTGGACCTTTTGCGGTGGGTAGGTGACCCCGCAGCCCCAGTGTTAGTGGGGCTGTGCAAGGATCGCTGATGGAAGTTTCTTTCTAGGAACATCTTCTCCATGGCTAGTATTTTTGTTGCGCATTGAGGAAGAAATCATCAGAGGTGTGTGCTGGCACTGGGTATCCCAGGTGTGTCTAATTAGGATGGGGCTGGGCCTAGTTTTTAAAAGAGCTGCAGGTGGTGAAGGGGCAGGAAAGTTCTTTGTGTGGTCACTGGGACTGAAGGTGGGGCTTGCCCTGGTGTGCCAAGGGTTCTAGTTGGGGAAGGGGTTGCCTGTGCTTGACTAACCTTGGGAGCTGGCCTAGGAGAGAAACAAAGGGGCTGCCACAGGCAGTTTGCTTGGACAAGGAACAGCCAGACCGTGTGGCAAGGAAGGATCCCTCCCAGCATTCAGCAACAGCATGCACCATCAGCGAACAGCACCAGGAGTTCGGTGCCTCCATGGGCCAGTCGTGTGAGCTGCCGTGCCTCTGGGAAGGCTGGTGGGAGAGGAGCATTGAGGCACCCGCCACCTGCTCCTGGGTGGGCGAGGGTCAGGTAGCCGGCACTGTGGAGGAGGGAGGAACAGGGCCAGAGAGAGGCCTCGGGGTGGTGAAGGTCTCCCACTGGTGCCAGGAGGTGGGGCGAGTCGTGTGTCTGGGCCCATCTCTGCCATGCTTCCCCACATCTCTAACTGCCTCTTTCCTGTCCCTGCCTCCATCTCCATTTCAGACTGTTTGATACCCAAAGATGTTTTCTCCTCTACCGATGCTGCCCTGTACCCTGCTGCCTTACACTTTTCCTTTCTAGGCCTCTCCCGATCTGGCACCCAACCTGCTATTATATAATTCTTCTTATGTTACTTCAGAAAAATCCATTTCTATGACTTTGTCTATCCAGCAACCTGTCTCTGTCTTCAGTATGTTGCTTGGCTCTGCACCTCATGGCTCTAACAAAGTCCTTCTGCTTGTAGCCGTCTATTGGATTCCCTCTCCTAAGCATTAAAGATGACCTGTATGGATAGGACTGTTGGAGGGAGAGAGAGGTAGGGAATTGTTAGGTACAAAGGCGAGCCCGCAGCCCCAATGTGAGTGGGGCTGTGCGAGGGCCGCTGAGGGAGGTTTCAGGCCAGGCAGCCCTTCTGGGGCTGGCACCTTTGGCCTGGGAGCAGGGGCTTGGTATTTCCAACTTGGAGGCATGGCTCTTGTCGTGGGCAGGAGGGACACTTTTGCAAAGGCACCTGTGATGCTGAGCATCCTCCCCTCGGGCGAGGTCTTGTGCTCAATCTCAGGATGTGGGTGAACTGTGTTTTCAGGCATACACGAGCTGCTTTCTCCCTGGGAGCATGCTTTGTGAGGAAAACCTCCAGCTGTAAAGTTGCAGAGTGGGCCTGAGAGGGGAAGAGTTAGCTGCTGTGGTGCTCTGATGGATGTTTCACGTAAAGCAGAATAGCAGGATCCTCCCCATCCCACAGGCATTGTTACTCTCCCAAAAGGGTCCAATAGTTTTGCTGTTGTAATGGAGGAAGAATTGGTTGGGCAAACTTGAAAAATTCCTGAATCGAGCTTAAATATTACAACTTGAGTGTGAAGCACCCCCCAGTATCTCTACTCTAGCATGTATTAGGTGACTTCTGCCTGTTTAGCTGTGACAGACTTTGTCTTCTACTGTGCACTTGGCTTCCCAGTGATGGAGATCAGTGTCAAGTTTGATGCTTTAGTAAAAACTCAAAATAACTGAAAATTGAGGAGCACATTTTATACCCTTCCTCTAGTAGTGGTGGCTTGCTCCGTCCCATGCTCCGTTCTCCTGTATCCAGCACTATGGATCCCCTGGAATACCCAACCAATATAATATGCTGTGCAAGTAGCTGGGTGTCTCCTGTACTTCCCAGAGGACTCCAGAGCACAAGTAAAACACTAGTAATTAAAAAGAAAACTGTTACAAACCCAATCCTTACCATAATCTGGAGATTGCTTTGATAGAGCATGGTATTAGAGCATTTATAGAGCATTTCTCCTCCAGTTCTTGGGGACCTACAGCAATCCCTGCAGTGCCACATTGGTGCCTGTGACTCTCCATATCAATGATGGGATAAATCTGTGAATGGCTTTTATCCTGCTTTTCTGTTCTCCCTTTGCTCATCTCTCAAGGCTTTTGAGTACCTTGAAGGGAGTTTTACACTCTGTTCACCAGATTTTTCTCCCACCCATACCCTGAAATGTGTTTGTGCATCCCAAATCATGGTAGGGCTGACTTATGTCATTGATAATGAAACCAAAATATTGGATTTTCTAGTTCCTTGGACCTTCCAGTCCCTTGAAGGGAGAGCTGGTGTCCCTTTCTGTGCTCCTCACGGGCAAAGTCATGTTCCCCCAGAAGGTGACCATCTCTCTCCTGTGAATTCAGAGAGGACTTAAACTTCTTGAGCACACTTAGATGCCCAGCTTTTCTGCCTGCTGTGTGGGGAAAACCTCCCATCCTGCTGTGGCTGTGTGTCTCAAGGCTGTGGTACAAGCTCTTGTGTTCCCACTTCCCTTGCTCCTTGGTATCCATGCTCATCCTCCTACCACTTTTCCACATGCTTCTCATCACTCCCTGGCAGCTCGTCTCTCTCCCTGAGGCTCAGTGGTACCAGACAGATGATGTCTAAGCCACCAGGGTGCATTTTGGTTACACAATCTCTGCAGCTTCCATAAAGCCATTCCTGAATTCAGAAACAGCTCTTCCATGCCATTCAAAGAAACTTTTTCTCCTCTTTATATACACACAGTCGGCTTTTCCTCACAATGCTTGGTGTTATGAGAGTTTCTGAATATTCATCTGAAAGCCAGGCACTTGCTGACTTGATGCTGTCTGCTGCCATTCTGCAACACTTTTATTTCTGTCACCCCCCTCCCTTGCTCCTTTAGCTCTGCTGTTCCCCTTTGCCTGCTTGGCAGGGCTGGAAGCCATAAACAATTACACTGTTCTGCAAGAACAATTGCTTTTCTAACTAAAATATCTGGGAAAAAAAACCTCCAGTTGAATCTGAATGAGGATGCATTTGTTTGTTTTTCCCTCGCTGAAAGGAACTAATTATTTTGGGCAGAAGAGAAACTTTTCAGTTACCATTTGGGAGTCGAAAGATGCAAGGTCCTGCAGGAGGTCTGAGTTCAAGCCTAGTTGTGGCATAGCCAGAGCAAAGGATTCACGTGAAGCTTTCCCACTGCCTCTGGGCTACGTGGCCTCGAGTGAGGAGATGCTCTCAGGCTGTGTAAGGACCAGCACTGATCAATCACATGTGTTTCCAATGAGCCCAGTCCTTTTTGGTCACTGCCCAAAGGGTATATAAGCCTTGGGCTGGGTGGTCTGTGCTTGGTAAGGTTGGTCTTTGGGGTTTTGCTGGATGGAGGGTTTTTTAAGTGGATCTCCTTGGCCTGATGTGGACAAGAGAGGTGACAAATGATGTGTTTGTGGTGGTGAGGAAGCTCCTTGGGGAATTGGGGATTGTTCTCTGTTCAAGTCGATGTGTAAGTACTTTTTGTGAAGTGGAGCACAGTAGAGAAAAGTGAGCGCATCTCCTGCCACCCCTGAAATACCCTTTCCAGAGAAGAGCCCCATGGGCTTGACTCCTGCCTGGTGGAGGAAGAGTTCCCATACTGACACTGGAGGTAGGTGCCTGGATGATGAAGCATGGGGGCGTGGGGGGTGTCCAGGGGTGCGCCAAACTCTGCCCTGGGCTTTCTTTTCAGGGCACAGGCACCTGCAAGTGCCCAGTGTCTGAATTCACAGCTGGGCATGGATCAACCAAAACTCTGCTTCTTTTCAGCTCATAAACTACCCTTGGGTCTTTCTCAGAGGTTTTATTTGTCTTTCTGGAATTTTTAGCCCTTGGCATGTACACATTACTTTTTCTGGCACCATAATCATCTCCCTAAGAAATGGCTTGAAGGTTGTGTGGGTTTTTTACTGCTACATCTGAAGGCAGTCTGGCCTTTATTAGAGAGTCTTGTGAAATCTGTATTCATGGATCTGACTCTTTTAAATCTTTTACAAGCTCATTTTCTGTTTTCCCCTCACTCTGTTTTCCACCATCACAAGTAAAACTTAAGGAACTGTCCTCAAATACTTCCATTATTTATCTAGATCTTTTTTCCTTTCCCCAGAAGCTTTGGATGTACCTGTTGCACTTGTGCCTGCCCATGAAAAGAGCAGAGCAATCATTGTGCTGTCCTGTTCCTGTGCCCCTGGGGTTCATCCATCATGGACTGCCATGCAAACCCTTCCTCCAGGCTGGTGGAATGCTGGATGCAGCTGCATCAGTTCTCCTGTAGTCATTTAATGTTACAGCTCCCAATAAGTTCTCCAGTGCTCTGTACCTCTGACTTCAGCAACTCTGTTAAGCAAGATTGATTGCAAGAAAAGCCTGTTATTAAGAGCTGAATTGGTGGGTGAAAGCAAGGTAAAGCATTTCCAAAGGTTCAGCTGCATCCTGTGAACAGTCTACCCTTTGCTCCTTTCTTTTATTCCTCTGCACTGAAAACACGCAGTAGCCTCAAGCAGAACATGCAATGAGGAGTAAATAGGGAGTGGTTGAATTTCCTGGAATAATTTGCTTTGTAGCATGTGTTGGAGGCAAAACTTCGGGTCTTGAAGTGTTTTGACAGTCTGGGCATGGGATTAGCAGTTGCTAATGTTGCTTGCCTTGTGCTGTAGGTTCTTTGAATGAAGCTGGTGCTTTTTTCTTCTTTCTCATTAAAAAAAAAGACAAAAATGGAGCAAATTAACAACTCTGTTCTGTTTGAGTTTCTCTGTTTGGGGACTCTGTGTGCATCACTCCAATCTCTGCACTTCTTGCTCAACCTATGATTTAAAGAAAAAATACCCAAACACCTACTTTTTTCATGTTAATATTCCCTTTGTCTTGGACAAATTTATCCTGACTGAACCTAAAGCAGGCTGCTGGCAGGTTTTCTAGCTCTTGGGGTTTGCTTGATTAAAAAAATAGTGATACAAATGCACAGCCTGAATGTCTTGTTTGGTAATAACAAATAATACAACTCAGCTGTGTATTTTTTTCATACCATGCAAATAAAAAGAATAAAAATAAAGGGATAGAAATATTATGAAAGGAGCCTTTTCTGAGTTCCTGGAGGTAAGTAAAAATTCATCAGGTTTTTACAGTGCTTTCACCTAATGGTTGAAATAACCTTTGTGGAGGAGGCAGCAATGAAATGTGTGTTGGTATGGTATTACAGATGCAAATCTCACAGTGGATCTTTTCAGAAAGAATTTGCCTGGGCATGGGGTTTCAGTTGAAACCCATGTTAACTGATTGCCAGTGAAGGCAGACAGAACTTCCACTGAACATTTCTGAATGAAAAGCCCCAATTTTCCATTAAATATTTTTCCCCTATAAAGTATCTGTTTGATGTTTTGCTGGAAAATTGAAAAGTCCCAGACTACTAAAACATCAGAAGCTAGGTTTTTTAGGTGACTTGTCACAACTGGAAGTGTAAATCCAGGTGCTTCTCTTTATATTGAGATTGAGGGGCAGTGAATTCACCTGGTGTTGTGGATTCAGCTGTAGCACCTCAGTAATTTTCTTCCCAAGGCTTTCTGAATAATGCAGATGTTTCCAGGAAGGCCAGCTCACTGATGCATTTTGTTCCTAGGCCTTTGAGGATAAACTTGGGACTTTAGGACATTCACTTATTGCAGGATTCTGACTTTATGAAAAGACAATATTTGTGATTTGTACAGTAGGTGATGAAAGCTGGACCAGAAAATTCAGGTTTTTTCTAGCACAAGGGGATGGTAAGACCTTTGTGAAAAAGGTTGATGTTTTGTGCAGCTATTGATTATTGGTCATGGCAACAACAGGTTAGGCAAGATGATATCCAGCATATCATCTGGTTTAGGCAAGATTTGGTTTATTTGGCACTTGTAGTAGGGAAAAACAAGAGCCTTGGGCTCAGGGCTGTGTGGAGCTCCTGATGATCTTTTCCCTGGAAAAACTGGATTTCTGCAGACCATCTTGATTTTTTTGGTGACAAATTGTGTTGGGTTTTTTGTTTTTCTAAGAAGCAAAAACCTTTAACCTGAATTTTCCTGGTTCTCTTCAAAGATAATAAAAGTGTGCAAAAACATGACAACATCTCTAGGAGTGTATACCATGCTGCAGCCATCCAAGGCTGGTGGGCTTTATCAGAAGAAAACATTTCCCAAGGGATTTAGGCGCTACTCCATAACTACTGGTTATGTAGGGAGGGAGTGATATGTGGGTGACCATCACTGCTTAGGTGGGGGATGGAGGTGGTCTGAATGAATGGACCAGGGTCCCCATGGGGAGGAGGGGGGGATTTGGGGCAGTGACTTGAGGAAAGGATGGGTTTATCTAATGGGGAAGGGATTTTGATGATTGGAGCAGGGACAGAGCAGTTGTTTCTGTTGTGCACGAAAACAAAGGAAGGTGGTCCCAGGCTTGAGCCTCCAAACACCTAGGGAGCTGTTCCTCTGCAGCAACAATTCTCTTTTTTCTTTCTTTTCTCCCTTCCCTGGCAAAGAGCAGTCTTTCCCAGAGCGCTGTATGCTGCTGGCCCAATTTGTGGAAATAAACACAATTCTGGTGGTAGCCTCCTGATCACAAAAGCTTACCTGTCTTTGGAGTGTGCCCTGCCTGCTTTGGTTGCTGCTGGGATTTCTTTTTGTAGTTAGCCCCAGGTGGCATGTGGTATCTGTGCAGTAATTAAGGCTGTTTGCTAATGGCTCTCTGCAGACAGCAGTACACCTGTAAGATCATTAGCAGAGATGTGGTGTGAGAAAGATGGTCCCACCAGAAGGATGAGGTTAAGCCAACATGTAGTGGTGTAAGTGGCCATAAAGACAGAGATGGGGAGCCCCAGTGAAGGGTTTTGGGGTCTGGTGGGTCAGAAATGGGTTTGCACAGCACATGTTGCAACCTGGGAACCAGGTCACGGCCATGGGGAGCAAAACCACATTTCACCTGGGTGTTTCCAGCAAGAAAATGCTGGAGTTGTGGTTCCTGGGACACAAAGTTTATCTCCTAACCATCCTCTGCTTGGTGCAACCCAGCCCTGCTCATGATCACCCATGGCCCAAGTGTTTGAGACCTCATCCATCAAAATGGAGTGGTTTTGAGTGAGGTTCTGATTAAACCTTCCCCTGATGGGACTCTAGCAGAGGGTGGGGTGCAGGTGAGCTCCTACAGAAATGTCTGCAGCTTCTGGTTGATTCATATCAACCTGTTTCAGTGGAGAAAAGTTTTCCCTGAAGGTGCTTCTCTGGCATTTTTACTGGCATCACATAAATGAAGGTGAGACAACTGTTTAAAGCAGTAAAAAATAAGTGGGAAAAGGGTTGTTAGGCAGATCGGAGCTGAAGATGAGGCTTCATTTAAGCAAGAACACAGGTGAAATGAAATTTAAGCTGTGTTTTATGGGAAAAGCAGTAGTGAATAAACTCTGCAGATCATCTTATTTCATTTACTGCTTCCCCTGTAAATTGTGCTGACTGTCAGTGTTTTGGGCAGAAGTGCGGAACCTGCAGGGTTTTATAACTTCAGGAGAACCGATGGATTTTATTGGGTTTTAGCCCTGGGAAGAGTATCTCCTCTTCGCTTTGGGGCACAAGGAAACCTCTTGGTGCTCGGTAGCTCTTTGCAGCATCACCTTTTCTGGCTGGGAGTCCACAACAAAGACTTCCCAGTCCAGCAGAGAGAACATCATTAACATACTAAGCTAATTATCTTTAGAAACAAGAGCCATTGATTTCCATCCCAATGGGAACACTGTTTTTTGAACGTGGTACAATGCATGGAGTTGATGTGACATGAGGAGACCCTGTGGAGAGAGGTGACATGGCCAGGGGGACAAACACTTCTCACCCATGTTTCCTGCTGAATTGATGTCAATGGAGGCAAACTGCATTTGAGGTTTGATGTACAATAATGCCACTGGTGGAATTATGCTGATCCATTAGCTCCCGAGCTGCTTTGAGCTTCCTCCATCACATGTGGGCCGCACCGAGCAAGTGCTGCCACATGCTAACACAACCTGCCATCATCGCTAGGTGATAAAGTTTGTTCATTATTGGCTTGTTCCACATTAGCCTCTTTGAACACACAGTCATTTTGCAGCTCCTGTTGTTGGACTATTTGGGGACAGGAGATTCGTATCTGTGTGGGAAACAAAGCGCTCTGCCATTAACCAGATGAAAAATAGAAGGAAGTAGCAGGGGTTTTTCCCATTGTTTGAGAAGCATGTGTATGGCTTCCTTCCCCTTTATTTTTTCATTTGGCTGCGTTTCAGCACTGGGCAGAGGGTTATATGTGGGGTGGAGAGCAGATTTGTAAAGTGCCATTGGACCCACTTGGGTGTGACACAGCACATAAATGCAAGATCATTATAAGAACTGATTCCTTGGAAGTAGAGGGGAATAAACAAACATCCAACACATTTCTCAGAGAAATGAGTTCACTAGGTAGTAAGTTATGCTATGGAAAGGAAAAAATCCAAGCCTCTACAACATTTAAAGCATCATACACTAATCACTTGGATAGAACTGATGGCTCTTTCCTTTCTTTTAATTGTGCTCGGTCATTAGTTCTGAGGGAGGAGGAGGGCTGTGACTTCACTGTAGCAGCAGGAAAAGTCAGTGCATCTGTGTTGCCTGGAATAAGTGGATTTCTTAGCAGTTTCTTGGGAGCGTGTCTTGCCTCTCGAGGTTCCCTGAAATATTGGTTTGCCAAAAATCTGGTCTGCTGTGTGCATGTGGTGTGTTTAGCCCCAGGCTTGGCAGCCCCATGCAGGCTCCTAATGAAATGATCCGTCGGGAGAGCGGTGCCCTGGGCTGAATTTGTGTGTGGACCGGAGCAGCCGCCTCTGCTCTCAACCTGGTGTGGGTGCCTGCAGGATTTGGGGACCAGAGCTCGTGGGTCCACGTGGCACAGCCAATGCAGGCAGGCTCAGCACCCTGCCATGGCCATGCTTGGGCTATATTCAGGTCTTAGTGGGTTGAATTCAGGTGTTTTAGGTGCCTTTGCATCACGCTGCATGTAAGCCCTGGTCGAGGTTATGGGGGCCAAGCAGCACAGTGGGCTCCCTAATGTCACCTACTACTAAAAAGTCAGAGACTGGGGTGTCTTACTATTCTTTCGGCTTTTATTTTCTTTTCTTCCTGGACCAGGTTGCCCACACTGACCCTCCTTGGGATCACAACTGCATTCGAGATGCCCTTTAGCAGAGCAGCCTCCTTTGAGCTGCTGTCGTGACAGCCCCAAGCCCCTCAGCATCAGATCTTCTGTTTAAAAGGCACTTCCAAATGTTGATATCTTTTACTTTTAGCAAATTACTGTATAGCCACTAATATGATATGGAGCAGCATAAACATTTTTATGGCCAGCAATAGTCATGGATAACTTCTTCATATATAAACTTCCCAGCCCATTAGACGTTCTTAAATAATTCATGTTATATCATCATTTAAGCCTGCGTGGCATTGCTTTGAGATGATTATGATTTGTAACAAACCTCCACTGGGAGTGGTAATGTTACCACAAGTTACTGGTTTAATATAGGTGATTGCAAGTCTTGTGATGCTGCCTTGGGGTTACGAGGGGTGAAGTTTATTATCGATGGCTGGGTTATCTAGTAGGGGTCTGATCAAGCCAAGATGCTGTGCTGGCATGGATGAGGAGGTGACGTGGGACTGGAGGGGGGAGCTGAGGTCACTGGTGTCTGGCTTGGCAGAGCTGTGCCCATGCTGTCAGTGCCACTGAGGATATCTGGGTGCAGGGACTGTGGGCTGAGATGATCTTTTCTATTAGATGTTTGCAGAGGGACCTTTTCTTGCCCCGTTGCAGATTTGTGATGCATGCAGCCTTCCTGGCTCCAGGAGCAAGGCTGGGATCTCAAATGGGCACAGCCTTGTGGAGAGGAGGAAACTGCAGTGTAGCCCAACTGTGCATCTGCTCAGAGGTCCATGGGACTCTGAAGCAAAAACTCAGGAGGGTTTTTTGGTCCCAGGTGGTCCAACAAACCCGCTCCACCAAGTGATGGAGACTGATTGTCTACATGGTGCCTCTCTCTCCTCCATGATGCTCTTGGGTTGGCACCAGCATTAATTTTCTTTTGCAGCCCTCTCCCAATCCACCCTCATGTTTAATGGATGAAAGCCTTTCCCTCCTCCCCTGCCACAGATGGCAAATGGAGAGCTCTTCTCTGACAGCAAATTCCTCCCAAGGCAGATGGAAATCTTGTCAGAGTCATAAAGTTGTCTGGCTGGTGTCAAGTTGGCCATAGAAAACTAAAATATTGACCTGTTCTTCCCCACAAAACATGACTAATTAGCTACTCTGAGTGCAACAATAGAGGGTGGCTGATATTTCCATAAGGTGTCATCTAGCTGCTGGAAAGGCACTTTGGTAAGAATTTCTTTGGGTTTTCCAGGTGGAAGATGGTTTTAGGAGCTAGTAAAGCTGCTCAAGGACGGATGTTCCTATGTTGGGTCCTCAACTCATTCACCTCAGAGCTGAGCACTTGAAAATGCTCTTTGGAAACCTGGTACTTGAAGTGCTCTGTTTTAATATGGTTTTACCTCAGTTTTCTAAATTTCTTCTCTTTGTAGCGAGCTCCAAGATGGCTTTGGTCATGGTAAATAAGGTAGATGAAGTTGGGATTCAAGGCATGGAGAAATCTACTTATTTGTCCCTAACCTGAGCAGTGATAAAACTAATGCCCCATGCTCAAGAGGGGACCTTGGCTTTTTCTCTCCTGATGATTACCCATGAGAGGAGTCCACAGCTGCTCTTCCCCTCCCCAGAGAGGCACAGCAGGATTCAAAGCCCCATCTTGAGCCCAATCCTGCTCCACTAGCCACAGCATCCCATGCAAATAACCACGATGGTTGATCCATTCACACAGGCGGAGGGAGGTTTGCCTCTCCAAAGCAGCACACATTGCAGCAAGGTGCACACAGGGAACACCCACGCACCTACAACAGCAGTTCAAGCGTGAATTACAGCTCCATTTCATTCATTTCAGGTAGAGGCACCCACATGAAATCTCCTCTGACAGTCCACATTTGTGCTTAGGTTTTCTTGGGAGCTGTCAATTTTGCTTCCACTTCTGTGGTTCCCTGATTTAGTTTGGTCAGTGAACAGTAATGGGAAAAATAGATTTTTTTTTTAATGAATTTTGGAGGGGTTTTGTTATTTTTAAAGTTTCAGGTAAAACAAGCAATGGGGAGCTCTGCTGTGTCAGGGAGCAGGTTGTCCAGATGGCTGCTGCTATGGGCGAGCTGTTCCTCTGCCCATGCTGCACCTCGTGTGGTATCATTACCACTGTGGTGGGTTGACCCTGGCTGAGGGCCAGGTGCCCACCAGAGCTGCTCTATCACTCCCCTCTTTCATTAGACAGGGGAGAAAAGGTACAATGAAAAAAAACTTACGGGTCAAGATAAGGACAGGGAGAGATCATTCTCTAATTATCATCACGAGCAAAACAGAGCGAACTTAGAGAGGGAATTCATCTTATTTATTACTAAGCAAAACAGAGTAGAGGAATGAGAAATAAAACCAAATCTTAAAAACACCTCCCCCCACCCCTCCCATCTTCCCGGGCCCAACTTCACTCCCGGCTTCAACCTCCGCCCCCCCCAGCGGCACAGGGGGACGGGGAATGGGGGTTACGGTCAGTTCATCACGCGGTGTTTCTGCCGCTTCTTCATCCTCAGGGGGAGGACTCATCGTTCCCCCGCTCCAGCGTGGGGTCCCTCTCACAGGAGACAGTCCTTCACGGCCTTCTCCAACGTGAGTCTCCTTCACGGGGTGCAGACCTTCAGGAGCAGACTGCTCCAGTGTGGGTCCCCCACGGGGTCACAAGTCCTGTCAGCAAAACCTGCTCTGGCGTGGGCTCCTCTCTCCACGGATCCACAGGTCCTGCCAGGAGCTTGCTCCAGCGCGGGCTTCCCACAGGGCCACAGCGTCCTTCAGGTGTCTCCACCTGCTCCGGCGTGGGGTCCTCCATGGGCTGCAGGTGGAATCTCTACACCCCCTCATCCTCCCTCCATGGGCTGCAGGGGGACAGCCTGCTTCACCATGGTCTTCACCACGGGCTGCAGGGGGATCTCTGCTCCGGCGCCTGGAGCACCTCCTGCCCCTCCTTCTGCACTGACCTTGGTGTCTGTAGATGTTCTTACATCTTCTCACTCCTCTCTCTGGCTGCAAAAGCGCTCTCTAACTGTTTTTTTCCATCTTAAATATGTTGTCACAGAGGCGCTGATTGGCTTGGCCTTGGCCAGCGGCGGGTCCATCTTGGAGCCGGCTGGCATTGGCTCTGTCAGACACAGGGGAAGCTTCTAGCAGCTTCTCACAGAAGCCACCCCTGTAGCCCCCCCGCTACCAAAACCTTGCCACGCAAGACCAAGACAACCACCCACCACCCTGTGACAGATACAGCCTTGTCTGACCAGAAGGACTTCAGCTTGCACAAGACTAGCTGTCAATGTTTCCTACACAAAGCTTTGTGCTGAGGGCTCACCATCTGGTTACAGTGAAAATCAATACCTCCCATGGGGAGCAGAAACCTCTGTATGTGAAACATCTCTGGTTCAAAACATGTTGGAGGAATTTTTTTGGGTTTTTTTTTTTTGTTGTTTTTGTTTTTGGGGTTTGTTTTGTTTTGTTTTGTTTTGTTTTTCCCCTGGGGAAAACTTTCAGCATGTGACTTCAAAGTTTTTGAGAAATTTGATCTGTGAAGCATTTCACCAGGGATTTCCCAAAGGGACTAGATCTGATCCCAGCAAGCAGCTTTGCTGCACAGGGAGACCAAGTTCTCAGGTGCTTAACCTGGGCGACCAGCTCCAGAGACCTCGGACATGTCCTGGCTGATGACAAGTTTCCCCCATTGCCCAGGAATTTGGGCAAATAACCTCAAAACCATTCCAGTCCTTAGAGCAGCATGTGTGAGTGGCATCACTGCTGTCCATTGGAAGGAGGCTGAGCAAAGTTTTTGGACAGCAGAGTCTGTCCCAGGGACTGAGCTCCTGAGCTGCCTGGAGAGCTTTGCAGTTCAATTTTCTTTGCTGCAGGGCTCAGAGCCCCTTACCTGTGGAAAGGAGGGGAAGAGCTAAACTGATTAAAAGATTTAGCAAGATGCTGTCTCTGGGACCAAATCTCTCTTATAGCAAACAGTGAGGATGTGTGGTCCATCCTCACCCTTCCCATGCTGCAATCATTTCTCCTCTCCCTGACTCATCAGTGACCTCAAATATTAGTCCAAAACTTGAAATGAGAAATCAGATTTAATTCTAGAGTTTACCCTCTGCCCATGCAGAAATCCCTCCATGCAGGCCTGATTTGCTTTATACCATCCCTGGTGTTTTCCTGAGCTCTGCTAAGGCTTTTGAGGGTCTCCACCAAACCCTTGTTTTATAACAAGCTGTGTATCAAGATTTGCCCTGAGTCCTGTGGAAGTGTCCGAGTGGCTCTGCACTGGGAGTCTCTGAGATGCATGCCTGTGGAGATGGGAGTGTGATGTGTTAAACCTGTTTATTTTTATTGCATGGGAGGTCTGTCTGAGGAAGCCTGAGTCTGCACGTGGGCTTGTGTCTGATGAATAACAAAGGCAGAGTTTTGTCAAGTCCAGACTAGCAATTCTCAAAAGTCTATGTGCGATGGCAGTAAGTATTGTGCCGTTCATGATGGCTGCACCAGTGCTGTCCTCCCTGGCCCCTTCCATGAAGGCTTGTAGCTCAGGTGGAGCAGCCTGGCTGCAGTGGGAAGCAGCAGAATTTAGTTTTTCACCCAATCTCCAGCTCTGCTTGGGCTACAGGAGAGGCACAGAGATGGGAGGAGATGAACATCAAGTGAAGACTGCAGCTTCTTGTCCTGAATGAATGTCCTGTGCTCTGCAGCACAGCTGAAGCTGTTCAAATGGAGGATCTATGGTGAAGGTATTTTGGTCTCCAGGTGAGGGTGGGGCAGGGGACCATGAGACAGTGCTCTGGGTCTGGAGGTCCAATCTGAGGACTGGGACTAAGACCCCACAACCCCTCTTCTCCAAGTACTCCACCCACCGTGTTCCTTCAGCTGGCCCCCACCAGCCAGGACACGCTCCTGTCCCATCACAGTCCTGGCTATTGATCACTCTGCAAATATCTAGGGTAGCTCTGTAGCAGGGCTATGTCCTCTTTAAAAAAAAAATAATTAAAACATCTGAGGGTGGAAGGTGGTACATGAGCAATATCAGCACAGAGGAGCCCTCATGGCATGTTGCTGCAGCATCCTCACCTCTTCCCTGGCTGGGTACCTGCCCCAACTCATCTGTGTTCACCCCCTGTGCAGTGAGTCCTTAGGCATGGTGGGGATGTCAGATCTTTAATTTCAGTTTTGAGAGGAGAATGTCTGTAACCCAAAGGAAGGAATTGTACATCCAGGGTTTAGTCACTAGAGGGAGGGATGTCCACACGCACTGGTGGATTTCCAGGCAGACAGCAGCATTTTGGGGGGTATATTTTTTTACTTGCCAATAATATGCTTCACACAATTTTGTAACAAAGCTTAAAACTTTTCTTTCCCCTGTCAGGCAATAGGTTGTCCCCAAGAGACGCTTGGTCTCAGTCTAGGAGAATAACAGCAACCCTGAAAATCTACAAATAGCTTCTTAATTTGGGGCTCAGTAAGGTATTGCTGAGTGGGAAGGCAAAGGCTGCCGGCATTTCTTGCTTCATTGAAAAATAAAGGACTGGTGGCATTCCTCATGCCAAAAATCCTGAGAAACCTTCTCCATTCCCAAACCAGATATGGACACAGGTTCATGGGGGAGCAGATCTTGGGAATATTTAGGACTTAAACAGTTGAATGGGTTGTGCTAGGTACCTGAATAAGAATGATGGTATTTAAGGTCTTTTAAGGATTTGAGTCCAGGCCAGTTACAGATTTTATCCTCCATCTCTGCCCAGTCTAACCAGTAAGACAGGGCAGAAAGCTGCACTTGGTGCCTTACACAAACACTGGTGACCTGCAAGAATAGAATTGCACAGAAACAGCCAATTTCTGTTTGGAAGGAGTTTTACTGAGTTGGAAATCTTTGCAGCCCGTTTTTGATCTTCCTCTGCTGATGTTGCATCAGCCAACGACCTGTGTCCTGGCATCTACAAGCACCGCTGACACCATCCAGCGAGGAAAGGGAGAGAACATAAAGCCTGAGGTGGAAAGTAGCAAGCTCCCAGGCACCAGAAAGGACTGAAAAAATCACGGAAACTTCTGATCTTGCAGATTTAGCAAAAGCACGTAAGTTTCTCCGAATCATTCTGGGTTTATTCCCATGAAATTGGAAAACAGCAAGGTGAAGGGGAAAGTACCTTTGCTGCTTGGAGGGCTTAGCTTCTCCCTTGCTTGACTCTATCAGCAAGAAAGTATGTAGAGTTGAGACAGAAAAAGAGTAAGTGAAGATGAGAAGCAAGAGAGTTCTTCAAGTTTCCCCCAAGGTAAGTCCTGGGAACTGCAAAATAGCTGGTATAGTGCATAGTCTTTGTTATTACAGACAAATGAGGAGAATTTCCCCCCAATTTTCCTCTAGAAATGGAGCACAATTTTTGCAATTTGGCCAACTTTTCCCCAGTTTTCCATTGACCTGGGATGCTGCCTTGTGATCCTCTATCAGCCTGATGGCGGTGTGTACATCTGCAGTTAATGATCTCAAATTGCACGGTGCGAGGCAGCCACCATCCATTTACTCAGCTAAAAATGCCTTCAGAAAGCAAACAGCCCCCATCCATGCTGCGATGCTGATGGCCAAGTCCAAGCACATCCAAACAAGCCATGTGGCTCTTGACAGGTAAATCGCTCAGGATTACTGCAAATGTCATTGCTAACAGCTCCTGGGCCTAGGGTATTTATTTACTAATCAAAATAAGAGAAGAGAAAATGCACTCTGGCTGGTTTTAAAAGCAAGCCAAACTTTAAATAAAGCTTTAGTGGTGTAATTGCTAATTGATGATGAGCACAGAGGGCTAGGAAAGGCAGACTTCTGCCCACTTGTAAAATGTGCAGCTCCTCATTGGAGAAAATCAAGATCTTTTTTTTTCAAGGTTGTGTTTATTTTAGACTTTTGTCATAATGGAGAGAAATAATGTGCGGATGTGGAGCTTGTTGGCATCTTTGCCAAAATCTCACCCCTGGGCACTGGTGACCAGTCCATGCTTACTCAGCTGGCAGTGTCTCTTCATGTTTGATCCTTATAGAAATGAAAAATCACTGGAAGAGGATTTTGGACCCTTCCTTTCCAGCTGTGGGCTATAACCACGGGGCTGGCAGCTTTGGGGGAGCTTCCTCTCCAGCTCTGACTTGCAGCTCAACACCAGCTCCTAGGGCTTTTTCCTGAACTGAGATTTGTGTGCCCTTGCAAAAAGTTTGATTTTAAGGAAGTGACCTTTTCTATAAAATTTTCAGACAAAAAAAGCTTTTCCCTTGAGGAAGCCCCTGGGGTTCAGCAAACATTGCTGGGGGAACTGACTGGCACCTGAAGTCAGGGGATGGTGAGGCCATGCTTTGCCCACCATGCTGTCTCCATCTCTTCCATCCAGTTCCGTGGGAGATCTACACGGTACTGGGGCTCTGGGTGCCTCTGACATGCACAGGGACCTCAGTGCCGCCCCATGGTCCACAAGAAACACATCAACCCAGGGTGTGGGTGAGTAACACCAGGCTGCTGGCACCTCAGTGTCCCCTGGGCAGAGCATGGTCTGTTGTCAGTGCTGGGAGCAGGTCCCTGTGCCAAGGAGTCTATAGCTGGACTTGGTATGGCAGAGATGGATTAATACACTTGTTTATCTTCAACTCCAGGGGAGCAGAGATATGTGCAGATTAAATCATGGATTAAATGAAGGCACACAATGATGGTATTTAACTGAAGAGCTGAGCTGACCCAGGTGCCCTTGGATGGAGGGATGCAGGGATGCAGGCACTGCCCAAGGGCAAGATGGGTGCTTGCAGGAGCTGCATTGTGCTCGCTGATGGCTGGAGCAAATTCTGGTAGAGAAGTGAAGGAGCATGTATTGGGCCTGGCTGAGATGGAGTTAATTCTCCGCACAGCGGCCCTCATGGTGCTGTGCTGTGTATTGGTAGCTAGCAAAGTGTTGATAACACCCCAGTGCTGTGGCTGCTATTGGGCAGTGCCAGCACACACCAAGGCTGTCTCGCCAACATTTCTTTCCCCCAGCAGCAGGCTGGGGGTGGGCAAGACCTTGGGAGGGGACACAGCCAGGAGAGCTGACCCAAACTGACCAAAGGGATATTCCGTACTATGTGACGTCTGCTCAGCAATAAGAAACTGAGAGACAGGAGGAGGAACCGGGCAGAGGCATTCGTTGTTCGTTTTTTTTTTTTCACAATATTTGTCTTCCGGAGTAAGGAGTACGCATACTGAAGCCCTGCTCCCCAAGAAGTGGCCGGGCACCACCTGCTGATGGGAAGTACAGAATAATCTTTTGGTTTTTGCTTTGCTTCTGTGCGCGGCTTTTTGCTTTAGCTACATTAAACTGCCTTTATCTTGACCCACGAGTTCAGGGTTGTGTTTTTCCATCTTATTTTATCCCCTCCCTGCCTTGCTGAGGAGGGGAGTGATAGAGCAGCTTGGTGGACACTTGGTGTCCAGCTGAGGGTAAACCACCACAGTCCTTTTTGGCGCCCAACGTGGGGCACGAGAAAATTGAGATAAGGATAGTAATTTGAAGAGTTAACGGGCAAAACATGAACTGAACATAGCTTGAGAGTGAAATAGTGGTGAAGGGACGAGAGGTGGATTCTGTGTGTATTGTCCGCTCTTGTTTGGCGTTGTGATGGTGGTGTTTTGATTTTGGTGTGGGGAATTCTTTTTTTCTTTTTTCTTGTTGATGTGATTAGTGTGTGTGAAGTTTTTGTTGAATGTATATTTTAATGATAATTCTTAAATATGTGATTCACAGAGGCAAGGGGTGGAATGTGTTGGTTTTGCGTGGCAAGGTTTTGGTAGCAGGGAGGCTACAGGGGTGGCTTCTGTGAGAAGCTGCTAGAAGCTTCCCCTGTGTCTGACAGACCCAATGCCAGCCAGCTCCAAGATGGACCCGCCGCTGGCCAAGGCCAAGCCAATCAGCGCCTCTGTGATAACATATTTAAGAAAGAGAAAAACAGTCAGAGCTTTTGCAGCTGGAGAGAGGAGTGAGAAGATGTGAGACACTCTGCAGACACCAGGGTCAGTGCAGAAGGAGGGGCAGGAGGTGCTCCAGGCGCCGGAGCAGAGATCCCCCTGCAGCCCGTGGTGAAGACCATGGTGAAGCAGGCTGTCCCCCTGCAGCCCATGGAGGGAGGATGAGGGGGTGTAGAGATTCCACCTGCAGCCCATGGAGGACCCCACGCCGGAGCAGGTGGAGGCACCTGAAGGAGGCTGTGGCCCTGTGGGAAGCCCACGCTGGAGCAAGCTCCTGGCAGGACCTGTGGATCCGTGGAGAGAGGAGCCCACGCCAGAGCAGGTTTGCTGACAGGACTTGTGACCTGTGAGGGACCCACGCTGGAGCAGTTTGCTCCTGAAGGTCTGCACCCCGTGGGAGAGACCCACGCTGGAGAAGTTTGTGAAGGACTGTAGCCCATGGGAGGGACTCCATGTTGGAGCAGGGGACCGATGAGAGGAGTCCTCCCCCTGAGGATGAAGAAATGGCAGCACCAATGTGTGATGAACTGACCGTAACCTCCATTCCCCGTCCCCCTGTGCCGCTGAGGGGGGCGGAGGTTTGAAGCCGGGAGTGAAGTTGAGCCCAGGAAGATGGGAGGGCTGGGGGGAGGTGTTTTAAGATTTGGTTTTATTTCTCATTCCTCTACTCTGTTTTGCTTAGTAATAAATTAGATTAATTCCCTCTCTAAGTTGGGTCTGTTTTGCTCGTGACGACAATTAGTGAGTGATCTCTCCCTGTCCTTATCTTGACCCACAAGCTTTTTGTTGTACTTTTTCTCCCCTCTCTAGTGAACGAGGGGAGTGATAGAGCGGCTCTGGTGGGCACCTGGCCCCAGGCAGGGTCAACCCACCACAGAGCACATTGGTTTTCTGATGATGGCTGTGAGTATTTTCAGGTTTTGGGAGAGCTGAAGCTTGGGGCAATGTGGTGCTTGAAGCGGAGACCTCTTGGTGTTCAAGCAGTTGTGATGCTCCCTTCATTTTAGCACAGCAAAGGCTTACTGCTGTACTCGCTGGCGAGGCTGGTCACCCAGGGACCTGGACCTGCAAAGTGTGATGGTAAGGGGGAAAAAAAAAAAAACTTCCTCTAGCTCCTGTGGAGAGCTGGGCAGTGGGTCAGCCTGCTTGGAAGTCATTGCTGCTGGGAGAGGGGTGCTGGGAGGAGGGGGAAAGGGCAGAGCTGGGCTCGCCACGTACTCTTTGCAAGAAGGTTTTGCTTGCTGGTGCTGTTGGGTGCCCAGGAAACGTTCCAAGAAGTTAATTAATTTTCTCTCATCAGCAACCCCAGCATCAGCAAACACAGTCTGGAGGAGAGCATTGCCATTTTGCAGCTGCAGCTCCTCCCTAAGTTACAGTGATAGTTACTTTGTCTTCGCAAAAATGAAATGTCAAATGGCGACAGAGAAAAATATTCTTTTAATGCTGAGCAGTAACTGGGTTTCCAAAGTGCTGGGCTCTGGAGGTAATGGGGAAAGCTGGGACCGAGGCAGCTGGGACCACACAAGATTAATTCAGACTCCAAATGAGGCTTCATACATGATGTGTTGTACCATACATCACTGTCACACAGACAGCAGTAGATTCAGCTCAGAGCTCGCTTGTTTGCTCCTGGACTTGCTTCATCCCAGCATGTGCTGCCAGATGCGGTGGTGGGATGTCACGGATGTCTGCTGCCCACCCTTGCTGTATTTTGGGTGGAAATTCAGGAGGTGAAGAATGCAAAGAGCAAAGTGCAGACCTGAAGCAAATTCTGCCCAAATGGACCCAGGGAGCAGGAGATAACCCTGAGGGGGGACCACAGCCACTGTCTATTTCCCCATATTGTCCTATCTGAGGTCATCACATCGTGACACACAAAGCCTGGTGTAGTAAATACTCATAGATAACCTGCCTCTTCCCAGAAGCTGGGTCTGGGTTTGTGAGTAATTTTCAGATAAGTAAGGACTCTGCTTCCTAGATGACTTATTTGCAAGGGATAATTCAGACAGCTGTGGCCTTGATGGTTTTTTCCCTTTCGTATCATCAGGCTGGCATTGTAAGTCCCATACTTTCATTAAAGTTTAATTTCCCTGAAGAGTGAAATATTAATGAGAATAGGCTTAATACTGTCAATAGCAAACAGACCTAAACAGATAATTTGCTAATATAATGACTTGGGATTTTATCTATTTCAAGCTTCACGATTGCTCTTCTGCTATGATCTGGTGCATTGTCGTCTCTGTTCAGTGAGAAAACTTAATGAGTTGAGAGCTAAATCACCATTTTGCACATCCACATCCCAGCGTACCCATTACTAATTCCACAGCCCCTGCTCCCCTGCCCGCTGTGTGCTTCATCGTGCACCCTTGGGTGGTGGAGGGACGCCAGCCCTGCTCTTATTCACATTGGAGAGAAGCTGAAACATATTTTGGGCTGAGATACAGGACTTTGGATCCATTCAAGTGTCTCTCTCAATGACTTACCTGTGACCAGGATCCCCAAATTTCCTTGAGGCTCAGCACCTTGGAGACTCCCACCTTTGTGGTCATGGTTGGGCGCTGTGCAGACCTCTGGGTCCTCAAAATCCTCTCCCCTGCAATGAGGACCATCTGCTCCATCATGCTCCACCATTTGTTCTTAACCTAAATGTCACACGCAAGAGCTGCCCTCTCTAATCTCAGCTGCTTAAGGAAGCAAAAGGCAGTGAATTACCTGGAGGTGCCGTTAACTGAGAGGTACATGAGAAAGTGGATGGGGCGAGACCTAGGGACAGTCTGACCTGCTCAGTCCAAACAGACATCTGGACCAGCGTGGGCTTCTTCCCAACATTTTGGGAAGTATATAAGAATTGGAGAGCAAGCTGTGATGCTCCTAAAATGCCTTCCCAGCCCCACCAGTTTGTAGTGCAGGTGCTTTCCAGGACAGACCTGTTTGCTTTGCATTTGATTTTTTTAACTGTTTTTTCGCCTGAACTTTTTTTTATCACTTTTTGAAGTTGCACATCTTGCAGCAAGGGGCACCACAGGCATGGTATGAAAACTACCTTGTCTGCAGTGAGCCTGGCTTTTGATAGTTCCCTTGTTTGCCATATTTTTGCCTTGGAACTGACTGTGAACAATTATTTTCTATTTCCTTTTTCTATGCCATTGCGGGTTTGATGTACCATATCTTCTTTTTGGTAATCTTTTCATTTTGGACTGGTTTTGTCTACTTGATCATTCCTCATCCAGAAGCTGTGCCAAGCCTTTGCTCGTCCCTGTTACTATGCGCCAAACCTTTTCCAGTCCTGTTGTACTCCGGGATGGAAGACCCAAGCCACACTCAGCATTCAAAATGCACGCATGGATTTATGCAGTGATTTGAGCTGTTTTGGAGACAGATTTTATTCCCACGGACGTAAATCCCCTCATTTCTCAGCGCAATCCGGCTGTGGCCAGGAAGGGGATTGTGAATGGACTCTGTGCCCGAGAGCTGCTCATTTTCTTGAGCTTCATCAGCAGGTCTCACAGAAGACACTCTCCCTCCTTGTGAACTGTGATGTCTCCATCTCTCTGGGCCCTCTTTCTCTTGTCAGCTAAAAGGAAGACTATCTGGTGGACCAGCTTTCATTCCTAAGGTGTTTGCCAGCACCTGAGGCATCCAGCCGCTCCAATAATAACACTAATAGTAGCAGTAACAGAGTAGTTTCCAGACCACATTTCCCCTTGGAGGCCAGGATGAGTACATACACCCATCTCCAACAGGTCTGTGCATTCAAAGCATTGAAATTTCCCCATTATGGAGCTTTTCTGAGTATCTTCACGTAGCTGTCCCTAGTAAATAAAACTCTGTGGTTTTGGTATTTGGAAATGAATGCAGATCAAGCCAGTTTCAGAGTGAGCATATGGGCTGCGTTTGAGTGCTGGGAATGTGTTTGCTTGTGATTTAATAATACTGTGAGTCATGACTATACCTTCCTCCCAATTACTACCCTTGTATCTCTTTGTTGTTGAGTGGATGTTCTGGAAACTCTGTTTTCCTTGTAAAATCAATTACGTTCCACCTATTATTATCTGCCAGGTCTCATGCCTTCCCTGCTTGCCAAGAAAACCTCCACAACAGCTTGGGTGCAAACTGCGGCAGTGATGCTGAAGGCAGCCCAGCCAGGAGGTGGGTCCCTGGGCCAGATTTGGGCTGGGAGCTCCGGGGTCTTGCAAAGCTCATTCTCTACCACATGTTGCTCGGCTGGAGCAAGCCCTGGAGTAAGGGATGCTCCACAGCCCTGATTTCCACACAACTCTCTGACCCAGAGGACTGGCAAAGCCTGTTTGCACATAAACTGTATTAGCTACAGATTTTTCACTACAGCACAACATGATTCTTTCTGAAATGAAGTCGGATCCTCCGAGACTTCAATAAACCTTTAAAAGCATTTAATTAAAAAAGCATAAAGCCTGGGAGGATCAATCCAGTGTTAATGACCTGCAATGGTGCTGTGTGTAGCTTGTTCTTATTGACCTGCGAGGTAGCAAGGAAGAAGTGTGCAACCTGAGGTCTCTAAATCAGCCTCGCTGGGGCTATCCCAGCCTGCAGGAGAAATGAGAGCTGCCTGCTTTTATTTGCATCCAGACAGTTCCTGATTAAAATGAACGTAGCACTTGGATATCACTGGTTTTGGAGGCCACAAGAGGTGTGGGACTGTCAGCAAGTTGTCAGCTGCCTTCCCCCCCCCCCCCCCCCAGCCATGGGGCCACAGCGGTGTATCTGGGGGGAGAAGTTGGAAAACTGGAGGATGTGTGTGAGAAAGAGCTCCTCTTGCTTTGGAAAAATCAACTGGGTGTAGGAAAGCATAAAAACGTTTTAAGATGGGGAAGTTTCTTTCATTTCTAAATCAAAAGTTTGAAGCAAGAAAAACAAAGTTAAATAGTTCAAAAACTAGTAGCTCTGGGATGGAGAAGGGCTGGAGAATGAGATAGCTGCTGTCACAAAACACCTCCACAAATAGCCATGATGCCTTTCTTGGAGGAATGTCTTTTAAAAGAGAAGAAAGTGGAGAAGAAACAGTTCCTTTTATTTCCCTCCAAGCCCATCCCTTTGGTCTTGAGTTAGTAGAAAACATATTTTTGTGTCCAGAATGATGTGAGAAAAGTTTGTGAATGTGTGTGTCAGAAGAGAAACCCTTCATTCCCTCCAGCAGAGAGGGAAAGGAAACTGATGCGAAACTGGATCTTGAAGAGATGGAGGGAGATGTGGCTGAGGGCAGAGCTGCCATTTTAGACTGAATCCTTCAACAAAATGGAATGGAAGGACATTTTGTACCCGGAGCAGCAGAAGGGGAAATAGAAATGTTTTTCTCCACATAAGTGATCAAAAGTGTCAGAGAAAAGCAGATGTTTTTGGCCGGCATTTGCATGTAATCAAACCCTCCGTTTTTTGATTGAAAAAATTGGCAGTGGCAAATTTCCAGCCAACACCCTGCAATCAAATAAGAAAAAAGCTTGTCAATGAGGAAAGTGGCTAAAAGAGAGCCTGGGAGAGACCTGGCCACGTCTCCCCACCCCAATCTACACCAGATTTATCGACCTGGGTCTTCTCTAGCTGGGCTTTGGGGTGAGTTTGCACACCAGGCACATCCCCTCCTCTGGGCACCCCATGTTTGGGGTCATGGTCCCCCAAGACCTCAGTGATGGTGTGTTTCCCATCCCTCCAGCAGCTATGCAAGGCCACGCTGCTCACGGCAAGGCTCCTGCAATGTGTCTTTGGGACGTGGGGAGCCACTGTGTGACCCATAACCACCCAGAAAATGTATTTTTAAAGCTGCGTGCTGCATCTTTCTGCCCCTTTCACCTTGCATGGTCTCAGGGAGTGGCATCACATGGGGACTGGTGGGTCCCCAGGGAGATGGGGGTCTGGGGGCCAGGCTGGGGAGGGGGGCAGAGGGGATTTTGCACAGCTCTGCACCTCTCTGGGGGAGCTCACTTTGCACCACAGGGATGTTTTGCTCCGCAGCCCAGCTCAGGTATCACACTGCTTTTGGCTGACTTACGCTCTGTTTTATTGGACTTACAGCAGCCTCTGAGCCAGAGATAAAACACGTCCTTCCTGTCTGTAAGAGGGTAAATTATTGACATACTTAATAAGCATAACTTATCATTAGCCATAATTCATGCTGGTGACAGAGACACAGCTGTTCCTGGAAAGCAGAGTGGCTCTGAATTTCAGATTTCCATGGACCAGGCTCCTGCTGCAGCTCCAGAGCAACAACATGGACATCACTGCTCACCATCCCTTGTCCTGGTGATTGCCATCCCGGGGCCTCGCGTGGCATTCATGGGAGGAAGGGAAGTTTGGACACCTAGTGCCTCTCTCTCCCCAAGTTCAGGCATTGGTAATGCAATTAAATGAGTAGCTCTTGCAGAGCTGGCAGGGAACAGGATGTCCCTAGAGGCACCCAGCTTGCAGCCACTGGATCCAAAAAGCCCTGGTCGAGGACAAGGTCTCCTGCTTCTCCCTGCAGTGCCCAGCTGCAGCCCATGCTGCTCCTGCTGGTGATGCCCAAATCCTGGCAGGCGAGTTGCAGCCAGCACAAACTTTTTCTCCTTTAACTGCTCTCCTATGTTCACCCTGGTCCCTAATGTGATAGGAGTAGGGAGGGGATGTTCCTATGATCTACAAAGGAACAGCAGATAATCATTTGTAGAGATGGAGAAAGTCCTGGGCCATTTGCCAGGAGTGGTCACGGCACTCATGGAAGAAGAGCAGAGATTGAAGCCTCCTGTGCTGGGGACAGTGCACGAGGTCTAGAGCTTTTACAACTGCTAGGTGGAGTTTGATCACTAGGGATGGGAAACTGCGCGGGGTGCTGGGTCATAGGGTGGGACCTAAGGAGGTAGGTGGACACCTGGGAGGATCTGGGGGGTTATTCAACCCCTTTTCAAAGGTGTTTGCAGAAATTTGAGCTCTGGTCTGGGCCCCAGAGAGTCACATACTCCCATGTGGGAGCTCACCCCTCACTGGTCTGGTGCACCGAGACAAGGAGGTGATGGAGGTGTCAGGGTGGACAGCAAGAGAGACTATGTGTGACCCTGTCTACATCACAAAGTAACACCACCCTCTGAACAACCAGCAAATTCCCAAAGCTTTAAAGTTCCTCTCAGTAAAAGCATCCTCTGTACCCATAAACTCAGTCCTGGGTGTCAGCCTGGCTTTCGGAAACTTTTCAAGGGGATCTTGGCATGTTGGATGTCTGCAGCGAAGTGCTTGTGAACATCCAAGAGTTGGCATTGGCTGATTCCAAATAAAGAATCAGATGAGGAAATATCACTGTTTTTTTTTTCCAGGCAATTTGTAAGAAGGGGAGGTCTTGAAATCCATCAAGACGGCTGCCACATTGTATATTTGATTTGCTCAATAGGTCAAGACATCAGCATGTTTTATAGTGACACTGATTTTCAAACCATCCCTCCAGCTTGGAGGCTGTGGGAGCAGGTAAGGCAGACATGGGGCTGTTTGCATGCTGAGCATGCCTTGCAGCATGTATTTCCTCACAAATTGCACACTCCCATGACCAAGAATGCTTGCTTAAGACCCTTAGTTCTTTACTGGAGGCAGTAGTCAATGCAGGATGTTTCTTTGTCTCCTCTCATCTCCATTTCTCACGCGTGCAAGCATCGCTTGCTGTCAGCTCTCTCAGCAAGGAGGGACTCTCGCTGGATCTCAGAGGATGTTGGACACTTTAAACCAGTTTATAAAGCATATTTGTTTTCCAGAAGGGTTAGCCCTGCAGCAGCTGGAGAAGACAGGTACCCACAGCTGCAGTCTTACAGAGTGACAGAGAGGGACAAGAGAAAGGGCTTGGGCAGCCCATGCTCTGTCCATAGCACCTTGGAGATGCAGGATCCATGTGCTCAGGCTGGACCATGCCCTGAGGGAGAACCAGGCTATGGGTGTCTTTCTGCTTTTATGAACAGCTCACCTGAGCAGAGGGTGGGCTGGTAGCCCCAGACGGTCCCGTTCTCCATCATCCCATGGTCCTACCATACAAAGCCTGCTTCAAGGATACTACACCATGCTCTAAGGTGGCCACAACTAGATGGTCTGCATCAGCCCCAGGGACTCCTCCTAAGGGCTCTGTGGAGGGTGTCCTGCAGCAGATTCACACATGCTCTGCAGCAACCAGACCTCAAGCAGTCTTGTGCTTCTGGGGAGGAACTGAGGTGGGCCAACACATGCTGGAAAGCTCTGGAGGTGGTGAGCTGCTTGCATGGGTGTGAGGGAGCAGGAAGGTGGGGGTCTGTCTTGGTCCACGGTTCAGGCTGAGTCCCCCTCACCAGCAATGCAAGGCTGGGAGCATTTCTTCTCCAAGTGCATGAAACATCACTTTCTTTGTAGGGGGAAAAAAATTAGAGAGTCACTTACAGCATCTCCAATCTGCATGGCTGGTGAAGTGCTGTTGCTTGAGCTTAGCAAGGGGGTATTAGTCACGCCTTATTGCCTTTAAATCCTACAGTAGCAGAAGCGTCTTCCATTTGCTATTTTAAATAAGAATCAGCCTGATGGAGTGTTCCTAGCACAGTCTATTGGCTTCCCCGTTACCCAGCCAGCCTTTAAAGGATTAAGCTTTCATCTTGCCTCTTTCCCTGCAGTTTATAAAGAGCAACTCTGCCTCCTGCATCCCCTGTTTTTACAGTGCTGTTTGCATGAAGAACCCCTGCAGAAAGGTGAACAGGTGAGAGCAAGGCCAGACTTCCTCCCTCCTCATGTCTCCTCTTCCTCTTGCATGCATGCAGCCTTGATGCTGTGCCCAGAAATCTTGCATCAGGGTTTGCTCTTCAGTCCTCCTTCTGTCATCTCGGTTGTGCGTGGGCTGGGTGATGCACAGGCAAGGGATGTCGCTGGTGGGAGGAAGATCTCTGATCCCTGGCTCTGGGAGGAAGTAGGGAAAAAGAAAATAGGAAAGGATAACAGCAGGATGGTTTCAGCAGCTGAAGCCTCCTGTACAGAAAAAGCCTTTGGCCTCTGGGCCTGCCCCATTCTCTCAATTGGGACTGGGATGCTGTGGCATCCAGTGCTGCGACCTCCAAGTGCCTTTCCAGCTTGTAGGCTTCCCAGCACCAAGGAAATCTTCACTATGGCCTTTCTGTATTTTCAGTCTTGTCTCAGCATTGAATCTGGTGGGGCTTTTGCATGCTTAAATGCAGTGCTCTCATTCCTGCTTCCCTACTTAAATTGTTGATGGAGATCTACAACCTCCGTTCCAGCTTAACAACTTCTTTTTGCTGGGGTTTATTACCAGGATCAATCAAATCAAACCCTGATGGCTTAAAAATGTGCTTCCTTCTCCCTCTCATTGTTATTTGCTTGTTTATTATTAGGAAAGACAAGTTTTGGCTCCGGGAAATTTTGCTAGCAGTAAACAATGTCATTAAAAACAAATCAGAAGTCCCCGCTTTGCATGGAGCTGACCTCCACAGAGCTCCCTGTGCTCCGGTCCCTGCCTGCTACCGATGTGGTGGCCAAGGCATGGGACAGGTTCACAGCCAGGCACATCCAGGTGTGTGTCCTACAATTGGTCTCCGGTGGGTTCATGGGTTTTTGCCCAGATTTATGTTCTGACTCCCATCCTCGCTGCTGTAGGGGGGAGTCCACCCTGGATGTGGGGTGCTGCAGGGTGAGGAGGTGGGTCATGATATGGGGAGGTTGCTGTTGCCCAGGTCTTTGGAGGCTTTTGGTTCTGTCCTCCTGCTTGCAGAGGGGCTGAGCTCTCCAATTTTGGGGGATCTGGGCTCCCATCTTGGGGCTCGTTCCTCCCTTCCCACAAGGAGCAATAGCAGGGCTGACCTTGAGAGGTGGTGGGACATCACTCGTTCATGTTTATAGGGGGAGTCATGGTGATTTCAGGACTAAAGGGGCTGAGGGTAGGGATGAAGTGTTGCAAGTTTGGAAAACACCATATCTTCACCTCCAGGCTCCTTCCCACACAGCCGGTCCGCCATGTGCTCCTCATCCTGCTGTCACCACCAGGTTCCCAGCCCTTTCCCCAGGTCCAACCCCACGGGGCAGCAGAGATGGACATTCCTCTGCTGAGCATCACCTGCAGTGGGAGCTTCATCCCTCTCTAGGTCAGGCTTGGGTTAAGCAGCACTTGGGTTGTTCAAGCACACACACCACCAAAATGAACCCCAAAGCCCAGGTAGAGCAGGCTAGGAGGTCTGCCTGTCAGGGGGATGTGGTTTCCCATTCCCAAACCTGGGCCACCATGGTGGAAGGAGTTCTGCATGGCCAGAGTGCCAGGAGAACCACAGTACTCTTCATAACTGCCAGTCCAGCTCACAATAAACAAATTGAAGAGTGATGGGGAAGATAAATTGCTTGTTGTTTTTTTAATGCATGCAGTGAAGGAGTTTATTTTTAAACCCATCTGTGAGTGATGCCTGGTTTGATCTTCTAAATGAAACTGATTTATTCTATTTGCACTGGGGCTCGGGAGAAGAGGGACTGAGCTGGATTTAATTTATACATTTAACTTTTCCTTGGCAGGACTGTGACAACAGCAGACAAATTGAAGCTGAGAAGCTCCCTCCAGTGATCCCAACAATGCAAATGATTTCCCTGTTTTTTATCAAGTGATCTTGAGTCGCAGATCCCAGGTTGCCATTTGGGGCAGATATGAATCGTGTGGCCCTGGGGGGAACTGACAGAACTGGGGCTGGGCCACCTCACAAAGGGCTCAGGGACTCCTGCAGCAGATTTCCATATCTGACCTAGAAATCTGGTCTCCTCTTCTTCATGGACCTGATTTCCCAGCTGGCTGGTCTTGCTTTCATCAGCTGTGCCTTGCAGTGTGTCCCTCTAGATAGGTCAGGATAGGACACAAGGACTGGGTCTACTCTTTCATTGGGAATTCAATGCACGGAAGAGTTCACAGCCTTATGAGCCTTTGCTGTGTTCCTCTCACCTGAGGACATCAGGGAGGGCTTCTGGGCTTGGCCTTGGGGCAAAAAAAAGGTGACAAATTACTTTTGCAGTAGATTGATGACCTTCACTCCTCCATGGGCTCCTCAGCTCATTGTGGGATTGTTAGGGAAACCCTGCCAAGCAGATCTCAGCAGTGACAGAGGCTGGGGTTGAGCATTGCTGTAGTCTGAATGGAGGCCATAAAAGTCTGAATTACTCTCCCCAAAGTCTTCCTTAAAAAGGATGTGAGCATAAAACTGAGTCTTAAACCAGGCAAAATGATGAAGTCACTGGCGCGGAGGGAAACAATCATTCAACATCACTAAGCCATGCATCACTTGGGATAATTATCAATTATTATAAGCAGAGCAACTCCCCTCTGGAAGCTAATGAAATTTCACATGGAGCATGCTCTGGGAGATGGATCGTATCGGCCTGGACAAGATTCATCTTCTCTAATATGCTGCTTATTCCTGTTTATGCATCTTAAGCTCCATCTGCAAAGCACCTTCCTGCTGGGAGGGATGAGGAGCCTGGGATGCTCTCGCCCACAGGCAGCTGCACCGACCACACTGCTCTGTTTCCAGTCCATCAGACCCCAGGTGGGTATTGGTAGCACTGGGGAAAGGATCCCTTCTCTCTTCTTAATCCCTGCCTTTTGTGGCTCTCTGCCTCTCCAGCCTCTGGAGATCTGTTTGGCAGAGCTGGTGGTGGGCTCTGGGCCACCTTCCATGGTGTTCGGTCCTCCTCCCCTTTCCCTCTGGTCCCTGCAAACACTTCCCCCCTCCTGAGCGCTGCCAGCCCTTTAACCATTTTGCAGCCCTGTGTGGGAATGCTCTACCACAAGCCGTCAAACACAAATGGGAAATAATATTTTATGTACAATTTAGCTACAAACTGAGAGCCCATTCTGGGATTTTAATGTTTTTACCAGGTCCTGGCAAAGCGTTTGCAAACCTGCGTGTGAGGGGGGAAGGCCAGGAATCCTATCCAGGAAAAAAGGCACTTACTTTGCTTCTAAATATTTCATCTGCAACCCATATGACAAACTGCTGCTTGTAAATACAACTATTATGCCTTATTTTGTCATGCATAATTAAAATGCTGGATCCTGTATGCAGCAAACAAACACGGAGCTTACAAGGATGCTTTCCTCTGAATTCTTCCAGTCCCTGTAGCAGCTTATTTCTCCCTCAGGGCTGGTGGTGGATAGTGGTGGGGTCCCCTTTGAGGAAGATCTTTCCATCTCCATGGCTGGAGAAGTCCCTGTTGGAGATGGCTGGAGGTGTCCTCCAGGCTCTGCCCTTCTCCCAAGGTCTTGCTCCCACCCCTCCTGGTTTCTGCCTCAAACACCTACTCACCCGGGCCTGGGACTGCTCTTGTACTTTTATTTTTGCGAATGAGCACGATTGCACCAAGAATAGACCCGGCTCGTAGCTCTGCTGCTGAGTTTGCAACCAAGGCAACCCCACCGCCCGTGGCACGTTGAGCATCAGGCTGCTGCCCTATCCCCTATCCGCTGCTTTACCATGGAAATGAGCTCCAGCACTCCTCCCACCGAGTCTGCAAATGAGACCTTGGCATTCTTGGTGCTCCCCGAGGTTAGTGGTCACCTTTGATCCTGCTTTGCCTGCCAGCAGCATGGCACCTTGTTTATTAATGAGCTGGAGGTGGGCAAGCAGGAAGGTGGCAAACTTTGGAGCTCCTATTACTTATTTAGATGAGTCATGACCATAAAAAGCTCTGGGGGGCTTGGGAAGCACCTTACCAAGACAGGTGGATGGGAAAGGTCATGGAAAATGAAATTCATGCTTTTCAAGTTAAAATAATGTCTGTTGGAAAGCACACTTTTAATTACACTTACTGGTTGTCAGTCTAGATTAAAAGTAGCTTCTCAGTAGCTTCCTGGGCAATATGTTTAGATGGGGACATCCAACTATGACTGAAGTCCCACTGCCTTGCGGGGGGGGGGGCTCAGAGGCTGGTCCTGGGGTCTGCAGGTATCTGGGAGAGGGTAACAACCATCGCTATGCAGTTTAGAGAAGAGGCTGAGAGCAGAGTGATGCAATGAAGTGGCCCCTGGGGGCAACTGGGCACCTCTCCCTAGTCTTTCTTCTTCCTCAGAGACACTCAAGAGCACTACATCCCTGCTCCAAGCTGTGCACCAACAGAAGATGCTGTTATGGAGGTCACAGATCAGCTGTAACAGAGTAGGATTGAGAAGAAACATCCTATACATATCATTTCAGTACTGATTTATTGCAACATTTTGTGAAGTAGCCAGCAGCGCACATCGCAGGAGGCAGAGCCGCAAGCTGAACGGGCTGTGATGTCTCCCAGAGACCTGCACTCATTAACAGGCCCAGTGTTAGGCAGGACCCTGGGGTGCATCGTGCCTTTGCTCCGTTCACTTTTGTCCAGAAAGTTGTGGATACCTGTGGGGCAACCCTGAGCTTGGCCCAGCTCTCTAAGAGGATCAAAGCCCCTTGCATGGACCACACCACCCTGTCTTTCATTACACCTTTATTTTGAGGCCAGATTGCTGTGGTCTTCCCCTGTCGCTGCTGCCCTCTCTTCTGGACATGCCCATGCCAACCCCCAAGCCATGACCATGCATGTGTGACTGTAGGACAGCAGACCCTGCTGATGGACACAGCCCAGGATGCTCCTGGGTCTGAGAGCAATGATGTAGGGTTGGGCAGTGAAAGTCCCAGCTGGGCATTCAGGCATTGCAGCACCACCATTAATAACCCTAATGAATAAAATCCACCCAGGGACCAGCAAGGGAGACCCACAAAAGCCCACAGGAGCCTTTGGATAACCAGTGTCCTCCATGGACTGTGGCACCATCAGGACAAAACTACGTCTGACAAGTTCCAGCCTTGCAAATCATCTAGAGATAGGGCCCAAGAAGAGCCGAAGGTGAGATCTCCCCATCTTGGTGTTTATCCAAACCTTCCTCGTGGTCAGCTCAGCTTCCCTCTGCTGTGCAGCCTGTGTCTCATGAAAGCCGTTTTATTCTTGCAGCCTGGACCCTGCCTCCACCCATCTCTCGGGTTTGGCTTATTTGTTTGGTCAGCTCAGATCTTGCAGCGAATCTCTCCCTGGCACAATATGTTCCGCGTCCCTCGCTTTAATTGGCACAGGTTGGTGCCTTGCATCGGGCTCTCTGCCGACTGCCCCGTGCGAGCCCGTCACGTCTGAGCACATCAAACTCACACTCGACAAACGGACTGACAGTTTCCAGCCAGGGAGGCTGCTGCAACAGATCGACTGGCTCTGCCAAGGTCTGAGAGCTGGTCCTGTGCCATGGTGGGCTGCTGGGTGCGGGGGCTGCAAATGCTGGCTGGGGCTGGTAGACATCCACATGCCTTTGCACACCAGTCATGTTCCACTTTGCTCTTCTCCTGCCATGATTTCCTGGAGGAGCTTGGTAGGAAAAGGGGATTTCTGCTCTTGCAAAGCTTCTCGGCATTGACTGTGTTTTCCCTGCTCTTTGTCAAGTCCCTGAGGTGGCCGTAGCCACCAGCACTGGGAGTCTCCAAGGAAGGACACGGACCCTGGAGGGGATCCAGTGAGGGTTGCAACCAGATTGAGAAAAAGAGAAGATACAGCACACAGTGGAAAAAGACATGAGCTGCTGCACATCCATCTCAGATGTCCACCAAACTCTTATCCCTCAATGGAGCCACCCCTGCCCTTCCCTTGGGGACGCCACCACAATTGCACCCAGAAGCACAAGCTGAACAGTCCCTGTTAATGTTTGCAGTGGGAAAATGGAGGAGCAGCCTGTCCTCCTGCAGGGACTATGGCACGTGATGGCCACGGCTGGGTGTTCCTTGCTAGGACACATGGCACAGTCAGGGATGAGGGAAGCCCCTGGCCCAGCCCTGGATGTTCCACAGAGAGCCCAGTGGGTACCAAGCATCTTCAGCACGTTTGGGCAAAACGGTGTCAAGACACAGCTGCCGAGGTATCTGGAAGACCAGAGGGAGAGATGGAGAAAATTATTTGAAGTGACTGAAATGGCAAAGCGGTTTTGCAGCAGGCAGAGAGTGAGCCTGGGGACCTGCTGCCTGGGGAAGCCAAAGTCAGGCACAGACTGCAGAAGGAGTGACATAAAATTAAGGAAACAAAAGTGCTTGGAGGGGTAGAGAGGGCAAAAATGCATCTTGTCATCAGTAAGTCCTCAAACCAGTGTCCTGAGAGAGGTCATTTTCCCTGTCCTATACCACTGACTGCAGAACCCGCCACCACCTCTCACCTCAGAGCTCCACCACAGCATAGACTGAGACGTGGCGGAGGGCTTCAATGCTACGGTCCTTTAGGGGCTGCAAGTGGGGTTAGCCTGACCTCCCCCCACCATGCCAAAACCCCTCCATAGCATTTCCCAGACGGAATGCAGTGATGCTGGCTCATTCTGGTCCACGGCCAACACAGCATGTGTGCTCCGAGCGTGCTGGTGGCAACTCGCTGCTTCTTGGCTCGCAGAAGAGCAGGAACCCTACAGAGTGTCAATATTATTTTTTTAAGGAGGCTGAGAAATATTTCTATATCTGGAATAACAATGCAGAGGCAGGGAAACACACAGAGGAGGGGAGGAAAAATAGCAGCTTCTGATAGTGTAAACCTCAAGTCAAACATGAAACGCATTAATATTCATGCACTTAGATTCAGCCAAAAAAACCCAACAAGGACTGCAGCTTTCCAGAAATGCTCTGAGCTCTTGGACTGCCATCAGCAACTGTGGGGTGAAGAAGGCAATGAAACCTTCTGAAATCACCAAACTGTGGGAGAAGCATTGAAACAAGCAACTCCCATAGGGCTGGGATTAGGCTTTGGCTCTTTCTGTCCAACCTAACACATAACAAGGACAATCCTTCTGCTAAAAACACCAGTCCAATTACTTCTAATTGATGTCCTTGCTGGCAGTCTCTGGAGGGAGGTGCACGTTGAGTGGACCATGGAAATGTACTTTACAGTTTGTGATTATCAGGAGTGATAGAGTGTTTGTCCTCAGCATCTGATGGGATAGAGGAGCTTTGCGCATGCTGGAGACAAAGCTGGTATGGGGAAGAGGTGGGTTTCTCTCCACCTTCGTCTATGTGGTTGGGTGACCTTGAGCAAGTGGCCATGAAATGGAGGTGAGAGTGATCCTTCGCCCAGTGGAGACACTGGCCTTGCACCAATGATGTGCAATACTGCTGGAAGACAGCAAGGGTCTCAAAAAATATTTGCTGGATATTTTTCTGGTCCTCATGGAAACTTCTCAGGAGGCAAAACAGCTGTGATGGCTGGTTGGCTATGCTATAAATACAGGGGGTGTGCTCTGGCCTGGAGACCAAGCAGCTCAATGCAAAGCTGAGCAGTCTTATTCTCCAAAAATGCAGCTGCAGTTTAGAAACTGCCTATTTGGGTGGTTCTGGTCCTGCTTTTTCTCCTTAGGCATTTCTGGAGTTCCCCTGGGATATTGCCCATTGTCCCAGGCCTGACACCTTGCTGCACAGCACAGAAGGTCCAGTGCCCAGTGCCTCCACCCTGTATAGCTACAAGGGGGGCTGTCCCCTTTCATGCCAATTCTGGCTTTGCTTTATGAGCCTGTGTGTTGAGGATGACTTTACTGAGCTCCTCCTAGGTCAACCCCCTTGTCAGTCCCACTGAACTTCACATTTCCCCAGCTCTTGCACAGAGTTTCATCTCCCATGATGACTCTTGATGTGAGGAGCCTGTCGTTTTTTGACATCAAGATCTCGGGTGTTTCAGAAGCTGCCGGTTTGCAGAGCTGCTGGCAGGGCACAGCTGGTGTCTCTCTGCTTTGCTCTCCCCGGGGTGTCTCAAATGTTGCCTTGCAAACTAGGGAAAAAACATAAAAAAATAGCAGATACAAACTTAGCATTGGGTTCATGAGCAAAACCTGTCACCTTCTGAAAGCTTCTTTTTGAGTGGGAATCGGAGAAGCAGCTCCCCATTTGAAAAGCAGAGCATAGAATTTGTGTAACTTATCAAGGACAGTGATAGACCTGGGACAGCCCCAGAGCCAAAGTGCTTGTTGCCATTTTTCCTCCTCTTTCACAACTTCTGCTGTCCCCTTAGCCGTACAGAGGGAAAACCAAAAAGCCCTGATGCCTACTCACCTGCTCTGTTGAAAAAGACCTGTTCCACACTCCTGGGCTGAAGGGGCTGCAGAAACCTGTGATTAATGCGATGTTGAAGGATGAGAGTCCGTGTCCCATCCTTCAATTTGATGGATGGACTCTCAGATGGAGTGGCTTGCTGCTCTTCGCTGTGTGTTGTCTCCATCATCCAGCAGTGCCCTCATCAGGGTCCCAGCCTTGACGAGTCCCTTTTTGTTGGGATGAAACCAAGTTCAGGGCCCAGAATGAGAGGCAGCGACACTGGCCACCACACTAGCAGATGTGGGGTTCACAGGATGGTGTTTGCAGCCCCTGCTCACGCTGTCCCTAACCCTGATGGAGACATCAGCCCTTGTACCACCTCACAACCTCCTCGGCTCCCAGTGATGGGGCTACCAGAGCTGAGGTCCCACCAGAGCTGCTCCCAGCTCACTGTCGGAGGCCAGAAGAGGACACAGTGGTCAGCCAGCAGCATTTGGTTTCTAAGTTTGCCTTCATTCAGCATCAAAAATGCTCACAAATATCTTGGAAAATTCAAAGGGCACACTGGACCATCTGGATGGGGTTGAGCAGCACCCCAGCCATGGCTGGGAGAAGGACCATCTTTCTTCACCAAGTCTGGTAGGGGACATCCTTAGTCTCCTCCTGCAACACTGTGCTGCTATAGACTCATGCTCTGTCTGCTCTCCACTGCAGTCCAGAAAGAGCATTTCCGGAGGTTCAGCTTCAAACTTGCTGCACTGAAGAAAACAACCTGTTTTACCAAAATTTCACCTACACACGAAGTGTCTGAGCAGCTCTCCTGGCAGCCCCTCTGCACATTTCCCACTGCCTTCTACTGCTGACCTGTCCTCTTCACTGAGGCCTCCCAGAGAGGTGGATCCCTCTGCAATAGATCTAATCCAAGCATTACAACTTCAAGATGAGCTCAGCTGGGACAAAGATGAAATGTGTCATTGAAGAGGCTCATCTGTGCTGTCCAGCACTTGTTGCCACTTGGATGAAAGGCTCATGCTCAACTCATCTACTGGTTTGACTGGTGTTGGTGCATGTTGTCTCTGCCGGGCACTCATGTTGGAGTGGACCTCTTCTTTGGCAAGATGCTTTCTCATCAACATTGTTGCTACAGAAGGTAAAATTACCTCTCTGTTTCGCAAGCTTTGGCAGAAATAGTTGCATTAGCCACAGCTGAGCCCTGAGCAGACATGGAGCGGGCTAAATGCCATGTGCTGAGCTCCACACAGGTCAGAGCAGGTCAGGTGTGAGATGGTGGATGTCCCTAGTGATGGTCTCTCTGTCTTCTATTTGATTCTGGCTCTTGGCTCAGTAATAGAGAGATTTTTTTAATTTTTTACCTTCAGGGCAAGCCAAGAAATTTCCAGCAGTAATTATACCTGGTACAAGCCAATAATTTCATTTTCAGCTCAGGTCTTCCAGAGTTGCCATCCCACCTGGCTTGTGAAAGCAAGTGGTGGGGAATGCAGCACTTCCAATAGTCGGTTGGTCTGGTAGCTAATTAAATGCCTTGTTAGAAAAACGTTAGAAAATATTACCACTCTGATTTTATCTGGCTACAGCTTGATCTTGTTTTATCTTTATCGGCCATAGACTTGTCTACAATCTCTTGTGTAACATGCATGTCTTCCTTGGCTTCCCTCTGAAAGTTCAGTACTGTCTGTTGGCTGCTGACTAGCTGTTAGCATCAATGATGTGCACGTGGCCATGGAACGGGCCACTTTGAGCCCAGCAAAGACTTAGTCTTCACAGAGATGTTTCTAGAGCTTAGAAAAGATTAAAACCTTCCATAGTGGAGTACTTCTCATTGCAGACAGGGCAGAGGGTGAACTTTATTTTAGAGATGCCCTTCCTTCTACTGGTGGGAAATACCTCGATGACTCTCAGACTGGAGGCTGCACTTCCAGACAGGAGGAATTAGGTGCAATGAAGGTCCCCTCTCCACCCAGAGTGCTGATACCTTGGGTGAAAAGCGTCAGCTGCAACCACCACCAGCAGCCCCTCAGAGTGAAAACAGCCTAGGAAAGGCTTCACTGGGATACCAGGAGATCTGAACACAAGTTAAATCAATCTGAGCAAACATGAGGATGCACTTTTCACCTCTGTAATTAATTGCCTCCGTGGGCCTGGGAGGCAAAGCTGTGAAGAGGAGAACTGGGATCATTCAGGAAGCAATTAGAGACTGTCCTCAGGGAAGAATGATATGGAAATTGATACACGTTGATGGGACAAGTGGCCATTTCTAATTCCCAGTATCCATCTATTTATTTAATGTGTGAGTAAGCACCGTGGTTATGGAGTATAGGGTGTGTTGGAGCTGCTGCCTGCAACATTAACATGCCAATAACGGCGCTTTATGGTAGGAATGTGGCTGCGTATCGTTAGAAAATTGAGCCCAAGGGAGCTGGGTGGTGTAAACTTCTCATGCGCAGCAACGTTTGTGCCAGCAAAGTGTCAGTACCTGGCAGAACTTGTTCTGAATGTGGGTGAGACGACCTGGATGGATCTGGGCACGTGCCACCCCCCTGCCTGCAACCTGCCATCTGTGCAAGCACCAACCACCAGACATAGCTCCGAGCCCAAGCGCTGCCCACCCCCTCTTCACTGGCGTGACTTCACCACCAAATGTCATCTGCGTAGGGTCCTCCCCACCGGACCTGTAGACCAACGCTGTCCAGGTGATGATCTGCACCAGGAAACATTTATTCGCTGAGCAGGATGCTTGGGCATGGACCGGAGCTGCGTGTGCCAGCTCTGCTCACAGCTGGTGAGTGCATGGCCGCGGCAGTGCATGTAGGTGTGCAGTGTGCCCCTCCACCTGTGTCTTTACACACAAGCCTGTCCACATGCTGGAAAAACAGCTGGATCTCCATTCATTTGGGCATTGGTGTTTAGATGCTGCGAGCACTTGGATCAACTTCTCTCCTTTGCTCAACCAGTTGCCCCACTGGTCTCTTTGGCTCTCGAGTATACAGATAGCAAAATTTCAGAGTGCTTTGTGCCTCAGGAAGCAAATACACCACATAAAAAACCCTTGCCAGGGAAAACATAAGATGCACATTTAGCATCATGGGCTCCCGAGGAGATGGCAGTCGCCTGTCAGCCCCCATGCCGAGCAGCTTGCTTGCGATGTTTGAAGTTAATACCTCCCGACGCAGAGACGAGAAGACCTCTGAAAGCACAAATTAATAAAAGTGACATGCCAAGAGGAAGCGTGAGTGTGGCGGTGATAAGGAAGAGGCTCTTTGATGTTATCAGAGCAGAAGAGAAGGCAACAGAGGAGGATATTAAAAAGATGAGAGAAGAGCTGAATTTGACTGGATGGGTACGATCAGGATCAAAATGAATTAAGATTTTTTACAAGAAAAACCATACGAGAAATAAGTTTCAGCAACTAAAATTAACAAGAGGAAAACTTCAGCTTCCTGTAGACAAGCTGGCTGTATGATATACAGAGAGAATTTATGCTTCCTGGAAAATCTAACAGTTTTGGCGGGTGTTTAAAAAGCAGTGCAGACAGAGGGAAGAAATTGGAACATCCAGAAAGCTGGCTGTTGGCAAGAGCTAGATAAAATTATCTCCAAAGGTTTTGTTGTAGCTGCTGGAAAAATCTTCTCTGATGAAAAGAAAATGCTCAGTTTGAAGGAGTTCCTCTTGAGAAAGGCTGGTTTAGAAACTGCAAAAAAAAAAAAAGGGGGGGGGGGGGGAGTTGGGATGGCTAGTCTTACCAAATTGCAAGGAAAGCGTTTCATCTCAGAGAGGCATTTTACCTGGAGCTGAGATTTGCATTATTGGTTGCATAAAACAGGCTAAACCCAAACATTATGGTTTAGTTTTAGTGAATTCAACTCTTTTGAATGTCCCCAGCGGCAGATAGCAGGAGGGAAAAGCTGTGATTTATGCTCCTTCCTCTCCATTGCAGAACAACAAACACCACAAATTTTATGGCTTTGGAAAGGAGACTCCAAGACTGAACCCATTTTGCTCAGATGCACCCAGAAAACTCTGCGGAGCCTTCTGGTGCTGCTGTGAGTCGGAGGAGGGAAAATCACCAGCCTGAGCACGCTGCCAGCATCGTCCCTCTGTTCTTGTGTGTGTTTTGAGTGGCGTGATAGCAGCACTGGCACTTAGAGCTGGCACTAGGGCATCCTGCAAAATGGTCCAGACCAGGGTGTCATCACTCTGCTATTTTGAGCTCTCACTTGCACACAAATACCAGAGGGAAAGATGTGACAGACGCACGTATGCGCATGTGCTTTTTTAATTTTTCAAGACTCGTCAGCTTGAAAGGGAAGGTTGGGAGATGTAACAGCTTTGTCGTCTTCCCGTATCAAACCCACAACAGTGACCTTCTCTGCTTTTACATCAATTACATCAGCCAAACAGCACATCTCCGTCACGTGCTGCATCCCAAGAGGGGCTTATTTTGCCTTAATGCTGCAGAGGTCGCCGGGAAGGTTGAGCGTTAGCGGATGAGCTGGCTGGAGGAGGAGCGACGGTCCCCCCGGGAGATGCACCGGGGATGAGAACACAAGCCTGTGTACAAGAGACAGTGCTGGGGTGGCAGGAAGATGGCAAAGCTGCAACTCGAAGCTGAGACCCATCAGACAAGCTGGCGTGCCGGCATCTTACCACAGGACCATGCCAGCAAAGTGCTTCAGAGACTTTCTGGTGGGCTACTAGTGCGTTATAGGGATATAGCATACTTGGAGGAATATCTCGTCATGTTAACGAACTTCAGAAGCCATGTGCAGTAATTAGGCCACTTGATAGCCATGCACAACCACCTTTGGCTGCATTAAGTGCTTTTGAGTGAGTGGCATTGCTCTCTTGGGGTGGAGGGAAGTAGGTAGCTTGGGCATCCCGTCAATATTTTATTCATGCTGCCTTGCAAGCCACAAGTGGCTCAGCTCCAGCAATCTCATCTCCTTCTCTACTTGTTTATGCCCATCTGGCTGCCGGGCAGGAGGCAGTGCCCAGCCTATGCCCTTGGGAGTTGAACCCGACGCCAAGGCAAGACAGCCCTGAGGGCTAACACACCACAGCGGAGCTGAACCCACCGCTCTGCATGTTTAAGATCATGATGGATCCGGGGTACGTTGTCTGAGCTGGGTATCTTTGCCCTGCCTTTGTGGTGGCAAACGGACCAGAGGCCTCCCAAAACATGGATGTGGGGAACACAGGCCAGCAGGGTAATGCACTTTTATCCAGCTCTTCAGAGGCTGGAGGGGAATCCATGCAGGGGAAGGGTATCAAGTTTTTCACAGGAGACCTGCAATCTCAGGATCGAGTCAGCTTCTCCCACATTTATAAATGGGAATGGGAAACCTCCCCATGCCCCACTATTTTCTGCATATTTGCTGATCTCATCTGGGTGCCGAGAAGGGAAGCTGGCCACGGGCAGCCACTTTGCCATGCCATTGCCAAGCTCATTTTCTGTCCTAATGTCTGTTTTTTTCAGTATTTCTTTGTCTGCTGTTCCCACTCCTCCCAGAGTTGTAGGGAGCTGCAGCAGCATCCCTGCTGTCAGCAAACAGCAGGAATGCCAGCTCCCAAGGTGCTGCAGGCATCAAAGACAGAACACAGCATCATGGGGTGCAGGTCTCAGATATGAGGATGCAGATATTTCTCCTGATCCAAATGGGAAGGGACAGATGTTGCATGGGAGGCACAGGTGGCCACATACTCAGAAACTGCTGGAGACAACCTGGATAGACGGCCAGGTGCTTCCAGATATCTCAAAGGACTCGTCCAGGCACAGTTTGGAGGCATCTTCATCTGGATAAGAAATACATACATGCGGCTGAAAGGCAGAGGAAAGAGGAGGAAGCCTTCTGAATGCAGGATGAACTGAATGGACAGCATTGGCCAAGAAAAGGGAAGTATTTGGTAAAGCATAAACAAAAGATTATTACTTATTCTGACATTTTCAAAGTCAGTACTCTTTTCCTTCAGTTTGCAGCTGGCTGATTTTAAAAAGAGGAGGGAGAGGGTTAAAAAAAATCTGTCACAAAGGAATGTGTTTTGGGCCACCTGAACTGAGGGGGTTTTTAAAGGTCTTGTTTGTGCTCATGCAGGAATTGTGCAAAAAGTAATAAATCTTCTGATATGAGGCAAATCACACACACCCCCTCCCACACCCTCTGCCTTACTCTAAAGCCCTGAGAAATGTTGTCAGAGCAATAGTGGAGGATTCATATATTTTAGAACTGTTTTCCCCAGGAGCTCTTGTTGCAGCTCCAAAATTTCTTGCCGATCCTCTCTGCTGGCTCAAGCCTTGTTTATCTGCTGCCTGTGCTCGTCAAATCCCCTTTTATCTCCCCCAGCCCTGCTCTGCTGGTGGGCTGAGCTCTGCCCGACTCGTGGGCGTGCAGGACCCCGGTGCCCCTGTGCCGCTTCCAACACCAGCACTCGTCAAACATTTATAACTCTGGCCAAGCCAGCCACGGGATGCGACCGAGTAGAAAGCTATTTTTGCTTTTGAATTCATCCCCACTGAGTGCTTCTTCCATCGATTCTGGTCCCTGGGCATCTCTCGCTAACAAACTCCTCCCAGCAAGCACTGAGGCTACCTGCAGGCTCCGCTTCGTACCTTTGTTTCTGCCTTTCTAAATGAAGAAGAAAGGTCTTTGTTTGCTTTGTGAAAACCAGCCTTTGTATGAGCAGCTGGATGAGTGAAGCTTAGTTCTTCTGGGCTGGATCCTCCGGTATCTGCCCAGGATGTGAGCTCCGATTGCTGCAGTTGGGGTATTTGGGGCACCTCCATCTTATTTTGTACTTATTGACCTCTCTCTGCATCCTTTCTCTCAACGTGGGAACAATGAGGGTTTCTCATCTCACCAGGGCACCCAGTAAAGGATTGCATGGGGACCACGCTCACATCAGCTCCCCTGGGATCCATGGGCATGTACCAAGCCCTGATCTGCGGGGCTGTGACCATACAAGTTTCCCCAAAGCCCTAAATTATCTTTTCACTGCTCAGCCCAGTCCAGAAGGAGCTGGACAAACACTTTCGGGGAACAGCTCCCTTTTCCCTCGCTCTGGACACCACCAGGAGCTAAAATGTCTCAGGCTTGGTGAGAAACGTGCCACCTCCAAGCATGTGTTGCTCTGAAAATCAAGCTGTGAGTATCCATAAAATGTAGATAGGGCTCGTCCGCACTGCGGAGATAACTGGGACTGGGCTTCTGGCACAAATCTCTCCCTGTAGGAAGCAACAGACCTGCCAGAATAATTTTAAGTTTTATACCTACTGGGCTTTGCCCACTCCCTGAAAATGCTGGGATGTGGGTTGGAAAAATACCTCCCATTAAAATCAATTTTTGTAGAAAAGTCATGTTTATTTGTCTTTTTTTAATTCAGGATGTGGAAACATCTTTCTTCTTCTTCAAAAGTTGAACCTCTCATATCCAGAATTTTGGGCTGGAAAATGATTTTGCTGTTTGCAGATTTCACAGCAGAGTGTCCATTTTCAGCTGCCAAGAATAGCAAACTGGTCTCTTTTCCTTTCATTTGCTTTTTCCACAAGCACTTAGATTTTCAAGCAAAAGCCTTTGCAGAGACTGAACCTGGAGTTGCAGGAATCTTCTCCCCGAAGCCAAAGGGATTTGCCCTCAGCCCGTGGCCAGGAGGCTGCTCTCACACCCTGGACTTTTCTGGTATCTGGGGTCCAGCTGGAACCAAGCAACTTCCAGCCACTTTTATCTTGTAAATACAGGAGCCTTTGACCTCCCAAGGCATTTAAAGTGATTCATAGGTCTAATGACTCCAGCCATGTGGCCCAGAGTTTTTATCTGTCCTCCACGAGTTTACTGATGGAGTCTCATGAACTTTTAATGCTTTTCTTGGCAAAGTGGCCTCTTCTCCTGCAGCTTCAGCTCCTGGACTTCTGGCATGGCCATCCTCATCCCTCCCACATGTTTTGGCTGAAGTTCAATTCACAATTTCTATTTTTAACCACTCTATTGTGTTAATTTCCTCTGGCTTCTCAGAGATTTCAGTCTTTGTATGTTTTACCCCATGGCAACTTCAGCCTGTGATATCTCATTTTGGTGGCTTTGGGAGTGTGTTATTTACTAGCGTTGAGTGTCTGATTTGTGCATCGAAAATTCTGCTCTTCACCTGTTCTCCAGGAGACATCAGAAGATCCTTCTGAGCTGAAATCCACCAGAAGGGTGGTCAAACAACAACCAAACCAGCCCCATCTCACGCTGCAGTACCTGGTTGGTGGGGCCAGACTTAGTCCAGAAGATACAACCCACACAAAACATCAGGGAGCAGCAGCCACAGCAACCAGCCTCTCCTCCCGTGGTGGAGATGGGAGCTTTGTGAGATGTAAGTCCCCCAGATGTCTTCAAGGTGGTTTTCAGAGAGTCTTTTGCAAAAGCTTTTTGTGAAATCTACACCCAAGCCTTTGAGGCCATCTGAACCCTCACCTAAAGCAATCCCGACTCCTTCTGCTTTGTCTGCTCACAGTCACGGCACCTGGATCTGCCAGTTGCTAAGAGCAAAGAGGACGATGTCTCCAGGAAGGAGGCAGGAGACATTGAACTCCAGCTTGCTCTTTAGCAGCTGCTGTTAGCGCAGTGTGGGTCCATCTCAGCTTGTTAAGATCTAGCAGGCTGAGAAGATGCAGGCTGCTTGAGTTTTAACAACACACAAAACTCCATCTTCCTTTTAACCTTTTCTTTTTTTAATGCATGAGGAAAAACCCGAACACTTTGCTGCATCGTATAGTGGTCCCTACAGAGGCTGGGTACGATCTAAATTTCCATAGCCTTGAGTCCTCCAGAGACATGTGACTGCCCAGCGGCTGCAGTCTCTGCTCTTCTACGAAACATCCAACAGCTCAGGAAGAAGTGGAGCCAGAAAATGTTTCTAAATCCCCATGCTCTTAAAACCAAAAACTTACCCAGGAAAAGTTTTATTGGGTCCAGGCAGCTGGAGGCTGGTGCCCAGGGACTTTCCCAGCAGAGGCTTTCTATGCTGTAGCAAACATTAATAAATAATCAGGAAAGTTGTTTTTCAGGGAAAGGGTGCCATTGCCAGCAAAGATGCAGCCACCTGAGATAGAAATCTGCAGAAGGATCGTATGCCGGCAGCGCAGACCCGGACGGCCTTCTCTTCCAGCCGGGGAAACAAGCTGCTGCAGTACAGCCGTTACCTCTGGTCCCCTCTTCAGACAGCTCAGCAGACCAAATGCAAAGCGTCTTGCACTGCAAGGATATATCACAACAATAAATAGACAGTAGTAGGGTAGCGAGGATGTGCCGTGCCATGTCTTTTACATTCCTTTCTCCTTTAGTTGAAATGTGCTCTAAGCCAGCACGGGGCTAATTTGCAGCAAATAATTTATCAAGTGCTTAGAGCTGCCCTTTTTGCTTGGCAAATCTTCTCACACTTTAGTGTGGCTGTTTTCTGTGCTTGCTCAGCAGGTTGGTTTGGATGTTTCTTTTTCTTTTTTTTATGAAACCCCCAATAATCCTTGCTGCTTTTCTTGATCTTTAATCACTATTCATCCCAACAGGCAATGGGGTTTTGCATTGGCAGTGCAGTCTCCTTCCATACCACCTTCTCCACCAGGGCTGCACGTCCCTTTTCCAGGGACATCCTCAAACCCTTGACTGGCTCATTGAATTAGTTTCATGAAAATTTTAAGGTCTCTTCCAGTGCTGAAGTCACAGAGCTGCCACTTGGTCTCTGGACACAGGAATGAAGCCACTACCACCCTTGTTAAAAGGGAAGGCTTGAGTGGATGCACTTGAATGGCACTTTATTGTCTTGTTACTCTTTTGAGCCAGCTAAAGTTGATCGGTAAAGGAAAAGGTGTAATCAGCTGCCAGAAAAGCAATGCTCCAAAACTCCCAGCCCCAGCTGTGTGGAGTTTCAGAGAGCTGCTCTCTCTGGCTGCTTGAATCTATGGCTTGGTGAAAAGTAGAATCATAGAACGGTTTGTGTTGGAAGGGACCCCACAGCCCATCCAGTCCCACCCCCTGCCATGGGCAGGGACACCCTCCACTAGCCCAGGTTGCCCAAAGCCCCATCCAACCTGGCCTTGAACACTGCCAGGGAGCCAGGGGCAGCCACAGCTTCTCTGGGCACCCTGTGCCAGGGCCTCAGCACCCTCACAGGGAAGGATTTCTGCCTCACATCTCGTCTCCATCTCCCCTCCTGCAGCTTAAGGCCATTCCCCTTGTCCTGTCGCTCCCTGCCCTTGGCACCAGCCCCTCTCCAGCTTTCCTGGAGCCCCTGCAGGGACTGGAAGGTGCTCCAAGGTCTCCCTGGAGCCTTCTCTTCTCCAGGCTGAACCAGCCCAACTCTCTCAGCCTGTCTCCATAGCAGAGGTGCTCCAGCCCTCGGATCATCTCCATGGCCTCCTCTGGACTCGCTCCAACAGCTCTATGTCCTTCTTGTCCTGGGGACCCCCAAGCTGGATGCAGCACTGCAGGTGGGGTCTCACCAGAGTGGGGTAGAGGGGCAGAATCCCCTCCCTCGACCTGCTGGTCATGCTGCTGGGGATGCAGCCCAGGACACGGGTGGTTTTCTGGGCTGCAAGTGCACATTACCAGCTCATGTTGAGCTTCTCATCCACCAGCACCCCCGAGTAATTGGTCCTTGAGCAGCATCATGAAAGAAACCTGATTTCTTATGGCTTTGTACCCTTTATCCCCCCCCCACCCCCAAACCCCTTTGCTTCCAGCAGTGTGTGCATGCATCCCCCACCTGCTAGGACAACACTTCGGGAGAAGGCAGCAGATGCCGGGAGCAGCTCAGAACCATGGTCCATCAGCCCCGCCGCTGCTTGGGCTGTGCCTCTCTTCATCCCAGCAAAGCTGCCAGCTTGGTTTCCTCTCTTCTACTCAACTGGCGGTACTCATATAATGTACAGGATCTGAATTATTTTTGAGAACCCACTGCCAAATTTTCTTGGAACTGGCTTGTGGATTTGAAAGCTGCTGGGGTGATGAATGAGCAGACAAATGGGCTGACAACGAGCTCTCATAAGGCGTTTCCTCTGGAGACAGGGTCAAAGTTACGATTTTCTATTGCATCTTTAAAAACAAAGAAACAAACAAAAAAACCCCAACACAGCTACAATTCCTGGCTTCTTCATGACTCCATCCAGGCGCAGCACATCTGCGCCTGTTGAATTTGCTTGCAGATCTTGGTGGGGGTGAGGAAAAGAGCTAGAGGAGAGCCAGGAGGCTGCTTATTGGGTTGAGGAAAATCCTTCAGCATGCCATGCCATGGGCTTTTAAAATGGTGGGGCCGTGCTGCCAACCCTTGTGAGCATACCCTGAGTCTCACCAGCTCTTCGCCATGCAGGTGGGTGGAAGCAGAGGATTTGCGTGAGAATCGCAGTTTTCTTTGCACGTTTCCAAGCTTCCTCCTGAGCGTTTGAAGCTGTGAAGTGAATGTCACCTTTCTCGCTCGGGAGGTGGGAGGAACATGAAGGGAAAACATCACCCAATTTGGATTATTATTTTTTGGAGAAAATCCTCATGGTTGTTTAAGGCAATCTCATGATTTTGGGGAGGTTTGCTGCTGGGTGTTGCTCTGGGGATACAGAGCAGGGGTGAGCATGGAAAAATGCCCAGCTGTTGAATAGCTTCCAGGATGTGTTGAAAGGCTCCAGTCTGGAGACCACAGCACCAAAGTATCAAAGCCCTCATGGGATGATGCACTTTCTCATGAAGTTTCTGCCACCTCACTTGATTCAAAGCTCCAAGATCTGAATACTTGATCATTGGGATGCCAGGAGAGGGGATATGAGAGCATGAGGAGGTGGAGAAGAGCATCAGGAGGCAGGTGAGAGGATCAGGAGGTGGGAAAGAGTGTCAGGGTGAGGGTGAGAGTATCAGGAGGTGGGTGAGAACATCAGAAGATTGGTGAGAAGATCAGGAGATTGAAGTGGCGCTTTTTGTTGGGGGTTTTTTGTGTTTGTTTTTTGTTGTGGGGGTTTTTTTTTTCCCCAGCAACTGTGAAACAAAACACATTTCACAGCCTGCAGAATGTAAGCCTCACTTATTTTTGACATCTTGAAGGGAGAAACACCAAGAGGTTTCTGTGCAAGGGAGTTTGTGACTATGGATGGTTGCAAGACACAATGCAGTGCTGGCTGAGAGCAGAGAAGGATCGCAAAGAGCTTTTTAAGCCTGAGGATGGGACTTTTCTCCCAGATCTGGGCTCTGCAGCTCCCACAATTGTGGTGGCACTGGGAGAGGTGATGTAAGCAGACACAAGCTGGGAAGCAGCAGGACATGATTCTCTGCTGCCTGCTAAGGACAAACCAGAGGAATGACCAGCTCCTTCACTTCTCATGGACACATGGCAAACTGAGCATTAGAGCAAGAGCAAAATGGGTACAAATGGGAAAAACTGATCTGGACAGATAGGAGGAGGACGGGGAGAGCAAAGTGAGGACACAGAGCACTTCCAGCATGACACCAGTGCTCAGGGTGAGGTTTTAGGGCAAGTGTTTAAGTTAATTTTTTCTTTGGGCGGCTCAGGAGTTTACATTCCAAGGCTCATACTTAAGCCCTGTGGGTCCTGTGTCACCATCTGAAGGCAGTTCTCCTTCTGGAGGCCTCATGGTGGCTTCAAACCCTGTTTTACAGCCAGGATGAGAGCTGTGGGCCGATGCATATTGCTTATCCCACTGGTGCTCTTGCAGCAGCACTAGCCTTCAGGCTCAGCCCATCCCCGTGATGCCCTCCTGCCTGCCGCCATTGCGATGCCACTGAGCACAACGGCCCCTACAACCTGAGCTGTTTATTAGCGCTTATATTAGCATAGAAAGCAGGCAGGCATGTCCTCGGCCACCCCCAGGACGTGGTATAATGTTCCCTTTCTTCCAGTATGAATTTGGCTTTGAGGTTGATAGATAGGACAGCCGGAGTCAACACAACGTGCGTTGCCTCTAATCAATTGACATGCTAAATCCTTGACAGAAAAACACTTTGTACCCAGTGGTAATTATTTGTTCCCTGCCAGTCTTGGAGATCACAGTGTTTTCATTGTGATAAGCGATTGAAATATGGACTTTTGTTTTTTAAACCACTCCTCCGAGACTAAAAGTCAAAGACATCAAACAGAGAAATAGCCAAGAGTGGAGGAGTGACTCTGGTGCAAAGACCTGTCCAAGCTCTTGTCGTGAATTCCTTGGGAAAAGAGAGGCTTGTGGGTGTCTGTCAGGGGGAGAAGTCAGTACAAGTCCAGCTTGCTGAGGGTTTGGGTGAACTCAGACACCAACAGGCTCAAATACAGAGTTTTGGAGTCTTCACTTCTAAAACCTTTTCTACCATCTGCAAGGTCTTTTCCATAAGCCATCCCAGAGAGTGCTGCTGGGATGGGGATCTGCTCTAGGAGCACATCTATAGGAAAAGGATGTCCTGTCTTGGTTTAAAGACTTCAGGGACTGTGGGACCATTGCATGGTCCCAGGCAGACTCTTTCATTTGAATGCATTTAGCTTTCCTCTATCATGACCCCCTCACCCTCCCCGTTCTGGCTTTGTCTGCCAGATTAAAAACCCCTTTATTAGAAATCTCTCCACAGAGGAATTTATAGACTGATGGAGCCACCTTTTCACCTTTCCTTTGTTAAACTAAATGACTTGAACTTTCATCTCACTGGCAGGCAGCTTGACAAGCCTCACGTCTGCCCTTGCAGCTCTTGGCTGAATCCTTTGCGATGCACCAGCATCCCTCCCAGGAGCTGCTGCCTGAACGAGGTTCCACGTTGTGTGGGAGGGAAGATGGCAGCAGGACATCTGTGGTCTACAGGGATATGCCCTGCCCTAGCACAGCTTGAAGCTGTTAAATATGGGATACATGATACTGACCACTGGCAAGAGATGCTGTGTTTTGACTTCTCCAGCCCTCCTTCCTCCACCACCCATCCCTTCTGCTCCCCAAATACTGGTTCTTCAGGCAGGAGAGGGCAGACAGCTAAAGGGCTGAGAGCCCGAGAGCCAAGGTGGCTCCAGTCAGCACTACCTCTCCAGGCTCAACGGGTACATCAGGAACCTTCAGGCTGTGGGCTTGCAGAGAGCATGGTCCATCAGCATTGCTGCTGGACAAACCTCAGGGGCAGACTCCATGGTAGGAGGTGGGAACAGGGGAGAGCTTCTAGGCAAGCATAAATCCACCAATCCACTGTTTGGCAGTGTGTTAAAGCTGCCAAACACACTGTGAGTGCTCCAGCATGACCCACCTTACACGGAGGGATGGAAGACATCATGGCTAAAAGTTCACCTTTTTGCACCTTCTGCTGGCCTCCTGCCCGAAGAGCTCCATGGCCAGCACTGAGCCAGAGCAGTGTGTTTTCAGTTATAGCAGCCTCCTCAAGCATGGTAGCACCCCGGCACTGGAGTGGGATGGCTCTCCATCACAGGGGCTGGGGCATGTTGGATTCACAGGGCAAAAGGGCGTGAGGCAGACAGAAGCTTTGCCAGCTTCCAGCACGGCAGGTTTCTGAGTTGGCTTGCTTTCAGCATGGGGTAGCGTCTCACCTTCAACCTACCCACTACGCTGCTGCTGCTGCCCCAGCCATGTTGATGTAACGTAGTTTGGTGGTGACCCCTAAGGTGCCTATGGGGCTTTTTTGGGTTGAGATACATGCTCTGTATTCAAACACCTCTTTGAGTAAAGGGCTGCCTCAGGAATCTGGTAAAGTAGCCCAGAAGATGAGATTTCTAAATTTGCCCAGTCTGGTGGTATCTAGTCCAGGCTCAGATGTGAAATGGTACCAGCTTCTCTGCTAAGGACGGGCATTGTCCGCAGTGTCCCACTGCTCATGCCCCATCCCCTCTTGATACCCATACTCTGTCAGTGAGCTGCTTTTGCAATTCGGGGGGCTGGATCCTGTAAAGTCCCAACCCTTGGACTCCAACCTGAACAAAGCTGGAGACACTCCTGCTCTTTCAAGCACAAAGAAATACCATACAAAGGTCCATCATGGATATAGGCCAACTCCCTTCCCAGCCTTTAGTAAGTATAAGGGATAGAAAGAACAGTTTGTATGAGGAGCCCAGACCAAGCTGGGCTTTGATGGGTGGTTCAATCAGTGTCATGGGCATGGCTAAGGGCCTCGAGATGTTGCACTGAGTCACCTCGAACCAGGCCTGGCACTAATTCCCTCCACTGGTCCAGAACGGACTACAGGGATCAGGCTGGCACAGGGGTTTGGCAATGGGAGACAGAGCTTGGCAGCTCTGCAGCTTTTGCGGCCAGGCTGTCGATGAACACTTGTGGTAACAAATGCTGATGGCTGCTGGGCATCCCATGGATAATGAACATGTGGCCAGCATCCAAGCCTCAGGAGATAATGAAAACTGGTAACACAAATGAGCTCTTCAGCAAGTCCCTTGGAGAGTGTGCTCTTCAGGAGCAATCAGAGCGCCCACCCCTGTACCAGCCTCCCCGTTCAAGTGGCTTTCCTCTATAGGTGGCATTTGCAAAACTCTTCACAATACCTCTGGGCACCCCTGCGGTGTCCCACCTCATTAAGCTTCAGCAAAGACTTCCAGTGACTCTTTACCAAAATTTCTTAATGGAGATTTAATAAATTGCCAAGTGGGGAAATTTATATGCATGGAAATGACTCTGGAGTCACTGTCACCCTTAACCTTTTGGAGGACACACATCCTCTAAGCACTTCTCTGCCAGCCTGAAGAGGATCAGATTGAAACCCATCTGCTGCTCCTTGATGTCTGAAAAGACTCTGCCTGCCTCCTTGCTTGGTGAAGATTTTTTTGGGGTGTACAAGCCCACAGACTGGGTATTTTGTTGGGAGCCTTACCTGTTTAATTTTTGCCTAAGGGAGAAAACCGCTGAAGACCTGCAGACTACCTTCTGCTGTAGACCAAGGCAAGGAGGAGGAGACTGCAGCTAAATAGCCTGTGGGATATGTTATGTGGCTTCTTGGTGCCACAGCTCATGTTTAATTGAAGGAGGACCCTACTAAGCAGGTAACAGTTTTGCAGCAGCCAGTGAAGACCCCAACCCAGTTTCTGGAGGAAAAGCCGAGAACCATGTCCTGTGGGCTTGGGGAGGCCATGAACACGGCTTGGGAGGCTGAGCCTGGGATGTGCTCCAGCCTTTGGTGCTGGAACAGGGCTGTGTTACAACACGTTGCATTTCTGCTCGTGGCGTGAGCTGCTGTGATGGCTGCATGGGCAGTTTTGGATGGCTTGTGCTGCGTCTGTGCAGGTGGGTGACCCTCAAAGCAGCTTCTGGGGCTTGGTGAGCGAACGCAGGAGAAGGGAAGAGTAGAGCTTCAGCCTCCCCTTGGCAGTGAGCACGGCGAAAGGTTGGGCTGCAATCCTGCCTCTTGTTCTTGCCTCAGCAAGGATCTCTTAACATGCAATAAGCCAAAACCATGCCGAAAGCAGGAAGCAGAACCAAGACGGTTCCAACCAGGGCAAAGATGCAGGGCATCTCCAAGGCACAGAGCTTGCTGCATGGAAAGAGCCATTGCTGCAGCTGCCCTGCCAACGTGCCGCTTCGCAGACGTTATTTGGGGCAACTGCAGTGGCAGATGTGGGAGCATCACTCCAGGGCTCTGCTGTCGTGGTGGGGAGGACAGTGGGGCTCAGGCTGGTGGCATGGGATGGGGGGGACGTGACTTGGGCTTTGCAGTGACAGGACCTGCCTAGCTGGGAGTTCTGTCCGAGTACAGGGAAGCTCTCGTTGAGTTAGGTGGCCCAGGACAGACCCATGCTGAGCACCTTTGGCCAGTTGCTTGCTTGACATAGCCCTTGGAGGATGGTCTAATCCAGAACAAGCGATGGACTGGAAGCACCATGCTCTGGGCAGGAGCAGGATTCGTCCCAAAGGAAAGCGTTTCTGTGCATGAACGTGGGAACTCGAGACAGGCTTGCAGGACACATCTGCACCTTCTCCAGGGCAAAGGGATGTCCTCAGTCCCTCAGCTGGCTGCAGACCCCAACACGCCTCCCATCTGCAGCATCCCCTGTGGGTAAATCTGGGCTAACCTCCACTCCCTGTGGCTGGTTTAATGCCCTCCCGGGGTTTGGGACTCCATCAGCTCTCCCAAAACATTTTCACAATCCTGCTGTGATTCTCCCTGCTGTGGCCACCATGCTGGTGAAGGTCACTGGACATTCAGCAGTACCAGCCATGAGCTAGCAGAGATATAAACACACACATCGCATCCTGCTCCCATTCCTCCAGGCTACAAAACCAGGAGGGTTTGGAGCTCCAGGAAACTTTACTTCTCTCTTTATTGGAGCAAAGTAGCATCATATTGACCCAGTTCAATTTAAACTCCTGGTCGCTAATGAGATTCCAAGAGATGACCACAGTGCACAACACCAGAGTTGGCCCCACCACCATGGAACAGGCAGGGATGTGGCTGAGCACCAGAAGCTGAGTATGGCCAGGGCATCATGCCTACCCCATCAGGAGGTATGTGAAGATGTGGTGGAAGGGGTAAAGGGGTGGGTGAGGGGTGAGGAACAGCCCCGGGCAGCCCCCGGGATGGGCTGGTCCTGGTGTCTGCTCCTCATCCCGTGCTGAGGCTGCGCTGGGGGCTCCAGCTCAGGGGTGTGGGGCAAGGCAGAAATGATACAGCCCGGCCATTTCCACAAGACCAGCTTTAATATCAGTCATGAGAACGAGGAGAAAGCACAGAATCCATTAATGGGAAAAAAAGTTAAAAAAAATTTAAAAATTAAAAAAAAAAACAAAACAATAAAGAAACCCACCGCCCCGTGCCCACCTGCCGCAGACGGACTATCCAGGCACTGCAGACGGAGAAGCATGACACAGCAGCCAGGGGACACGATCCACCGAGAGCCACCCGGTCCGGCCCCTCTCCAGGGATGCTCACCTTGGGGTGACTGGTAGCGCTGAGGAGCCCCGGCGGTGGCCTGGCCTCGGGGGACCCAGCTTAGCTTAAGATTCATCACAGACTGACACGAAGGACAAGAACGTAAGAAGAATCCAAGAGCTGCGACTTTTTGTTTCTTTATTCTAATTCAGCCTACGACGTTAGTAATGGTGATTTCAGGGGATGGCTGGGCCCGCGAGTTCCTTCTTGTAGTGAAAATCAGAGACTGTAAAGAGGAACAGAGCTTATAAAGACAGATAGGAATATATTGCCATAAAAAGAACTGGCATGCAAGTGCTTTATACATTTGGCAGTATGTGAAATGGTGGGGCTTCGGTTTTGGTTTTGGAGGTGGTGGTGGTCTCTTTGTTTTGTACAGTTCAAAAATGAGCTGCTGCCTTCACATCTTGAAGACAACCCCCCCACAGGAAAAGACAACACAAGTCAAGTCCAAGGCGCCTCTCGCTTGGTTTTGGCAGAGTATATATATAATATATATATATATATATTTACTTTTTTTAATGCATAGCAATTTTCTTCCTTTTTTTTTTTAAATATTTTTTTACTATATTTTTTTTTTGCCCCCGTTGCAAACCTGAGCTCGGTCCCTGCTTTCCTGTGCAGTTTTCCTTCCTTAGGTGTTGGCACTGTGGAGCGGTCGGACGGTGTCAGCAGGCGATCTCCTCCAGCGTTCCCAGGGTGGCCTGCAGTGGCACGTTCACAGTGTGGCTGATGGTTTCCGAATGATTTGGCATGGGGTCGCACGTGCTCTGCGGATGGAGAGCGGGGGACAGGGTTACCCTGGGGCTGCTGGATGCTCCCTGTCCCTCCCCAACTGCCATCTCCTTTCTTTGGCCGAGCCATAGCATCGATCCTTTGGAAATAAGTCGGGGCTGAACGCTGCATCCATATGGAGCGACTTCGCCTGCCTACAGAGCCGACCGCAGGGAAATTTCCTCCTCTCTCCCAATGGGGCTCCTTACCACATTTTCATCATGGCTCCCTTCCTCTTCCTCCTTTCCAAGTAGGTCTAATAATTTCTCCTTGATCAGCTGCAAAAGAAGGAGGTTGGGTTAAGGTGGGCAGGAACAGGCAAGGCATCTGCCCTGCCTGCATGGGCAGCCTCCCCCAATGGGGCTGGGGGCACAGCCCCAGGGGATGTGCCGATTTGGCAGGACACCTTCCAAAGGACATAGAGAAGGAGACAATCTTTCCAAGAAAATCACCCCATGTGTCAAAAAATAATTCTTCACATGGGAAAAAAAACCCCAAAACTCTGTTTTTTTGAAGATATTTGGGGGTTTTTTGAAAGATGTCAGCGATGTGAGTGCCATTTCCCTTCACAGCCACGTTATTGCCTTGGCAGCCGCTGCTGCTGGAGAATATTTTCAAAGGAAATCCCAGAAAGGCTGAGAAGTGAGTGTTTTTCTGAAAATGTTCCACTGTAGGGGTGGGGGGGGGGGGGAAGCTAAAACCGTGAAAAATTGGGTCAGTTCCTAAGGAAGCAAGGTGGATGTTAGCCGGCGGGCAGTGACGTGTGGTGGGGATTCAGGACCCCGATGAGCCCAGGAGCACGACTCTGCCCTGGGGAGGAGGATTGCACTGAGCAAACGATGTAAAAAAACCCCATCTCTAGGGTCAATATTTCATCCAATTTGGGCTAAGCCACTGGAAAACAAGAGTTGTAGCTGTTTGCTGGCAATCTCAAAGACTTTACAAACGCTTTGGGTGAAAACACAATGAATTTTAAGTGCGTTGAACTCCCCCTTGGTGTAACCCTGAGCAGATTAGATCAATCATGTAGATTAGGCATCATTTAAGACATTTTATTCCTCTTCTTCCTATCTGGTGTGGGTTAGATATCTGTCACGAGTGACCACAAGGATGATTCCTGCACAGAGTGAACCTGCTGCTGCATCCCCAGGTGTGCGCAGGGAGCCTCTCCAAGGAGACAGGATGCCCTCCTAAGCCATGTTTGCCCAAAAAGAAGAAAAAAAAGAAAAAAGAAGAAAAGAAACCAAACCACAACAACAACAACAAAAAAACCCAGCAAGAGGAAACTATTTGCCAAGTTTTATAAGCAGATGTCAAACAAAGGGGTAAAACAGAGAAGAAAAATCCAAATTTTGTGAGGTTTCTTATTGCCTTCTTATGAAAGAACCCCAAGAAAGCCAGGAATAGGCGATTTTAATGAAATATTGTGTGCATTCAACCTGAGATACAAACTGAGGCGCAGGTTTTGTTTGCACTCTGAAGCCATTATGAGCTTTATGCTTGTAATTTTCAATATATTTTATTGCAGAATAATGCCACCAAGTGCTAACAGCTGCCCAGAAGGGACTGTGATGGGGAGTGACTGTCTTAAAATGTAAAGTCAGCATCCCAACTTTAATAACATTAAGAGGTTTTTCAAGATGCCCCAGCGAGCTTAGAGCAGAGACCGTGGTTGCCTGACATCCCTGTGCACCCACCTGGCTTGGCAGACATTAACGCAACGGCCACGAACGACCCCTGACTGCAATATCTCATGAGATTAAAAATCTCCAGTCCGATCACGATACGGGGCTGAGACAGGGCTATGAGAGCGCTGGACTATGTTTTTCCTATCCCAAATCCAACTGGGGAAATCGTTACCGCAAGATATGGCGGATGCCAAAAGCTTCTTAAAAGCTCAAAAAGCAATCAGAGGAATTTGTGGAAGAAAAATCCATCGAGACATAATAAAAAGGGCCAGGAAGTTCTGGGTCTGCATGCAGTATCTGGGAAAGGTCTACTAAGGTCTAGATCTAGTCTACTAAGCCAGTTCTTAGGTGATCATTGCTGAAACAAGAAGAATACAGCAGTTTTGAAATTGCTTATGTATCAAAGCATGTGTTTCCATATTTAGAGCAGGACTGTGACTTACAAAATCGCCATAGCTGCAGGCATTTCCCCCTAAGGCACAACTGAGTAACAGCAGGGTAAGTTCGTTTTTCTGAAGATTCTAAGGTATTGCATATTTAGGTGCAGGAGGCCCAAAGCCATTGCGTTAAAATCACCAGGTAATGAGAAGATGAGCTGAATTAGCAGGAGGCACCTTCCCAGGGACAAGGGCAAAGGACCTTGGGCTGGGATGTGCCAAATTTGCTGGGAACTGCCTGTCTCCATAGGTGTTTGCATCCTCCTCAAAACCATCCCAAGCCATAAACTCATTCTTTCCTGCTATAAAACAGGACGCACGTATGCGTGTTCGGGTCCCTGGGGTCATCTTGGTGCCAACAGGTTGCTCCTTGGTGGCTTGCATCCAGCTGCAGCTCCTCTCCCTGCCTCAATTTCCCCTTTTCCAAGCCAAAATCATGAGCCTGCCCCCCAACACCAAGTCTTTTGCGGTGTGGCGATGAAGACTGGGAAGGAAAATCAATGACTGGCAGGGAGGATGCTCCAGGGAGGGTTATTTTGGACCATGGCCCATTTAGGTGAAAAAAAAAAATATAGGGTGGAGAAAGTGTAAATGGCAGGAGGGCGCAGAAAGCAGCTCGAATCTGCCTCTGTGCTCGCAGGGACAGCAGTGGAGGATGCTGGAGGGATGATGCCCGCAGGCAGGCTGTGACAGTGTAGGATCACCGGGGCCTGTGCTGCCACCATGGCATAGAAAATCTGAAAATCCCCTGGGAGATGCTCAGCTGAGACAGCAGCGTTCACTGGGGGAACCTGCTTAGTCAAAAAGAGATTATAAATATACAAGGGTCGTAATTCTGCTGCTGGAGGGCAGGAGGAGGGAGGGCTGCCAGAAAGCAACGTCCCCTCCGGACTGCTTATTGCAATAATTCCCATTAAAGAGGGCTTGCACTTTTCTCCGGAGCAGCTGCTCTTGGCTACTGCAGAGCCGCGGCCCCACGCTCGAGCTCGTCCCGGTGCTTCCTAGAAAGCTCCTTGCTCCAGGGCTGCTGGCAGAGCTGCAGACAGCAGATAACAGGGACTGGGGGTTTTCCACCCCCCGGCAGTGGTAAAAGGTCTGGCCTCGCTGCTTCTCCCGCCTGATGCCTGAATTGGGACTCAGGCATTAATTAAAGGAGTTTTTATGAGAAGATAATAATGGTGTGCTGCTGGGAGAAGCCCAGCTGGGGATGGGGACGGGGACAGGAGGGTTGCAGCGGCAGGTCCCTAGCCAGCATCCTGGAGCCACCGCACCATGGGCAGTGCGAGATCCAGGCTGGGAAGCAGCACAGCCACATGAAGGTGGTGCTTAATTAGCCCAAGCGAGAAGCAAACCTCGTTAGCAGAGGCAGGGTGCCAAGCGAACCTGGCTATGGCAAGCCGCGGCTGCATGCCAGCCCTCCGACATGGAGAGCCCCAGCTGATGCAGGGACCTCGCACCATACTACATAGCCATGACCTACTATACAGCACTATCATAGAGCATTAATTATATGGTATCATTCATTACAATTAATTATAGCATTAATTATCCACGTGGGCACATTGGGCATGGAGGGTCCTGGTCCAGGACCACCCCAGCCTGGCATCAAGGCTGGCAAACCTGCACCCCGCCAGAGGAATAAAAGGCAAAGGGTGAGGGTCTTACCTCGTATATATAATCGAAGAGCTCTAGTATAGTGAGGATGCTAGCACCGATAAATAGCCCCATCTGGCCTCCAATGTCACCTAGGAGAGAGAATAACACACGGGTGGTTTTTACCCCTGGGGCAAATGTTCCTAGAGGCAGCTGCCCTGGGTGCCACCGTCCCCGAAGAGCGGGGAAATGCAAGGAGTCACCCCCAGAAACACCAACAGCTCTAACAGCATGAAAAACATCCTGGGAAGGACATTGCCAGCCACCAAATTACATTGTGCCATCAGACCAGGATGCCAGCGCTCTGGCTGGGGCAGGGCAGATCGATGGCATTTCTCCTGCGAGCGAGGCCATCAGCTGGAAGCTTAACGAGGATGCTGCACCGCACGCTGGCATCCGAGGAAGCCATCTGTCAGTTAGACAGCAGGTTTCATCCCAGGAATCCCAAAGCCCAATTCCCAAACCGAGCAGGGGAAGGAAATAGATGCTGGCAAAGAATTAAGTAACGTCCTCTGGAGCTGAGAAAAAACTCCAACCTGCCAAAGAAAGGGAAGGGAGATGGGCTGCTTTTTTAGGGGGGGCATCTCAAGGCTGACTCTGCTTGAGTCCTCCAGGACTGGGGAAGGGCTGTGAAGGAGGCACCATGGGGAGAGGAGACTTCCAGGAATCTGCTGGGAAGGTAACTGCTGACACGAGATGCCGTGCTATGACAAACCGTGCGCTTCGGGGAAGACAAACCTCATGGATTTTGCTGCAAATAGCTCATGGTTCAACTGTGTCGCTGCTCGGAGGAAAGGCGCCCGCAGGTGGAGGGGCTACGGGACCTTTGCTGGGGGTGTCCATGAGACAGAGGAAAGAGGAAAAAAGGGGCTTGGGGGCAAAGTGCTGGCTCAAAAGGGGCTGAGGACTGGGGGAAGATGAGACTCTGCCCAAAGCCAGCAGTAGCCTGGGAATGATGGTCGTGCAGCGTCATGCAAATAAGGAGGCTTGTGTCAAAGAGGCTTCATCACCAGCCTCCTCTTCCTCACTGTACAACTCTTGGGGAACCCAAAACCAGTGCAGAAGGGGTCATGACATGTATGCTTTGCAGATCTACCACTGCAGGGTGGTGTGGGCACCCAATGGGACATGGGGTGCTCTGCTGCCCACAGTGTCCCCATCTCAGGGCAGGCTCACAGCGTCTGATCCCACGGGATTGCCCGGCTCCAGCTTTCAAACCAAGGTGCTGATTGCTCCCTGCATCCCAGGAGGGATTTGGGAATTTGGGGAGGCACACGGGAGGGATATGCAAGGCTGAGCATGGGCACCGAGCACGCTTGCTTCTCCTGACTGAACACCTCCATCCCCAAACCCAGTGGGTACCAGCACCCAAATCTGTAGCTGACACCCACAAAGCTTGACCCGGTTTGAGGCTGAGCAACCCAACAACTCCTCCACCTTCTCCATCAAGCCGTGGGGCACCATCCAAAGGCAAAGAGCTGAGGGTCCCGGCTGGCCTGGATGGAAAGAAGGATGGACTTGGAGGATGTAAAAGGTGATGGGTAGATGGTTTTAAGAGCTGTCCTCCTCCACACACTGCCTTTCCAGCACAGGGGGCACTGCAGAGAGCATCCATCACCCGCTCGGCTCTGGGATTTCCAAATAGGGCCCTGGTAGTAAGCAGAGAGGAAGCAGCTGACGTTAAGCTTTCACACACGGACTAGCTGTGGTCCCTGGGGCATTCCTGGGACAGCTTGGTTTGGAAGGGAAGTAAGAGAGGGGATTGAAAGCGTGCTGGCCAGAAAGGTGTCTGGACCTTGCTGGGATTTTCAAGGCAATGCACATAAGGTGTGCACCCACTCATGGCATCTGTCTGTCCCATAAACACGCATGGACTCCTGCACAGGCTCACAGAGACTCCAAACTGCACCCCTGATCTCTCCTTACCAAGTAAGGCTGCCACTTCATAGGCTTTCTTCTGCTCAATTGTCTCATAGTTGAGTGCTTCAAAAAATATGTCCAGCACAAGAATATTCTCTCTGTAGAAAGAGGACAACAGCATCAGCCCATCAGCCACCAGCGGCCTTGTGTGCTTTGGGACAAAAGAAAAAAATGGGACTTCGGGGCTTTATTCCCTTCTCTGTCCTGACTGTTCTTTTTCTGGGGTCCTCAGCCACCCACAGACACTTGGACCTCCTGGAGACCAAGACCATAGGGCACCATTAGTACTCTGGCAGCCTTAGCAGAAGCTGGAAAATGATTCCCCAAGATCTCTCAGGATCTGAGCTCTGGATCTCACTTTAATGATCACAGCAAGAGTCCCAAGCATGCTTAGTATGGAATAACTCTTGCTGCCTCCACAAGGCAATAATGGGCCCAGGGCTGGGAGAGTCCAAGGCAGTGGCTGCCTGAGGTCCACAGCCCAGACTTAGGTAGACAGCAGCCACATCTCAGACAGGGCCAGCAAGCCTGGGCTTCCCTGTCAAAACAAGAGGAGGTTTTGCACTTTTTTTTTTGGTGGGTATGGGATATGCTCATGGAGAAAAGGCCAGGGAAGGACTACACAGTTGTCCTGAAACATGTCTACTGAGATGAAAGCATCCTACACCTCATCTCTTCAGGGGTTTAACCCTAAACCTCTCTGGAGGACATACCTCTGCTTAGTGATGGACACATTGCAAGGTCTGGTCTTAGCATGGGCTGGTTTAAACTGCCAATGGGGTTTTACAGACACTTTCTGTCTAGTGGAGGGTGTCCCTGCCCATGGCAGGGGGGGTTGGAACTAGATGATCTTTGAGGTCCCTTCCAACCCAAACCATTCTATGATTCCATGATTCCCCCCATAAAGCAAAAGAGATCTGTTTTCTGCAACACTCACGAGATATATTTTTCCGACTTGTTGAACTTCTTCTCCAGGTACTTGGCTGAAGTCTTGCTGGGGATCTTGACCATGGAGAGCTCTTTGTTGTACCTGGTCAGGTTACAGGGTGTCCTGCAGATGCAGTAATTGCTGTCCTTTTCAGCAAGTAAACCTGGAGAAGGTCACAGAGTTAGATCTCATGGAGTCAGGAACACACAGCAAACGTGGGAGCAGAGGTCATGCCACCCACAGAGGGGCCAAGCAGTCAGATCTCAGAAGAGCTGCAGGTAATCCAGTCCCAGTCATTTATCTCCCACTTCATTGCACAGCCATCCCTACCATCTTGGAGAGAGGCCTTTTGCTGGACGCCACGCTCAGGGGACACGTGGTGATTGCAGTTCATTCCATGCTGGTAACATGCCACCCCTTCCTCCCATGTGTCTGATCCTGCAAACAGCACTCAGCCCTGGGAGTCTCCTAAATCCAGACCTAGCACGGGTCCCTCCCTCCCAAACCCAGACCCAGAGGTGCTCCCCTCCTATATATCCTGGGGTCCCTGTTATCCTGAGGGTTTCTGCACTGACAGAGCCCCATGGTCCCAGAAGAAACTTTTTCCCAGGGTGCACCTAGGTCTTTGCAACAAGTTGGGTCTCATCAAAATCCATCACCATGTTGCAGCTGCTCTAGATCACCCCAGTCCAGCCAGTCAGGAGGATGCAGGCTGCTGGAGGTCTCTCCAGCTTGGGACACCCGTGGTACCCAGGGGTATCTCCTGGTACTCACCGAGCGCAGGCTCTGCACATTCCTTATACTGCTCCGGGGTGCAGAAGGGAGCATCTCCTGCATGGAAAGGACACATCCATCAGTGGGCATCAGCTACTATTGCTACAAGGGAGTTGGGGACTGCTGGGCTCTCCACGGGGACCGCAAGGACCTCCCTTTAACAAAGTGCACCCCGGCTGGGGATGTGCAGTAGAGGTATTGCAGCGTCTACCCCACCTCTGCCTGCCACAGGGGCCGTTTCTTACAAACTGAGGAGGGGGCTGCTGGAAATAGCACCCAGGGGTGTTAATTGGGGCTAAAAAGAGGGATATCAGACCCATGTCCCTCTGCCACATTTTGCTCCTATTTCAGGGCATTTTGCAAAAGCTATTAGCATCTTTCTTTACTTAGGGAAAGGTATTCCCAGCTCCTTTAATCCCTGGTCCCTTTCCAGCTCATTAACCCTTAATGACTCCGGCTGGGTGGTGGGAGGGGGTCCCTGCATCCCCCAGCACACTTACCTGGCATGTGAACCATCTTGCAGTTGCAGTTTTCCACAATATACCGGGTCTCGCAGTCGATCCTGCAAGCCGTGATACTGTAAACGGGAAAGAAGTCTAAGCCCATATCCGACGAGCGACATTCACCCCACGGCGGAGGCAGGTACGTCAGCTGCAAGAGAGGGAGGAGCGGGATGTCAGGGGATGCTGGGGGTCGGCAGCGAGGAGTGGAGCACAGCATCTCCCTCCTCTTGCCACAGAGGAGCCCCCAGAGCACGGTTTCAATGATGTTTTTAAGGAGGGGACCAAGCAGTGCTGTTGCAAGGAAAGGTCACAGCATGATTTTTGCCAAGTGAGAGCCTTCAGCAAGGTCTTCTGCTCCACAGCTGCTCTCCTGCGTTCCTCCAGCCCAGCATCTCCAGGAGCAGAGCTACAGCAGGATGGTGCACTGGAGACGCGCAGCACCACAGGTTCTCTAAGACCAGCTCTGTGGTCTTTCTTGCACTATCAGGAAAATCCTGACCACGCAGGGAATGAAGGGGAGGGTCCGACCTGCAAATCATCTCTGACTTTGGTGAGAGCAAACGTGGTCGTTGGCACTGGTACGTCGACAGCTCCCATCTCTCTGCTTACTCTCATCTCCAGGCTGTGCTACTACGTGCCGCTCATGGGGACAATGCAGACAGCACTGGTGACATCGAGGAGCAGAAAGGGATGGCAGTGAGATCCCGGCAATGGCTGTGAACTCTCTGGTGTGAGCAAAGCTGCCACATTTGCACCGTTCTCCTCTTCAGGCAGTTCTCTCATTGATAAAAAATCAGCAGATCGCAACCCTCAGAGAGGGCCAGGGACTTGGGAAGCACATGGAAAGGACCAAGAACAGTTCAGCAACTGGAGATTGCTGCTGGTGAAAAATGCCAAGGAAAGGGTGTACCGGTGCCATGAGGAGCCTCCAAACCTTCATCCTCCCCATGGAGGGATGGCATGGAGCAGGGCTACCATGGGAAATGGTGCCAGGCTGCAGAGCAGTACCTCGCTGCAGCCTCGGAGAAGGCAGACAAGTCATTCATGTCCTTTTCCAACACCCATGATCAGATAGAGCCCTGCAGAGCCAGAAACACATTATCCGCTCTCCTGGCACCCCGTGATGATGAGGAACCTGTCTTCTTCTCCCCCATTTGCACACCACCTCGTGTGAGGCTCATAAGTTGCTCTACTCAGTGCTAGTGCAATGCAAACCCTTCTGCTGTTCCCGCTTTATTTAACACAAATGCAAAGATAAGATAAACAGGACTCCAGGATCTACCACAGCAACCTTAATGCAGAGCCCAGAACATGCTGGAGGAAAAACAGTCACTCTCTGGCCCCCACAGCCAAATCCACCTTGTTACCCTTCCGTCTGCAGCTTGGCAGCTTTCCCTGTTTATCTTTGCTAAATGCTCTGCACTACTCTTTGCTAGAGAGCAGAAAATAGCATTCCCCTAACCCCTCCTTCTTTGCGTTTTAAAGCAGCATCCAATTTGCTCTGCTTTGCTCCAAACACAGAACGTTTTGTGCTGGCAAAGCACGTTGGCAGAACAAAAACATTCTTTTAAAAACTGTAGTAACATTAATCACATCCTAAAATAAATATGTAAACATATGTTGATGGACTATGAGCCTAGGACCTACTGGCAAGGTTCTACGGTGCTTGTTTTCGGTCTTTTCTGAAGATGGGTGGGAAAGGGAGGAGAAAAGAGATGACCCACAAAGTGGAGGCACATTGCTGATGCTGTTGGATAAATAACAACCCCATGAATTCTTCAGGCATAGACCTGGGGAAACTACAACAAAACTACCATGGCATGAGGCATTTGGAGCCCACACTCTGCTCTAGGTCTTCCCCAGGAGATCTCCTGCAAGAGCAGAGCTCCAGCTCTCCAAAGCATCCTCTGAGAAGATGTTCCCCTTGTGCACCAGCTTTCAAGCCTGCGGTGCTGGGAAATCTCCCCATGGCTTTGACTTATGAACCACTCAGTAATTAAAAACCCATAATGGGCTTAAATTGCAGCCAGGAAGAGAAAGATGAGAAGTTGGGATGAACGTGTCTTGTGGTGAGGACAGCTGGGTATGGCAACAGTCTGCCTTGGAGGGGCATGAAACCTGGAAGCTAAAGGAGAGTTTGGGGAAGATGCCAGGCGTCAGAGAGGGTGATCCTGCCCTCTGGGGATGGACAAGCTCTCAACTCAGCCTAGCCAAAGAAACTCCTTCTCTAGGAACAATTTTGCCAGGAACAGTTCCCATCCAGGAATCCAGAGGTGCTTTCTTTATTCCAGTAACTTCTATCTCTAACAGGCCGATGCAGGTTTTACAGGCCCAGCTGGAACCATGGCCATGGCAGCCCTGTGGCATATCCATCTCCCAGACAAGCCACGGGTCCTCCCCATGATGTTCATGGTAGTTCAAGGTCTTCCCTTGCATGACCCCAAGGACAGACCTGAGAAAAGCTCAGACCCTGCCTGGACAAGGGTGCAGGGTGTCCCTTTTCTGGTTCTGGATCCTCCACCAGCCGGTGAAGCAGGGAATCACCAATGCCCTTCCCCTGCTCCTCTGAGCATCATCCCTGGTCTCAAGCACCAATGAGACAGAAAACTTTTCAGTGATGTTCAGCCACAGCAGATCTGTGTGGTCTGCTCAGCGCCTCCGCGTCCTGGTCTGCACATGCAAAGAGACAGGATGCTACGCGAGCTGGAGCCAGCATCGCCTATGGGTGCCCGAGCCGCTTGCTGAGGGACATGAATGAGCTCTGGCATCCCCAAAATCTGCCTCAATCCATGCTGCTACTCAAGCTGCTTTGAAAAGCAACAGCAGCGAGAGCTATTCAGCTGCTCGGAGCGACACGCACCCAGCCTCTGTGCTCAGCGGGTCCGATCTGAAGAGCAGACAATATCCACAATGGGTGTGAAGATGCAGCAGGTGACAGAGGGATCCCATCTGTGGGGACCTGCTGAGGCATTAAAGGAAAAAAAAACCCTAGTTTCCAGCAGTCTCGGCGTCCTCCAAGAAACAAGCCTGGCTCTGAATGGGATGGTTTTGAAAGTCAGCACAGCAGCACCTTGGAATGAAAATATCAAGAGCATCTGTGTGACAATAGCAAAGTGCTGTTCGAAGGGGATCTTTTCTCATTTGCTTTACACTTGCAATATAATAGAGTACCAGATGCCATCATTTAGTCATCCGCGGTGGAGAAAGGGGCCCATATGTTGCATGTTGTATGATAAAGGAGAATAAATAATCGCGGTCTCAGATGGAATCAGCTCTCTTCCAAGCACAGCTACACACAAATCTTTTAAGCCCTTTAAATTTTATTCTGAATGTAGGTGACGGGATCAGAAAACGATGGAGTTGGGATCAGATATTTAGCTTACACACTTTTTTTGCTCAGCCAGCGTTGGATTTCAGCCACGGCGCTCATGAACTGGCACCGCGTCTGCAGGAGGTGGATGGGCTGAATGATTAATGAAACCTTATTCAATGCAACTTCATTAACAGAGTTATGGCCTCTTTTGTAACTGGGACCATGAGCATCGACTACCTCCGTACGGTGAAGCAAAGCTGGTTTGCATCTCCCCAAAAGCACGGCGTTCCTCGGGGAGTTGTTGCCTTGCCACACACACAGTTGCGCAAGTGTGCAATGCAAACGTGCAAGTGCAATTCACTTTTCTCTGGCTTCCTAAAAATGCAGGAATAGGTGCAACACATCTCCCCAGCCACATGCCAAGACTTTCGCTCTCCCCATCACTCTCTGAATTGCAGATACTTAAGAGCAGAAAAAGCCTCTTGGCACATTTACCACCCGTGGAGGTTTTTTTGCTCTGCAGTATAAAGGCTTTCCCTGTTTTGGAGAAAAGCACGTCGTGTCTGGGACTGACAGGAGACTCCGGGGAAGCTCCAGTTTTTACTTTTTAAAGGAAATTTCCCCAGTGAAAGTCCTGGCCGTGGAGCAGAGCCCTGCGGGGTGTGACACAGGCACCTCGGTGCTGCCTTGTTTCATATCACTCCCTACCTCTCATGTCTCCATAACACAGGGCAGGATTTCCTGCTGCTGGCCGTGCCTCCGAGCAGAGCCCCGGGATGCGGCGGCTGTAACCAAGGCATCTCCCACACCTGGGGGACCGGCGCTGGGAATCCATGTGCTTCCCCCTCTGTCGCTTGGTAGGAATCAGAACTGCAGCAAGGGTTCGTTTGAAGTCTGACAGGCAAATCTGTGCTTCTTCTTTATGGACAAGATTTTAGAGACAGGGGCTGGCAGGTTGGACCCTGGGCTGGCAGGTTGGACCATCCCTCCCTTGAGTCAACTCTTCTCTCTCCAAGGGGCTCATCAAGGGCCATTACGTGGAGCCTCCATGGTAATTACAGCTTGAAAGACTCATTGCTTCCTTCACGCTTTGTAATTTGTAATCAGAAGCAAACTCTCGACTGATTAGCAGCCAGATACGGATGCAGGACCTCACCGGTGGGCGATGGCGCATCATTAGGGAGCGGGCTCTGCAGAGAATAGGGGAGCCACACTTCCCAAATCCTGCCTCAAAATCCAAAGGTAATTTGGTTCCAGGAAAGCTCTCTTTGCCTTTCCCAGGTGGTTTTCTTGAGCAGGCACCAATCTAGAAAGTCTCTGATGTAGTCAACTCTCGTCCTGACCTGTGATTTCCAATTATCTCTGAAGGCAGCTGCTCTGTTACCGTCTGTGTTTGGAGCCACAGCAGCATCGCTCGCAGGGACAAGGCGACTGCCAGGACCGCTGGGTTGCATCCTCTGAAATGCTCCCCATTATTCTTCAAAGAGGAAACTATCCAGCTGCAGAGCTGGGTATGGTTTTACCCATCAAACAGTGCGCCTTGCAGTGAAAAACTTAAACCAAGTGGAGAAACTCTTCTCAGCCCGTGGTGGGTTTCCTGCCCTGAAGTGCAATGGAGCAGGATCCTGAGGTTCTTCCCTCCAGTCCCCATGGACCAGCCCCATCCTGCTCCCCTTGCCTCTCCTGCATTGGCACAGGAGTCCCACTGCCCTGCAAGCCCTGGGGTTAATGTGATGGTGAACCCATCCATAAGATGGATAACCCCCTCGCCAAAACGTGCGCTTTCTCGGGGCTGCGACCTCAAGCAAAGCCTCTACATCCGAAGCACTCAGCCCCGGAGAGCTGCCCGAGCAACTCAATTTAGACATCTGACATTTGAATCTCCTGCCTATGATGCTAACGAGGCCGCAGCATCGCCTGGAAGAGCGCACCAGGGAGCCGAGCCTGCCTCGCTAGCCAGCAAACAGGAGCACGCGTGACGGAGCAATCCCGCATGTAAACAACGTAAACGGGAGAGACGCTAATTGGGTTTGATTCCTCTCCCCTGCAGCCCCTCCTGGGTGCTGTGCAGCCACGCAGACGTCTCCTCCTCTTGAGAGAACCGCTTTCCCCTCTTCGTGATGATGCTAATTCAGGGTTAGCGGGAGGGCTCTGGTGCTGGACCAGCGGAGGCTGCCCAAGGATGCTGAGCTGCTCTCCTCCAACCCGCTCTGCTACCACCAAAGACGAGCTACTTTTATTTGAAGCTGGAGGGAATAAAACATAAAAGCAAAAGGAAAAGCAGGGGTAAAGGCAGCAGGGACAGGTTCTGCCCTCGGTTCCTGCAGGACAGTAGCGCTGAGCTCTGATTTTGCTCGGCTGTTGTGGCAGCTTTCCAAGGGCTGCCTGCACATACCCCTCCCCAGCACCGCGCAGTCTCACGCTTATAGAAATTCAGCTTCAGCCTCTAATTGAGGTTGACAAACTTGCATCCTCACGCTTTCGCAATCGTTAATACTTAATTAATTAATGAAATGCTTTTTAAATTCTCTTGATCCTGGCTATTAGGGAATACGACAATCAGTTACGAACTGGCAGGCGCCGAAAAGAGAAGGAACAAATTGACTCATCTCCTTAAAAGCAGGATGAATCTTGCTTGCCTGAAATGCAAGGAAAGGTAGGGCTGCTCTCGGCAAACAGGGGGGTAAGCGGGTCACAGCAGCGGGGGCCGTTCAGCACAGCCTCCTCCCTGCCACAGCCCTTTTTCCTGGCCATGTTGCTGCCCTCTGAACGCTGCTCTTGGCACCGAGCCTCCCAATAACTGCCAACATCTGTCTGCAGCCAGAGAGGTCTTTTTTTTTTTTTTTTATAATTTATTTTAAGTGGTATCTCTGCTTTTTTTTTTCTGCCTGTTTAATTTTATGCAAGAGGGAAGATGTGGAAACATGGTGGAGATGTTTCTAGCATGAAGTTGGGGTAGTTCAGCCTAGTTTGCAGCTGGGCTCTGTGATGAATCTGGCTTTGGGGATGCATCGTGCATCGACTCGGCTCTGGGCTCAGCCCCTCTCCTGCATCCTCCATGCGTGGGTCCTCACCTGATGCCATCACGCTTCAGGCAGTGATCAGCAAGGAGGGATGCAAACCTCTCCCTGAATGTTGCAAAGTCTATATGGAGTGTGTTTGCATTTACTCCAAATGAAATAATAACCAGAAAACACCGTTCTTTAATGAGACATCAAATAGCATCAACTTAATAGAATTTCAATCCCAGGCAGCTTTAGCACTTGTAAAATGCTTAAAAAGCTCAGCGTACACACAGCTCGTTGGCACCATCTCCCAGTTAATGATGCTGGAAGTTGTCTATTTGCCGTCTCCCTTTACTGTGCAGGGTGTGATACGGCTGTTCCTTCTCATTTGCTCCCTTCACACAAGCACCAAAAAAGTTGTCTTTAAGGACAAGAGCTTAACCCTTCCAGCACATGGAAGGTCCCCCTGAGCAGAACTCAGGCAAGTTATGCAGCCCGTGAGTCCCCAGGTGCTGATGGTGAGCGGGCAACAGAAGAAAAACTTGAATTTGGAGCTCCAGGCTCCTCCAGGTCCCCATTTCTTAGCAAATAATTTTGCAAATCAAATTACTGAAACCTCCTGTGGCTCCCCAAAAAGTCAAGGGCAGCCCCTCTGAGTCTCATCCTGGGTTTGCTCCCAGGACCTGTCGGACGGCTGCTCCTGGCATTTGCTGCGCTGAGCATCTACAGCTCGCTTCTAGCACCCTGCTAAACGAGCTGGACCCTTTGCTCATGTGCAAACTCCATCTTAAATTGCAATAAACTCTAACCTCTCCCTCCTGGTCACCTCCTTGGCACATATATAGCCAGCAAAAGTATTCCCCCCTCATTGTGCAGGATGCCTTGGTTGTATTTGTTGGACTATGTTGGCCAAACTCTTACACAGGTGCCCAATTTGGGGGGTGCACGGTGGGAATTGGACTCTCTGAAGCTCTCCTGTCCTCAGCGAGCAGCTTTCCACCTTTTTTTAAAAAATCCTCTTATCCATATAATATGGTGAAGGGTTAGCAGGAGCACCCAGACCATTACTTCATCTACATCCCTGATGTCTTCTCTTAACTGACCTCCTTCCTAAGCAAGCCCTTTCTAATCTCTCCCCACTCAGATGCACCGGTCCTGACCCTGACTCATTTCCATCGCTTGCCTCCAAACCCATTTTCTTTTGTATCTTTTTACAAACAGGCTGATTCACTCCTAATGTTATTTTCCAAGCAAAACCCACTCTGTTGCTCTACAAAAACAGCCATGCAATCGTTTCCGTACATCTCCTCCTTTGAACCGCTCCAGTGCAATGAAATTTTCTATGTGGCTGGCCACCGCTGCCTGCCAGTTTTGCTTGTTGTTGTTGAGTTAATTCGGAGTCTGATGATACACCGGAGGAAAACAACTGGGATGGTGTGTGGGATTGAGGGAAACAGAAGGAAATCAGAGAGTGAATGTTCTTCCAGGAGGACGTAAGGTAAGACTGCAGGTAGGAGAAGATGCTCTGAGCAAAGGTTAGGAAACATGGGAAATGCTATTTAATTGCTCCCAATTTTCAAATGCCACTGCCTACATCCTGTTTGGAAATATGGGTGTCAGCGTGATCGCTGCCAGACCCCGAGTCCCGTTTTCCTGCCTCTGTAATTACACTTCTTGATACTGCAGTTGCTGGTAGCTGATACTCTCTGTCCCATGCAAGCATTACGAGGGGATGAGTCTCCAAGGCACACTAGAGCCCTATTAAACAATATTGCTCCATCTTCGAACCTGTTGCTTAATTGAAGCCTCTTAAATTTTTATTGCCAAGTTGGCAGAAATTGCCATTTTTAGTGCGCTTTTCATCTTCTCTAACACGCCGTGCCAATGGTGTAGCGGGGAGCAGCCGAGCTGGGTAAGTAACATCATCTGATCCCATCCATTATGGGAGAGGCTCGGGTGATGCTGTTGAGATGTGGCAATGATGCCGTAAAACCCAGCTGGAAAAAGGGGATTAAAAGGAGCAAAATCCAGGAGGAATTTGTCATCCTCCAGGGGATCAGCCCTTCGAAATATAATTTCCAGGGTGTCTGCCCATGCCTTGGTGCCATGGTCTGGCACAGGGGCATGGGGGGATACTGCAGCATCCCCAAGACAGTGCACGACACAATGTCCAGAGAGGCTTGTTAGAGCACCAGGCTCGCCCAAAAGAGCCAGGAAATGGGAAAAAATTGAGGTGGATCCCTCCAAAGCCAGGAACAGTGGGAGCTGAAGGGCACTGCCCTGCGTGGGGTGGTCCTGCCCTCCCTTGGGACCCATCTGGAGGGTGACGGCACGGCATGCCCCGAGCCAGCTCCTGCGCAGCTCAGGGTTTTGCCCATTCATGAGAAAACAAACCTTATTCATGAGACTCAGCGATTGCCATGGAAACCGCTCCCCTGCGAGGCCGGAGCATCTCTCTTTGCAAGGCACGACAGGGACCGCGGCCAGCTCTCCCCGTGTAAAACGGTGTGAAACCCCCAGAAAACAGCGGCTCTGGTCTCGCATGTCCAGGTAAACCACTCGAGCTCCTTTCATGTTGCATTCAGACACAGCCACTGCCATGGTGGACGGAAAGTCACCTGGAGAGGAGGTTTTGCACCGTCCTCCATCAAGACACTCTTGTTTTAATTGCAGCTGTCCATCGTGTGTTGCCTTCTACTGCATCACCTCCTGAGCTCCTTTAGGAGCCGATGCCGGCATCGGCTCAACACAGCCAGCTGGACTGCAGGATGTGCCGAATGCAGATGTGGAGCAGCAGAAAGGGCAATAACAAGAGTAACGGTAACGCTAATAACGTGGCCCGTGCCTCCGTGCTGAGAGCAGCGCAGCACAGAGCAGGTCCGTGGCCAGGACCAGCACATGGTGCCAGCCCTCCAGGAGACGATGCCCCGGAGGAGCCTTGCTGGCCAGCTGGTTTTCCTGATTTAACTCCTGCTCCTCCCCATGGGGCTGCAAGAGCTGCTCTGGGACTGCTGCGGTGACACCGCTCCCAGCCCTGCACTGGCGGGGAGCTCCTTTAGGAGCTCAGTCCCGGCTCCCCTTAAACTTCAGGCGATCGCTTCAGTCTGAGATTTCAGACAGAAAGCATCTCCCTTCAGGCACGAGTCCACGGCAAAGAACCAGCTTGGCCTATATAACCCAATAACCATGTTTTACGGAGGAAACTTCCTGCTGGCATTTCCTTTGCAGGGTTACTTTTGCTGACTCAGCATGCGCAACCAATACGCGTGCAAAGTCCCTTTTATGATGCTACTAGTGTAAACCAGCACGACATCGTTACCGCATTAACGATGCAGTTCCCAAACTGGTAAATGTACCTTAAAAGTTTCACTCGGCAGGAATCAGAGGGCTCGGCCACTACAGGAGAAGAAAAACCAATTTTGTTCCTTTTTTAGATTGACAGCTAATTTTAAAGGGAGATTTAATGAGATCACGCACCATCACAGAGCCAGAGTTTGCTTTTGACAAGGTGCTTTTGGAAAGCTCTCAGTATAAAGATCCAGGATTTATCGCCCCAGCACCAAGACTCAAGTCCTCACTTGCACTAAGCGGCTGCATACCTGGAGAGGCAGGAAATCAGCAAGCAAAGCCCAGTAAATACTCTTATTTCCAGACTGGGATGGGGGTTTGAGCATGGCCACAGGGAATAGTAACAGAGCCACAAATAAAGCCACGAGCCTCTAACCCAGCCACGAAAAAATCCCCTTCACCCCAAAGCCCGTCTCATAGACAACGCACGGCTCCCACCGTCGCACCAAGGCAAGTCTGCCCAATTCCGCACCTTTTTTTTTTTTTTTTTTATCTCTGGGAAAACTGCTTATAACTAACATAGAGGCTGCTCTGAGCTGGGAGACGTGAAACAACCTTCCCTTTATCTTTATTCTTCTCCAGCTGGAGGATCGTTTCATTTATGTTTCATGGTATAAAACGCATGGTTTAGGACCCCAATAACTGGCTGGACTTTGTCCTCTGTGTGATGTTCCCAGGCTTTTCCACCTTTTGCTCTGACTTACTGAAGGAGCAGCATGTGCCTGCTCCCGATGTAGAAATTTAGCAGGAAAAAAAACCAAACCCTAAATCAGGGGTCTGAATAAAAGGTATGCATTCAGGGCTTGTCACCTTCTACATCTTCCCTGCCTGGAAGGAGGGATCTGGGGAGGGATGAGTTTTTTCCCCTCTGTTTTCCTGATAGGGAATCTAATTTTTTAATAGCAATAATGAAATAGTTAATGCCGACAATGGCATGGGGAAGATTTAGAGCAGCTGTCTTAAGAGTATCCAGCATTTATGCTATTTCTATCTTACAACAAAGTCCTTGAGATCCTTGCTGTGGGCTCCAACACTCCCAAATCTTGCTGAAGCCGGGATGTTTAAGGAAGACAAATCTTTCCAATTACCGCTCGCGCTGCCAGGCGAGTTCGATTTGTGGAGGTGTTGCTAAACTCCTCCAGCATCGCGCGGCTGCACCGTACAACACGATGCCCTGCCCAGCGCTGCCTGCCTGCCTGCCTGCCCACTAATGGGACATGCAAAGTGCCACGGAAACGGCTGGCGATGCCCTTCTCGACTGGCAGCCTCGGCATCTCCGCAGTTAGCTTTTCTCCGGAGTTAATGTGGTCTCACTAAGGGGTTTGCTGATTCTGCTGGAGGTATTTTTCACAGACGACAACAATTTGATAAATGAAAATCCTACTCCTGGCTGCAGAGGAAAGAGGAGAGGGCTTCGCTCGAAGGCAGGTGTATAATGAGGGTGGAAATGCAAGACCCCAACACGGGACCCTCTGCTCCAACATAGAATCATCAAATCACAGAAAGATTTGGGTTGGAAGGGACCTATAGAGGTTACCTAATCCAGCTCCCTGCCATGAGCAAGGACATCTTCAACTAGATCAGGTTGCTCAGAGCCCTGTCCAACATGACATTGAATGTTTCCAGGGATGGGGCATCCACCACCTCTCTGGGAAACCTGTGCCAGTGTCTCACCAACCTCAGCGTAAAAAATTTCTTCCTTATATCTAGTCTGACATGGGACGCTCTGCTCTGACACCGACTTCCACCATGACCTTTGGCAAGTGACGGTTGGACTTGATGATCTTGGAGGTCTTTTCCAACCTTAAAGACCTTAAAGAAATTCTGTGATTCTAAGTCACTTGTCCTACCTGGGAAAACCCAGGTGCTGGCATGGGAAGGGCTCCTGGACGCAGCCGTTCTGGGGGGTAACTAGCCGCTGGCCCTACCCCAGGGCCGTATCCAGACCCCACCGCTCTGCGTTCCACCTGCCAATGGCAGCTACGGGCACAGGGCTGACCCCAGCGTCACCGCCTCGGTGTGTGGAGACCCCCAGGCTGCCTCAGGACACATCCGTGGGAGAGAGGACGGATAAGGCGTTCAATGCCCAGTAATTACTGCCAACGGTAATTAATCAGTTTTCCATCTTTCCAGATCCTTTGCCTCGCAGCATCCTGAATGTAAGCAATGCCGAATGCTGCAGGGTCCCCCGGGATGGCAGAAAGCAGCCGTAGAACGAGGTGAGGACACTGGGGATGCATGGAAGGGCTTGTGTCAAAGCAGTGGGCATGAAAAATGCCCACAATGGGTTTCCAAGCCTGTTTCTGCTTTGGACTTCAGCAGCTGCTGCCTCACCCCCCGAAGAGCCCTTTGCCTTCGCTGTTACTACGGTGTTACACTCCAAACGAGAGCCCTGCGTGCTAATAAAGCTGCTCATTTTCTCCAGCCCACCGGACTTCCCACAAGATACGAACTGACAACAGCAAAACATTTTTCTGCTTTAATTGAGAAGTTTCCACCTGGTGCTCGCCCACCGGGAACCCACACCGTTCGTTATCTCCTGGATGATTACACGCAAGTGCGCCATAACGAAGAAGAGAGGATCTGCATCCAGGCTCGCTGAAATGCAGCATCTTCAGGTGTATTTTGGTACCCGGTGGCCATGGAGAGATACCTTAACGATATATTTAGTGGTGAATTCCTTGTGTTGCTCTGAGCTGAAGTGTAACAACTGTGGCTCTGATCTCCACGGAGGTTTAAGCAGACCAAACCCTCCAACAGCTCACGTTCGCTTCCCTCAGCTTGATTTATGTCTCATTTGAGGGTGGATACAAGAGCAAGGAGGAAAATGAGAGAGGCAATGAGGCAGGAGGGCTAGGAATGAAAGCACTGGGGCCAAGCTGGGGGAAAAAAATTATTCCGGTGGCCAGCTTTCTGAATGCCTAACGAGGATTTGGGTCTGATGACACCACGTCACATCACATCCATCTGCACCGTGATGATGTGCCACTGTCGGGACTCAGGGAGGGTGATGCAGCCCGAGCCACGAGCATCCCACCACAGTTTATAATAATTAATGTGACTATTTCTGCGTTACCTGAAAGGATTCACGCTGATCTACATAATGAAACACTCTCCTCTTGTCTCTTTTTATATCCTTGGAATGCGAGCCTTTTGGCAAAAAACAAAAAGCGAGTTGGAAGGGACCCAACACTCTGAGCGACCGCCACAGCTGAACTATAACCATGAGAAAGCAAAGCAGGGAAACTACCAGGGATGAAGTCCCTTCTGTGGCCAAAACAACAAGGGCTGTGGGCAACGCATGGGAAGTGACACTGAAAAAGCTGCCCTCATCCCACCCAATTTGAGGCAAGGCATAAAAATAGCTGTTAATCATGAAGACGCCTCTCAAGGAGCATCGGTAGGTAGAAGCAACCTCTCACAGGGACCCACTGGAGGGATCTTGGTGTGTAAATGAAATTTAGGACTTACCCTTTGCTCTTGGGTGGCCACAAAGGTCTGGAATCCAGGGGCCACCCCAAACCCCAGCTCCTGGACGAAGGGTGGCTCGGACTGGCTGTGAATCTGGACTTTGACTCCAGCCTCGAACGTTGTCTCCTCTGGAAGAAGAAGAGGAGAGGTTAGCAGGCTGTGGTGGGTGGGGTGGTGTCCACCTGCATGGGTGTGTTTGCTCCTCCATGCAAAATTATATCTGGTAAATCTGTGCTGCTCAAAAGCAGGAGATAAGCAGTTGGGAGTGCTCTACCTGGATAATCAGACTTCTGGGCATCGAGGAAGGAAACCCAGAGGCAGCATTTGCTATGAGCAGAGCAGACCCAGGACTCAGCCCAAATCACCACTGCTGCCCATCGGGACCAAGAGCATCTCCAGGCTCCTGGTCCTTACACCGCTGCCTATCCCAAGGGCTGACCCTCCCTGTAACAGAGATCCATGATTTCTCCAGCTCGGTCTGTACTCCCAACCTAAAGAAAACAGGAGGTGACATCTGCTTTCTAGTTGATATTTAGTTACAGAATGTATTCCCATATTACTAAAACAAATAAACTCCTCCTTCCCCCAAACAGAGATATTTCTACCATCCATAAGGTCTCCAATGCTGAAAGCATGGGTGCACCCCATCTCTGACGCAGCCTGAAGCCACTTGGGAGATAACGTAGGCAATTAAATAACAAAAACAAGTGTGTTAAATTCAAAGGACCTCATGTTTTTGGCACCTGAAGTTGCTCCAAGCTGGACAAAGGCATTTGCAGCGCATGGGCTCAGACAGATCGTGGAGTTATGGGTGATACGAGGTTTCCACACCCCAAATCTGTGCTGAATACCAAGTAACTCGAGGTCAGTTCCTCTCTTTCACTAGAACCTAAAACCAACCCAAAAGAGTCTTTCAGAAACAGAATTAATGGGATGCAAATCAGACCCGAGTGTGATATATGAGCACTTTGGGCTCCTCTTATCACACAGGCATCTCCACGCAGCTGGGGCGCGTAACCTCCCTCTCTTTAGCATTGCTGCTACGGTCTCAACAAACTAGAGGGAGCATATGGGACTAAAGGGTGGGGGGCTCATTTGCAAAGCAAGTTGTTAACTATGCATAATTTGGCCTAAAAATTGATTTAACCGCTAATACGAATCCATGCCCGTGGCCAGCAAATGCCACCTCTACATCTAAAGAGCTTCTGTTTAAAGATGAGTCACTCTTTATCTTCTTTGCTCACTATTTTCTACTATTTTATTACGCATTTCAATTTTTAACAGCATTATATCTGATCCAAAGCACTGGTAGAAACCCAGCACCAAGGAATCACAGCTGCAGAGCTGTTACACCAGGGGCTGCACAAGGATTTGCAGCAGGAGACAACAGCAGAAGACACCAGACCATGGGGTGATACGGGCAGAGGAGAAGGACAAGAGAAGAATAAGGTCATACTGGATGACATGAGGTTTACAGAGCTCAGGAACCCATCACTTAAGAGGATACAGCTCTGCTGACTCAATCGGGCAGCAAAGAGGACTTTCTTGAACCCTATTCACTTGGTAGCTCCCAAGGCAAAACAAAGCCAGAGGCTGCACGAGTGGGAATGGGCTTATGCACAGATCTGTCAGGCTAACCAAGAGCATCCACATACCTACCTCCTTTGCAGCCAACCATCCTCTGAGGCTTCAACACTGTCATGGCCAAACTGATCAAGTGTTGGTCCAAGAAGGTTGGACCAGAGACCTCCAGAAACCCCTGGCCAGACATGCTGCTGTCACCTTCATCCCCTACTGAGCAAACAAACCCTCCCTGCCAACCACAAACCAAACCACACATTTCATTCAGCTTTTGGGAACAAACAACATTTTAAAAGCCCCATCTGACAGCGACGCTGCTTTACACGTTGGCTACATGAAACTTCAGGCTCTGCACCTGCAGTGATGTGTCTATCATCAGCAGCATCTCCACATCTCAAGCATTTTATCTCAGCAGCCTTTGCAGACCAAGTAGCTGGAGGAGGCTATTAATATTTAACCTTTTAAAGCCCATTTTTTTTACCTAAGGCACAGGAAGACAATTTGGATATAAATAGGATTTATTAAAACAGTTACCTCCCCAGGCTTTGCAAATGTCTGCAAAATTTGAGGTGGGGACAGGGAATGAGCTTTCTGCGTGCTTGGTGGGGGCTCAGCTCCAACCAGTTGGAGTTGGACTTTTAACCAGTCAGAGATGTATTGATCCGCAAGGCTGTTGAACACACAGTCCCATCGATTGATGCCTTTGGTGCCCGCGCTCATCTGCCTGTCTCTGCAATGCTCCATGCACAGTCATTAGATATTTTTGCCTCCTTGTGACAAAAGTTTTTTTTTTTTATCTAAACAATGTCATGATTCAGGGCATGCAGCATTGCTAATTGCATGGGGTGGCACATGGCGGACGCAGAGCATGGGTGCCTCTCCTCTGAGATCTGCATCTTCTCTAGGGGACACCAGCACAGAGACTGTCAGGTTTTTTTGGCTTCTCCCTATGCTGAAGCCTCCTGGAGCAAGGCTGCATTCACCATCCTTGCTCTTGGTCTCTACTTCTGCTCAACACCCAACAACCACGACCTGAATCACTCCCCACCACCCCGTTGTGATGGGTGTTATGGGGAGGAACACAACCCTATTACTGGGACCCACTACAACAAAAACCTGCCTTTCCTTTGCCTTGCTCGGCCATAATTGGGCTCCTCTCCCTCCAAGAGATATCAGACGGATGTTCGACTTGTCCAAGCTCTCTCACTGTCTGCTCACACCCTGCATCTGCCCACCCACGGGGCTCTCATTAGAGGGTCTCCTCCCTGCCAGCATCTCCCTAGCACTGACCCTCCAAAACACCCCAGCAGCGAGGGTGAAGCCAGCTTTCCCCAAAACCTTCGGCAATGCAGAGTGTCCCCATCCAACCTCATCGCCGCTCAAGAGCACCGCAGCAGCCCTGGGCTCCACAGCTGATTCAGCACCCAGGTGCCCAAGCCTCACAGGCAAACACACACCAGAACGGGTTCAAACCCTCTCCTGAGCGCCCACCAACTCCCCCAACTTCAATCCCGATCCTGTTATCCCCCCGTGACGCCCACTCCTGCCATCCCCACCCGGCTCCATCGCTTTGCCTGGTGTTGATCCCCTTCCAACACTTCAGAGGAGATACCATATGCTTCCTTCAGTAATTACCTGACAAGTTGGAGGAGAAAGCTTCTATTTAGTCTAACTTGTTGGGCAACGGGAACTGTTTTGTCGAAACATTTTCCATGCAAAATTATTCTGCCCATTTCTGTGCCTGCCCTGGGTCTGTTCTGCTCTGACTTAATGCCATGTTCCCTGATTGGGTGCTGTGTCCAGGTTCATCTGCGGGTAAATCCCTGCATATTCATACCAAGAAAACAAGATATAGCCTGCAAGTACCCATAAGAGACTTAAAAGCAACAGGGTCTGGAATTTTAAATAGAAAATTCTGGCACGTAGCTATTTGCAATCACGGACGGGGAGGGGAAGGTATTTTCTAAGCCACAGAAGAAACTTTGGTTTTAAAACACAGAGTTATTAATTTTCATCATCGATAATAACAAGAGCAAAATAAACAGCTTTTCTTTTTTTTAGAAAAGCTGCCAAAAGCCAGGCAGCATTCATTGTTTTTCCTGCAAGAAACACATGCGAGGATGAAACTATAAACATGAAACCAGCTTTGAAAAACTGCCACTTCTCCTAAAAATTCATTTTCTACAAAATAGCTGTTTTCCACTAAGAGAAAAAAAATTAAAAGCCCAGCTACAAACCCCTTTGATGGAGTATGCCTGGATCAGTCCTCATTAGCTGCATCGTAAATGTTTCCAAGCTCGGTGCTGGAGCTCAGAAGCATCAGTGTGGGTTAAATATTTGCTGCAAGTGTAAGGAAAAGGTCTCAGAGAACCCAAAAGCTCAAGATCACCTGGTTTGGGGTGCATTTAACTTGCTAAAATGAACGTCCCTGGGCAGAGCAAACCCAAAAAGGCTCTGTGGCAAACCCTGTCTGTAACCCCACAACCGGAGAGGTGCAACCAGGGGTGTGAACATCCACAGAGACATGGGTCGGCCATGGTTTCGCCAGTTTTTGCAGTTTTAGCATCATTTTGAATGGCTTCTTCTAGCGGTACCTCCCGGAGGCACGGGGCTGAGTGCCGGTCCAGGTTGTCACTGCTGTTTTGTTAAGCCTGCTTCTTGTAATCACCCATCAACGGGGAAAAAAATAACTCTGAAAACCCTTTGATTTTAAAAGAAATTCCAGTGACTTGGGGTTTGGTCCTACCTTACGGTTTTTAAACAAATTTCGTGATGTTGCCCAACCACAGACCATCGTTCAGTCTCCAATCCCACTTTTCAGAAGACTTTGCTTGTAAATTCATTTCTTAGTGCATCCCAGGTTGGGAATGGAGTAAAAACTTCTTGATAATTGCATTTTTAAATACATTAATATACATTACTGTACACAGGACAATGTTTCCAAACAAATCCTGAGCTGCTCTTTTCACTGAAGGATTAGAGTAGCGTTAATTAAATTGGGGATTAATTCAGCATGTGCTTCAAGCTGGCTGCAGAGTATTATATGTTGCAGACTGCACAGCTTTCTATTTCTGGTGTTGGCTTTCCATGACTTCGTCGGGGCTTTCTGCTTAGAGCATCGCTCGAAAAATCTTAATAAAGCTCCAGCTGACTGTACGCTCGGGTGCGAGCTACAAAGTTCATCCCTGTGAATATGCAAGAAGCTGCAATTAAAATAAGAAATGCTGCCAAAGGCACGGAGCTACCCTTCTTCCCCTGCCTTATTATGTCCAAACTGATCCTCTTCTCTCTGGCAATTAACATCTGAAGCTGTGCTCAGCACTAATTTATTGGGAATTGAAGATCCAGCCCAAGTCACGGGTCGTTTGTAGCTGGAGCCATCATCTGCCAGCTCTGCCGGCGGTACCGGCAGCTCCGTGGAGGAGACTCCCGCTCAGACAAAACCAAAACAGATCCCACATAGCTCAAACTGAGAAAAGTAGATGGTATTTCTCAGCTGGTTCACATTCTGACTGTATAAGAAAGTGTATAAGAAAGTGACCTGAAGGTTTATTTTGGGTAATAAGCCTTCTCCTGCGGCATGCATAAGCAAGCACAGAGCTGGGAGGTTTGGATTCTCCCCAGAATCTTGTTGTCCTTTGCCTCAGTTTCCCCACCTGTAAAATGGGAGCAATGTTGCCACTTAACTCACTGGGCTGGAAGAGTCACTGGTGCCTCTTCTGTGCTCTGCAAAGCGCAGCTCAACACCTGAGGTGCAAAACCAGGGACTATCTCATGGGGACTGTATCCTCAAGGGGTACGGGCAGCACCAAATGCAACATCTGGAAGGAAGCACAGATGTTCATCCCTGTGCCGGCTACGTTGCATCTGTGAAGGGTATGTTGAGACCACAGTTTCTTGCCTCCCTGGGGGATGAAGGCTCCCCAGGGACAGGGGGGTTGCTGTGGTGCACAGACATGCCCAGAAGATGCTGTGAGACGTCTAGGTTCATCTCTAGTTTTTATGGCATCCTTTGCTCAGTATTGCCATGGAAACGACACGCATCAGAGCAAGCACTCCTCTACCTCCTCCGTAGGGTGGGCTGGCATTCCCGGCACTGGGGTTGAGCACCCCAAGTTGCTCTGGGTGTGCAAAATAGCATGGCCACGTCCCCGTTCCCACCAACCCAGCGACCCCCTAAATCCCTCCTGCATCCCTCCCGCACGGCTCCCACTTAGCTCAGCAGCACGTGGGACCTGGATGTGTGTCCTCGGATTACCCGCCGGGGTCTGTGCCCGCAGTTCAGCACCTCCTGAGCACGTCACGCTCATCACACTGGTGGGGCAGCCAGGACCCACAGCAACCCAGCAGATGTGTCTTGTGGTTGTGGACTTGGGGAAGTCAACTGCCGCTTCAACCAGGCTGTATCTGTGCAGAAATCTTAAACAAATACCTCACGTTCACATTTTTTCCTAGACAAAAATTTATAGATGAAAAAACCCCTCTAAATTGCCATGGAAACACAACTAAGAAATCAGGACCGGCAAGCCTACTGCAAAAAAACCCATGGAATTATAAAGAAACCAGTTTAACGCCAGTGAAACCAGTTTCACTCCCCTGTGCGTGCTCTCATTTCTGTGCAAGTGTCGCATTTTGCTTCACTTAAAGTTGCTTGGTAACAGGATTAAGTGAAGCTGAAATAAGAGTATTTGCAACAGGGCTCGGGGAGGGTTGATAGCAACCGTTTGACAGGCGACAGAGTCGACACAACTTTCCCCACTAAAAAAGTCACTCAAAATTTGTCCTGTGTATTTTGCTATTGCGGGCTGTGCTTTGGCTGCTGTTTTGGGAGCAATCAGGGACTACGGATTTCCCCACGGATGAAAATGAGATGTCTACCACCAGCTCTGGCAGCTGCTGGGAAAAATAACCATGCGTCCCGCTCGGATTGCGGCAGGAGCGAGAGTTGTGCAGAGCGTGCGTGAACCCAGCCTGGCTGCTCACCTCCACTGAAGAGGGACAAATTAAATGTACAGAAGCCACCATGCGAGGGTGGCCAGGGGAGCCCATCGTAGTGTTGTCCATCTGGCTGAGCTTCAGAGGGGTCTGGCTGGTCCTGAGTGTGTGGTAGGGCCAGCGCTGGCCCAAGGGAATGGGGAGAAGTTGACGCTGGAGAAGACAAAAATGCCCCCAACGTGGCTGGAGAAGAGCCCCTGCTGTAGAAGAGAGGAAACCTCGCTAACTGCTTTCCAGGAGGTGTATATTGCGTTTAGGGTGGGGTGATAGATGGAAAGTCCCAAAATCTACATGTTACAGTCCTATAGAGAGGGCTGATGGAGACCACCCAGCCCTTTACTCTTAAGGACAGGCCCCTCAGCCTTGTCCCCTTTCTGCTGGGAGCCCAAAAGCCAGGACATCATCTCCAAGGCCATTAGCCTTTACAACCTTTTGAGCGCACCAAGGAGAGCCGTCTTCTCCCTCCGATGTGATCTCCTTGCCACGGTCCATGCCGGGGTCTAATGGATGCTACAGTGACACCCCCACTAGGAGCTCCAGGCAAGCCCTGTGCCCAACTCTGGACTTTTAAATCTATTTTCAGGCTTTTCCTGTCACCGAAGGAGCGCGGCAGCAGCTCCAGAGTGATTCATCCCATCCCAGGGAGATGTCTACAGCAGGATGAGTCACGTCCAAGGTGCTGCAACTTCCCTTCACTGAGTCAAGACAACTCCTTAATCTCCATAAGCAGCTACGATAGGATCAGATAAGCACAACCAAGCCCCAACGGGAAATTCAGGCGTTCCCTTCTCAGAGCTAAGGAAGCAATAAAAGTAACCAGCTTCTCTCTCTACAACCCTTCCCTGTAGCTATGAAATCAAACCTTGCTGCTTCAAAGCACTGCTGACGACCTGCAACATGGACTTCATGTTCCCCTGATCCTCTCGAATAATCAGTGTCAGGATGAAATGGGGGAAAAGGATCGATTCCTGGTGGACCAGCTCCTCTCTCATGGAAGTGGGAAGTGATCTGAGACCCCCCAAGCATCGCCTAGGAGCCGGACAACTCAGGTAGACATGGCTCCAGCATAGCAGTGATGATCTCAAGGCTACTGGAGGCTTTGATGGTGATGGAGAGCAGATGAAGAGCAGCACAGAAGCACCGTGTGATACGGTCCACTATAGCAAGTCATCAAGTAGTTTGTGTGCAAAGTTAAAGATTTATTCTGGGAAAACAAAACCAAGCGCCCTGCACCTGAAAGAGCTACCAGCATGAAAGGCCACCCGCTTGCGTTAAAGGCAAGTGAGGTAGTGGTATTAGCTACAGAGGTAAATCAATTCTTCCTCTTTATCTCTTGGGACACAGAGCATTTGAGAGAGGATTTTTTTTTTTTCCTCTTTTCCTTTTTTTTTTAATGAGAGAATACTTTGAAAAACCTCACCTCCTTGTATCTGAAAGGTGCAGACAGCCCAGCCCTCCGGGCTGCGACAGGAGCATGGACAGCTGCTTCCCCACCTCGACTGCTCCACGAAGGGGATGGGAGCCATGCTGTCACCCAACTGTCACCACCACATGACACCTCCTGTTGTTTCTCTTTGCTTTGGCGAGAAGGGATTTGATGAAGAGAAGAGAAGAGAAAAAAGAAAAGGAAGAGAAAGAGGAGGAAGAGAACCGCTGTAGAGGTCCTCTACCTGTAGAACCTGCAAAAGGAAGACTGAAAGGGCAATTTGGGAAGGGCAGAAGATGGACCTTATGTCCTTTTCTCTTCCCATGGCCCAAAGGCTGGAGAAGCAGCAGCGAAGCCTCTGCTGTATAATCCCAAGAGATGGGGCACAGAGCTGATCCTTTCATCTGGCACCACTGGGACCACCATGCAATTCCTACACAGTAAACCGGGATAATATACATGGGATATAAACCCCAAAACACAAACTAACGCTCCAGGATATAAGGCAACAACCACACTTAGCTGGGACCCAAAGCTTTCCTACAAGCAATTCACTACTTAATCCCCCACTAAGCATTTATTTGGGTATCTTCTACTTAATTATCCCGTCCCGGTGCTGGAAGATGGAGGAGATGGGACATGATCAAGCTCCTCTGCTACAAAAGGCAAGCCCGGAGCGGAGGTTCTTGCCTGCTCACTCCATTCCAAGCTCTCTGTAAAGCACAGCCGCGATTCATTACTCACCAAGTAACAGAAGGTGTTATAACAAACTACATTAAGCATATCCGCTATTTTTAGTTAAGCATATTGCATTTGCATACTAAATCTGAGGGGCCATATGTCTCAACGTATATTATTAAAAAGCTTCTTACATAATATACGGGGCAGGAGAAACCAGCAGGTCTCCAGCAAGCCGAGCCCAGAGCTGTTAAAGCGGTTTTGCTGGACGGCGAGGAGCCAGCAAATGAATATTTCACTTCCTTGCTTCTCTCCTATTAAGCTTAAGCTTTAATCATTAAAGTGGGGAAACAAGTGTCTCGTAACCTGCTTTACTGTGGGGTCATGCCAGGGCAGGGAGGGTTATTCCTGCCAGGTTACGCTGCTTATACAATCGCTTCTTGGTGGGGAAGGAAAATAAATTCCCTTCCCAGATCAGCATCCTTTGGGAATCGTGTGTGGCAGGGAAGGGTGACCATGGGAGGGAGGACAGCCAAAAAATCAGGGAGGTGGTCGGAGCCACCCTAGTACCTCCTCCATCCCTGGGAGCTGCTGCCAGAAATACGGAGCGAGGAAGGGAGAGATATCCCCTCTGGAGGGGAGAAATATTCCCCGCATCCAGAGCTGGGGGTGCTGGCCCCCCTGGGCCACCCATCTGCCAGCTTTTGCTTCAGCAAGCTGCTGCCACTGCAGGGACAGAAATGATTCAAAAAAAAAAAGAAAAAAAAAAAAAAAAAAAAAAAAAAGAAAGGACATATTTTAAAGGCGCTGAAGTGGTTCTTGCACATCCCTCCCCCTCCTCAGGAGCCTCACCGCTTCCCCCAGAACATCTTGAAATATTAAACGGTGAAAGAGCTGCTGCTAATTTTGGCTGGTAGCGGAGCCAGATGGAAGCAGATTTCCCAGCGCTGAGGCTGAGCCCTGGCTCTGCTGCTGCCCCTTTCGAGGCGGACGGATGCACGGAGAGGACCAGGACACCTCGGAGCCTGAGCCCAGGGGTTCAGCCAGCTTTTGGCACTGATGGAAGGGAGATGTGAGACATCATCTCCATGTACTCAGTAGAGGAGTCAGCAGGACACGGTTTCTCAGCCTGGAGGGCCAAAGAGGTGCCAGGGAGATCTCCAGCTCTGAGCACTGTTGGCTCCCAGGAAGCCCCTCTGCACCCCGACACCCCTCTGGGAACGCGGGGCCCATGGGAAGGCACAGTAGTCCCAAAGTGGGGCAGAAGATGAAGATTGGGGCGGGTCACCACCCCAAGATGGTGGGTGACCATCCCAAGTGGTGCTCTCATCACCTTCACCACCCTGACCTGTGGTGAGAGCCTCCATGGGGCTGTAAAGGTCCATGCAGGTCACCAGACCAAGCTGTGTCAGGCCCAGCTCCTCTGCAGGATCTGTGCTTAATTATTCAGCCTGGAGGATGCTGTAGAGCTCGCATCAGTCCAGCACCACTGGCAGATAACCAGGATTTGCTCCCGCTGGGCCATTATCCTACAAGGACAAGACTTCCCTCTCGAGCCAAGCTCGTGCCTCCCCATCACCTGCCTGCTTTTCTCATTCTGCAGCCACTCCAATGAGTACAAACCTCTTACAACTATTTATTTTCTCCTGGTCCCTCTCCAGGACACGTTGCTAGAGGCTGAAGCGCAGAAGTCCCCGCAGGCAGGAGGACTCTGCTGCCAGAACCCCGCTCCGGAGCAGGTCCCATTTGCTTTTGCATCTTTTCAGAGAAAAGCAATTTCTCTTTGAACACAAAGCCGGGCTGGATGGAAAAGCTTTGGAGTTAGTGTGCAATTAAATAAAATCACCGCGGGTACAAGGACGTTTGAAGACAGGCAGCAGGCAGAGAGGTTTTCACCATTTTCAGAAACCTTGACTCTGTGCCCTGCCTGAATTGCACTGACAGCTGTGGTTATGTCTATTTAATTTGCATCGCCTATAAATGTCAGTGTTTTGAGTGATGTAATTTCAAAGCACTTTGGTGAACTCGGCAACTAAGTAAACACTTATTTTAATGGAAAAGGATGCGCCTCAGAAGCAGTTTATGATTACTAAATGCCAGGAAAGAGCTAGTCTATCAGAGCAGGGGAAAAAAAAAGACAAGTATTATAGTTACATCAGTGAGGGAAAGGCTTCTCCTGCTCGTGCATTTGTTAGAGATTTCAAAACCTTGTCCAGTAAGAACCAAGACAGACCTGAAATCAATAGCTGATTTTTCTGGAGGTGGGGAAAGAAAAAGGGAAAAAAGCTAAAAAAGAAACCCCAACCCCCTGCTCTAACTCAGGGATACAAGGGGGTAAGTCTTGTCTCGCATCCAATGCAATGCTTCAACAACTGGGATGCAGCATATTTTAGAGAGATTTAGGTTTTTCCACACATTTCCACAAGGTTTCAGATCCTCCGTATGTCCTTAGAAAACTCCCCACTGAGTAACTTTTACCCCTAGCAGCCAAATGGATTTTAAACCTTAACAGAAGAAAACCTAAAAGTCTGTGGGCTTGGGCAGTGGAGAATTTCATATTGCCTATTTGTTAGTTTATTTATGGTATCCTATTTTATAGCGATTTTTCAGGATTAGGGTTACCAAAGTGTGGAGAGCAGGTGGCTGCAGGAGGTGATGCTCCCCCAGGGTTCCTTCTGCTCCTCCAATCTCAGCTTCCCACCCGCAGACCTTCTAAGTTGCCTTCACCACTCCCATCATCCACACACGAAAACCAAACCCTTTTTGCACCAAGAAAGGATTTTCCCTCTCTATATATGTCCCGTCTTCAGCCTAAAGCATCACTGCTTCCTCACAGCGTCTCCACCTCCCTCCCTTTGCCCCCAAAAAGACCCCGGTGTTTCCCCCCACCAGCCCTCTCTCCCTCCCGCTGTCCCCCCCAACGTCGCATATGGAGGATGCTATATATAAAAATATTTGCATTGTGTTGTAGTGCGCTGCCCACGGTAAGGCCAGCAGGGCACAGACAGATCTCATATGGCAGCAGGCAGTCTAATATTTTCCTCTGATAAAAATAACCTGTGAAAATTACATCTAGCACGGCCTGCAGTGCTGCGATGAATTTTGCTGGAGGGGAGGAAAAAAAGAAAAAAAAAAAAAAATCAGCACTAATCTGGAGATTTAAGCGGAAAATGACGTCGCTGATACGGGAGGTTGCATCTGAGTTTTTGCGAGGCACAGGGAGAAAATGGCACCATGAGAGACTGGGCAGGAGGGGAAATACAGTGACAGGATGGAGCACGAGGCATAGCTGTACCCTGCTGAGATTTTGGGGAGATGAGGTGGATTTTCCAAGGGAGCCAAAGCGAAGGAAACGTTCAGCTCCTTGTGTTTTGGTCATCTCAGAGTTGACCATCAAGTCCTAGGTGGTCAGTAGGGTCCCTCCACAGCCCATGTAGAGGGATGGGTGATTGTCCACCCCATCCTTTGAGGGCTTCTTGATGAGAAATCTCTTTTTAATGCGTAATGGACAGTGGGGTGGCTCCACTTCAGCTTTCAGAGCTCGGTCACCCTGTTCATCACCCAAATCCACCTTCTCAGGTGCCAATGCACACAAAGAAATGATGCCTGCAAACCAGGGGACTTCAAGAGAGTCTTAGTAGCGCAACCTCATCTGAAATACTGTCATCAGTTCTGGTCACTGGAGCCTGATCAATGGAGATGGGGAAAGGAGCACACCAAAGCTGCTGGGATGGGAAGAGGAGCAAGGAACCCGGCATTTGGGAGGAGTCCAACACAGCTTGAGTTGTGTTTTGTCTGGCAAGATGAAGGCTACGAATCCTCTCTATAAATACATCAAAGGCAAACACCAGAAGGGAGCAGAGCGTTTCCACCGACAGGAAAATATTTGTAAAAAAAAGAATAAAATAAAATCCAAACTAGGATAAACTGATGGTGAATAAGTTTAATCTGGAAATCAAAAGCTGTGGAGTCAACAGTACAGGGCCTGGCAGAAAGCGCATTGCTAGCACAGATAGCTTAAACGCCACGTTGCGGCACTGGAGCCAGGATACAATCATCTGTCCTTCAAGGAGAAGCCTTGCTCATTCAAAACCTGAAGGCATTTTAGCTGCAAAGGCTTACGGGCAGCCCCACAGTCCACTTCCAGGCTCTACGGTTTGTGGTGGAAGGCTGAGGTCCTCCATCGTCCTGGTGGGCACCATGCACGGCTGTGCCTGCTCTGCACCCACTTTTGCATCCAGAAAGCAAAAGCATCAGGGAGCCGGGCGGAGGAACAAACCACTGGGGTTAAGAAGATGCAAAGACTGCCTCCTGCATCTCCCCATCCTACCTGGCCTCAAAGACCTGTGTCGTAATGTTTTATGGACCATAACTCCAACCCCAAGGAAAGATTTTGCCTCTGGAAACCTCAATTCTTGCCCCTTGCCAGGGCACAGGAGAGGGTCCCTGTGTCCATGGGACCCACTCAGCATCCTTACAGCAACAGCCCAGGGCTCCCGCAGGCTCCTGGGTGTCAACATCCCACCCTGGGGCAGTGAAATGACCAAATCCAGCCCCACAGCCTTGGTCTGCTCCTCTCCAAAGCCCAGCCCTGCTCCCTTGGCCGCAGCGGCGTGGGATGGAGCCAGGAGGCAGAGATGCAAGTACTCTTGCTTTTACGAGTTTGCAGCTTCACGAGTTCGATACTAACTTGTATTGCAGAAATAATGCTTAATTATTGTTTTTATTAGTTAAATACTTATGGAAGCCCATGCAACATTATACAAACAACCCCGTGAGGCCATTACTACTGTTATAGAAATAAATATCTGCACTGAAGGGCATTATCATGAGACACTGAAGATAAATTGTTCCTGACTCCTGGGATGGAGTATAACAAACTGCTTTGTAACGTTAAAATGTGTCAATTTTTCCCTTGGGAACACGCTCGGATAAGAGCTCAGAGTGTGAGCAATGCATCTCAATCAGGACATCACTGAAATAAACAGGATTTTTTTGCCGTTTTTTCCCCCAGAATCGGCTCTGATATCCCTTGCGATGTGGCTACACCATAGAGCTGCTTCAGCCCTAGCCTAGAATTAGATGGGAGTCAAATCTCCGTGACCTGCATGCCTCGGAGGAAGAGGTCGGCGAAGTGATGGAGAGAGGCCACCAGTGAAACAGCCTGGACCATGGAGGAGCAAACTGGGGGGACCTTCCGCCCCCCCACTGGGACCAGGAGCCTGCACTGGATTCAGACTCTGTGGCAGGTGCTGAAGAGTCGCAAAATAAATTAGTTTGGAGAAGATGCTGGATGGCTAAAACGTCAGCGCCGGGTGCACAGTGCCATGGTGCTCAGAACTGGTGGGAAATGGGTTTCTTGCCTGAAAGCGAGACTTCAAAAACAATGACCCTGCGAGCTGAAGGTCTCTTGCCCTGGACCAAAGATGACCACACCACAAGGAAAAGCAGACCTGGCTCAGAGCCCCTTTTCTCCAGGCCATGCATGAATCCTTTACTATCTTTGACCTTTCCCCATAAAGAGATGGACTTCTGCCTCCAGCTGCCTGGCATGTTTCGGGATGTACACAGGGCTGCTCGATAGCAGAAACCTCTTTCACATCCCTGCTTCCAAAGACACCGATTTTGCTTTTCTCAAGCTGACCTTCCACTGGAAGAAAAGAGACTTTTCCTTCCATATGCACAGATTTGAGAGAAGGCAACAGCAATTGCTTCCCTTCTCCGCTGTTCGCACACTCCAAAATATTTGAGTAACAACATCGTGTAGTATAATTTGTCACTTGGCCAAACTCTGCAGATGGCATTTCCCTCTCTTAATCTTTATAAGCTTCTCCTTAAATAGTAGTAGTGGAAGTAATAACCACAACAAAAATATTAAAATTGATAAACAAAACACAGGCGCAGTCCTCTTTCCTAAAGCTCCCCACTTTTGCAGGGTGTTTGGTACCAAAGTAGACATCGGTGGTGGCAGCCTGCCAGAACCAACCCTAGATAGCCCCAAAACGCTTGGGTTTCTTCCCAGGTAGTAGTGCCTCTGCGTACCACGCAGCTCTAAACCAGCTCGTTTTTTATTGCCACGTGGCTTTGCGATCTCACTCTGCTGTCACTAAGCAAGAAAATCACCCAACCCCAACAACAGTCATGACCTGGCACACCTCATCGCCAAAAAACGAGGAAGCATTAGAAATGTGTCCAGAAGAAAGATGCCAAGGTGCCAGCAGTGCAGGTCACCAGCAACATCACCCGCACACCGCCCCGCAGGGCAGGCAGGGCGAGCTCCTGCCAGGGTCCCCACGGGTGCCAAGTGACCTGTCTCAACAGCCGGGGCTGGAAGAGCCCTGCTGAGGCCACCAACCCCCTGCCCCAGGGCTGCCTCACGTCAGTCCCAGCCTCCTCCGATGGACCATCATCTAACCTGTCCCTTAAGCCTCCAGTGAAGACGGGTTTCCCTCACTCCATTACAGGCACAAGGGACAACAGGAGGAGAAGATATCTTTCCAGGGCTTCATCCAGTGCCCTCCCCGCCACCCAAGTCCATTCACTCTTCACCTACCCACCATGGCTTGTCCCTCCCTTTCTCTCCAGCTAAGTCTTTCCCATATCTGAAGACTGATCAGCATTTCTCCTTCACCCTCTCTAAACCAGACAGGGTGAATTCCTTCCCCAGTTCAACCACCTCCAGTGAAGCGCAGCGTTGCTGCAGGTAACTCTGCGCAGCAGAAGACCTCACGTGGCAGCAGGTACCACCACCATGTCATTGCAACGGCTGGAGCTCTGCCAGCACAGACACAGCACAGCTGATACAGACCTTGCAATACTCAGCTTTTTTCTCCCTTTTCCCCTTTCCTCCACACACCCAGCCATCACAGATCTAGTAAATACAGCAGCAGAAATGCACCACTTGCAGGCTGATGGGAGAGGAGCTTTGACTCTCTCCTGCCCTCCTTTTAACCTTCATAAAAGCTGAATAATTAATGGCAATTTTTTTTTTCACCTTTGCTCTTCTGTACTGCTGAGACAGTCTTTACCTGCTCTCCAGCCATCCAGAAGCGTGCTCTAGATGCTCTTTGCCATCTGTGATCCCTTCGAGCGCTTTGTGTTACTGCAGTGAGACACGGTACAACCAGAGACAGCTGTGCTCTTCAACAGAGATGCTCAACATGGACCGTTGGCTATTTTGTCTTGTAAACAAGGGAGGAGAAAGACATAACTGAAAGGACAATGAAAATTTGGTGATGCTGCCTGATGATGAAATGAGATGAGGTAAGGAGCAGCCACCAAGAGTTGTAGGTACCCTCATGGAGTGCTTCTACATGGTGCATGGGCACTGGGGCTCCTCAATTTCTTTCACAAGGTCCTGCATTATCACAAGAAAGACATTTTTATTTGCTCCATGTATCAGGAAAGACAGATTATTTGCTCCTTGAGAGCTGGCCGAAGCAATGATGTTTATAGGAGAAGATTATCAGGCTCTGCTCATGTTGCTCAGCACAACTGAAATGCTTCCAGAGCATCTACAGGAGGGGAAAACCCTTCCACCGTCATCTTCAACACAGCTTAACACCGCACGGGGACTAAAGCAATTTGCCTTAGGAAGCACCTGGGAGGTCTCAAATGTGCACATGTTGCTACAGGCTGGACAAAGTCGGAGCAAAATGATGATCCCTGCACCAAAGAGATTAATACAATTAAATTTAATTAGCACTTGCAAAAGACTTTTATCTTCAAAGTTCTTTCTAGCCACAAAATCTCCTGGTACTTCCATGAGATTGATTATTACGTGCAGAGCTCTTCATCTTCCAGGAGGGAAACGAAGACACTTGGGGAAGGGTCAAAACCAGAGAGGGGGTGATGACCTGAATTATCCTCACGTAAAACTGGCACATCCAGAGAGCATCCCAAAACCTCACCAGAGTCACCAATACCTCACTCCCAGCGCTCAGAAAAAAATAGCAATAAAAATCGGATATTTGCAGGTACCTTTGCAGCTCCTGGGACAGCAGAGGCTGAGGGTGCAGAGAGCAGCTCCCAAACCTCGTCTCCTCGGTGTGAGCTACCCGGACACTGGCCGATAGCTGCAACATTGGCCGTGCCAGGCTTTTTCTCATCTCTCCTTACTACCCCAGGAATTCTTGCTATTTTGAGGACTCACATTTTGGCTACAGACATTTAACTTGACACACCAGTCACAAAGACTTGAATGAAAGCTGCAGCATGAAATGCATATTTAATTTTAATGCTGCACGGCATTGCTTTGTAACCTGAATCTGTTGATTTTAGGTGCCTTATCTCTGCTTTACCAGATTTCCCAAAGCCAGCTTCTAGTTTTTATTCCTTTAGTTTTGCCTTTAAAAAAAAAAAGCCCCAAAGCCAGGAAATGTTCATTTAAGAAAAGTTCTTGAAACATCTACATCCCTTAAAGGATTTTCTCATTAAGTCATTGATACGTATTTACAGCCTTCACTTTAACAACGTGATGTTACTGGGGATGTCTGGCTGGGCTCGCTAATACCAGTCCTACAGAGGCTAAAGCCTGGCTGCCACAGCAGCTCACGCACCTTTTCAAGCAGGAGCACAGGAACAGCAGCAGCTTTCCCAGGCACGTCTTAAGTGCTCTGCACATACGTGTCTGCATAGGGACTGGGTGTTGGGAAAGGACGAGGTGAGATACCTGCAGCAGACAAGCACTGTGGTTTTATGATTTTTTTTTGTTTTTTTTTTTTATTTTTTTAATCAGGGTGTTTAACTGCTGAACTGGCACAAATTGGACCTAGAGGTCGTTGCATGATGTGCTGGTTGAGCTAGGATGGGTTGAAACGCAGTCCTTAGACGAGCTCATGGGCCAGGACCTCCAGATCAGGCTCATCTTGGGGACCAGAGGGGCCGCCAGACAAAACGTGGGGATGCTACTGACTCGCCTGTGCTGCTCGGCGAGGAAATCCCTTGCAGAAAGCCCACAGGTTTCAGGATTGTGTTCGCTTACTAGCTGCCAAAGCTGTTGAGATATTCTTCTTGGTGGCTAAAAAAAGCACCTGGTTTGGGCTCAGAAATCCGAAAGCTTAAAGACTGGCTACAAATGAACACTTCCCTGTATTTATTAAAAACATACAACCATTTGATTTTAATACCAAGCTGAAATCTCTGCCCCCATCAAGTTCTTCAATTCCACAAGCCGTGTTGGATGACCAACATCAATCCTTGGGGCAATCCGCTCCTGGATCAGCCCCTGACCATTTCCTGGGCGCATGGAAACAGCAGTACCTGCTACATCACAAAAGAGAACAAATAGCTTTTTCAACAACTGTGTTGGCTCTCTCCAGCTCCACGATAACATCGAGAGGCCCTGGAGAGCAATTCACCATGAACGGGAATATATCGGTTATGTGACAACCTTAATGACACAGCCCAGACACAAAAACCCGAGTAACCTTTGAGGTGCCTCTCTTCACTCTGGCGCTATTGATGAGTGTGCTCGGGCAAACACAATTAATTTTTAGTGGCAGCCTAATTTTGTAGATGCTCTGGTTGTCAGGGGGCTGGTGGAAGTTGGAAATAACATTGACCTTTTCTCCCCAGGAAACCTGGCTAATTGAATGAATTCTTGCTCTCATTAGGAAAAGGTCCAAGATGCAGCACATTTTACACCTCCCTTTAGGTGACACCAGCCAGCCTCCTAAAGGTCAAGCTGCCTCTTGATGAGCTGATCCGAGATCAGAGTTTCCTATTGCAAAAAAGCAATGAGTTCTTCTGGCCCAAACCCCTCGGTCGTTATTTATGCTCAAGGCCACTGTTGCTTTATAGGTACCATTTATCTCTTTGGATGTTCAAGTCTTCAGAAGGATGAATCAACCCTGTGTCATTGGGATTTGAGGGGTTTTTCTATTGCCTTGGCTAATTATTGCTGCCTGGTAATGCCAAACCTTCTCATCGTTTCGAATAAAGCAGCGTTTTCCCTTTGCGGCGCTGACCGCAGTTCAGCAGAAGTTGTTTCGTGATAGCATTTAATAACTTCTATTTAGCAAGAGGAGGTTTATGTACGGGAAGCTCTACTTCATTTTGCAGAAAAGGACGTAAGCAGCGAGGATAATTTGACTCTCTAAGGATGAGTTTGATGTCACGTAACAAATTGCTATCCTACTTCAATCTTCTTCATCGCTTTTATGGGCTCTCACTGCAGATTGTAATCTAAAATATTTCTGGCACAGAGGTGTCTGTGCAGAGCTCTGAACACACCGATTACCATCAGTCAACCTCGCAGTTTCATCAACAGCCGATACACGTGGCTCGCGCTTGGTGACAGAGGATTTCAGGTTTATGGCTTTGTGGCTGTCTTGACTTACTCCAATTTCAATTTTGTGCCTTTCCGGGGCTCTATGCTCTTGCACAAGTTGAAACTGAATGCCAGCCAAGAGTCATTTCTCTACTCTGGCTTGTTGGGAGACAAGGTGTTGGGTAGGAGAGGAGCTGGGGAGGGATCTCCACGGCTGCTGCCACAGCACGACATCACCAAAGCTGTGCGTTGCCCTGCAAACGGTCGGGAGCAGGGAGCTAGCGAAGCCCCATGCACAAACAAGAGCAAGGGAGCACTGCCACGTCCCCACAGACCATGAATAAAGCTGCAGTGAAGATGCCGGTGCGTCTTAATTCCTTAATAAAAGATTAGCTGAAGCTAATCAGGAGGAAAAGTTGTTAATTCAGGATCCCAGGATGCTTCTTTTGTAATAACTGAGGGCACAAACCCAAGCGCCCCGGGTAAATGCCAAGTGAAGCCATCCCTCTCTGGTGCCCCAAGTCCCTGCTACTGTTTCCAGATGAATTCAGTATCATTTTCTCCATCTTAAAACATCATGTATTCTTATCGTGAATAACAAAAGCCTTTTTGGTCTTTCCTTCTTCCAGAGGGAGCAGCATTTCATCCGCCTGCATGGTTGCAGGTACGCGCAGAGTTTGTTAATTAGCTGGTGAAAATGATCTGGGCTGAAAAATGCTGGAGAAGGCAAGTTACTTTTACACACGCCTTGTCCTGTCTTTTTTTTTTTTTTCCTTTTTTTTTATTTCAATTGATAAATGAAATCGAGAATCAACCCTTCCAAGGCAAACAAGAGTTTCGTCTGCAAAAAAGCTGCCCTAAGGCAGCCGTGGCTGCACGCAGGAGGCAACTGCTCGCAACGGCCCCGTAATGGAAAAGAAATTGCAAAAGCTCCGAGAAGCCCTGGAGTCAGCACTAACACACGGACTTTTAGGAAGCGGTTTTAAAACGTGCTCAGGGTTTTACATGAACGTGTGTACGGGATATCCCTGTGCAGCCCATTACTAACCACTGCCGTAGCCCACCATCCTACCATGGCGCACACCTGCTGCTACCCAACACTTCTTCCATTTCCAGGTCATTTCCTACTTATTTTATATTTACAGATGAGTTTTATGTTAATTATCATTATTCCACTTTGAACTCCACAAACTGGGAATGAAGCAGATGCACAAACCAGTGCCTTTCTTCCTTTTTCCCAAAGTCTGCAGTTAAAACCAGCAGCTCAAAGCCTGGAGACGTGACCTGGGGGAGCCCCAGCTGCCTCCCCCCAACTGCTTGACTTCAGATCTTTTGTAAGCAAAAGGAAGCCTGGCTTTATGAAGAATCGCCACTAATCATATTAATATGCAGAAGTAAATGACAGCAACCACTTTGTGCCTCTCTTAGCAAATCAAATGCTCCAGGGCTTGGGGTTATTAATGCACCGTGCCCAGAGGCTGCAGAGCTGGAGACCAGTACCGGGGCTGGGGAGGCCCTGGGGAAAGGTGGGGGGGACCTCTGACCCCTCAGCTAAATCAGCTGTCCCTCCTCACTGTAAAAATCCTTGCAATAAGATGCTGTAGTGCAGCAGGAACAACACTCTGCAGACCCATCTCAGCAGCACGGAGATGCTGTTTAAATCTCTTTTGCCTGGCATGAAATCCTAGAGGGCGGGGGGGGGGGGGGAATCAAAGAAACCATGGAAACGCTCTCATTTGTGTCTGCATCAGTAAACTTTTGCGAGATGAATTTTCAGGGTTAGCCTCCAGCCACCCACACCTGTCCAGAGTCACCCTTGCCCCTTCCCAGCCCTCTTGGCTGCAGGATCCCAAAAGTTATCAGGGCTGCTGTGAGCAATGAGGAGGAACAGCCCTGTCTCGAGCCAAACACATTGCCACGGTGCTGGCAAGGAGTAAATGTGGATGATTTTTGCTGCAAATCCCGTTGAACTGATGCCTGGAGCACCCCAAACTTTGGGTAGGTCCTGGAGATGCTCCACTACAGACCTCAAAACCCAAAGCAGGCAGAGCAGATCCCTCAACACAGCCCTGATAACCCTTTTTTCCACCAGAAAAAAGCCACCAGACAGACACCTTCTCTAAAGCCCAGCCTACCCAAAGGTGTGCACAAAGCGAGGCAGCGAGGCTCGTGCCCGTGTTGGCACAATGTCCCAGCTCACGTCTCTGCTCTCCAGCATCCCACCATGAGCTGGTCCCTGGGGAGATGCAGCTGGAGGAAGGTCAGGGCTGGCTGGGAAATGCTGCTCCTCACAGCATGGATGGCACCACTGTCACTTTCCGCCCTTTTAGAGACTCAAAAAGGACCCAAACTGCCCTTCCCAGAACAGCCAACAAATCCAAGCTAACCTCTACAACATCAGGGCTTGCGTGAAGACCCCGGCTCAAAATTAAAGCCTCGCTAATTCAATTTATCTAAATTCAATTTGGAAATGGAAAGAGATCAGCGGAATTAAGGTGGCTTTAATGAGGAAGAAAAGCAGCAGCATGGAAATTCAATGCCACCAAAACCACCTGCAACCTCTGGCTAATTTGGATTAATGCCACAGACATGCCTCTGCTCCCCCCCGCAGCAAGGCCCGGAGGGAGGGTGAGCATCCCGTGCCTTGGGCAGGGCAGAGCTTGGTCCCCGAGCTCCCACCGCACACCGTCAGCTTTTCCTTTTCCAAAACCACAACCTCCTGGAGAGGGGCTTCTTCCAGCCACCACAGATGGTTTGCCCTCGCATCTGCCATTTGATGGCAGGGGTCGGTACCCACCTCTTCCTAACAGCGTGAAAAAGCCCTACTGGGAAGCAAAAAAAATAAATTGCAATCCAAATGGGTTGGGGGTGAAGGAACCAGGCTGGAGATCTTTCTCTGTGTGACCTAGATCACAAGTCTTGCTTGTAGCCCATGTTTTTTATTGAGTTAAATAATAGCAGCCCATAATACTATGTGATAGTCTCCTAAGTGGATTGAAGCCTCGAGCTTTATAGATTTCATGCTTCTTCTTAGTGCAATTTTATAGCGTGTTTCTCACCCCCTTTTTTTTTATTCAGCGTGTTACTTGATTAATTGGTATGAAATGTTAATCTTTATCCAACAATTCCTGAAACACAAACGCAGAGCTCTCCGTTTGTATTTCTTATTTACGGCCCTGTAGCTTGAGTGATTTCCAATTTACTGTGCTGCTATATTAGGTCAATATATAATACCTCGGGCCACTCCAGAAAGATTAACCAGAAGCGGATTCCCTTTCCAATCAAATAGTCACCGCTATAAATTAGAGTTTCTTTTACTGTGTTTGATTGCATTTCTGCCACTTTCCCTATCAAGTGCAATAAAACAAACACCCTCGGCAGCCCCGCCACTCCCCGGCGCCTAATCTTGTGAGACAAAGATGTGTAACCGCAGAATTTGGGAGACTCCGTGCCATATGTACGACTGGCTGCAGCTTCCACCTACACTCCTCCGAGTCTGTGGTTTGCTGTTTCCCCCTCGGTTACTGGAAAGAGTTTTCCCTGGTATAAATTTTTTCCATCTTGCATTTTACCTCCATGCAGGATTGCTAAGGATTTTTTTTTTGTTTGTTTGCATCGTGATTCCCACCTGGAATGTCTAAGGCTTTCTTTAAAACACAAAGGTGATGTGAAGACTTCAGCCACAAATTATTTTCCAAACTCTTTTCATCTCTAGTACACCCATGGTTAAAGTAAAATGCTAGAAAATATGAATTCTAGAAGTGCAAAATTGAGAAGACAGAGATTTCCATCTCTTTTTCTTTTTATCGTCAATTTTTTTCCACATGCCTCATGATTTTGACAGTCCTGACACAATATTTTTGCACACCCAAAGATGGCAAGGCTGCCTGATGCCATGACATCCAGACGCAGTCAAAATACCCTTTTCTTTGCACTTGAAAATCAAGACTGAAGCAGTCTGTGTACACTCACTATTCCAAAATTAGACTGCACATAAATTTAACATGTTCAAATAATGGGCTTGCATATGCAGACAGTCAAGCAAAAGGTATATTTTTCTATTACAAGTAACTTGTTAGACAAGATATTTCAGCTTCCTAAGATATTAATGGATACTCAGTAAAGGTCTTTTTAGAATGATAATACACTTAATTTTGTTTGCAGAGTCAGTAACAATTAAATCCCTTTTCGTATTACAAAGCATATGCCAATGTGACATGGTAGCAGCACCTCCCGGAGCAGCCCTATCCCAAGCTACGAACCAATATTTTCCTTCTTTGCTTCTTATTTGAATTGCAAAGAACAGTTTAAAAAAGAAAGCCGAGATCCTGAGGCATGCAGCCAGCAGCAAAACGAGGATTTTTTTGAGTCTACATGCCAACTATTTTCATGTGGGGCTGTGAAGGAGAACGCGGTTTTATGGCATCTCCAAATCTGGAGCAAAAAGCAAAGCAGCTATGGGACTAAATGCAGAATAAGATCCCACCATTCGAACTTGGCATTGACAAGAAGCAGCCCTGCATCCAACAGAACCACAACTGTTCCGTGCCAATGAGGGTCTGAGGGTCCTGGGGTGCAGGAGGAAGGTTCCATGGGGTGTCCCAGCTATGGACATTGCGATGGAGAGGCAGTGAACCGGGGCCTGCAGGGTTTTTTGTTTTTTTTTTTTTTTTTCCATGGGACAGACCCTTGCAGGAAGCATAAGCCAAGGCCACCACAATGGGCCAGAGAAATGCATTAGTCTTCCATGTGAAGACCTCTCTGTGATGATGGAGATTGGTCCACCTTCGGCATCTGTGAAGCCCTAAGGGGGTGCAAACACCATGTCTGAGATGACAGGTCGGTGGGGACAGCTCCAGATAGTTCTGGGAAATCTTGGATTAAGATGGGACAACCAGTTGAGAAAGGAAATGGTTTGAGCAGCCACATTTGAGGGATGCTGCGGAAGCTGGAAACTGGAGGAAAAAAGTGAAGTAACTCAACCACACAAAAATCATCGCCTAAAAGAGCAGTTGCTGGGTACAGCATGGCTACTAGGAAAATGGAGCAGCAAAACTAGTCTGTAGAAACTTCTAAGGAGTTACAGATAAGGAGTGAATGGACAGTTCAGGTTGTAGCGGAGATATTAACTCACTGGGAAGAAAACCTCAACTCTTTCCATCCAGGAGCTGTGCCATGGCTGGACCTCCCCATGCTCACATGTGGCTTTGGCATTGCAATGGGAAGATGTCACCCCACGTCCACCCCCCACCCCTCTCCACAGCCAGGGCTGAAGTTCACTACTAAAGAGTTGCGTGCCCTTGACAAAGCTTTTCATTGGAGAGTCAAGTTTGTGCAGTCCCGGTGGTGGCAGCCAAGGAGATTTAATTCCAAACACATTTACATTATTATGCAAATATTTGGAAATCATCAACTCCTTCACTTACCTACTAAGAGCTGAGTTAAGTGTTTCCATGGGAACACCAACTATTAACCATTATAGTTAATATTTTTATTCTGGTAGTGTCCAGAGAGCTCAATGAAGATTGAAGACAGCTTGTACAAGGTGCTGTACGAATGTGGAAGATGAAAAAGTCTCTTGTTGAAAGGCAAAGATTAATGTTTTATGAGCTTCAAAGTCAAGTACCTGGACTTGTAAAAACATGGCCAAATTTGCTTGCAACTAGTCCAGAAGCTTCTCCTACACCATTTAACCAAATCAAGAGCCCTATTCATACAGTTTTGCCTTAAATCCTATAGCATTTCACGGTCAGATAGAGGCCTTAGTGACTATCCCAGCACAATCCAGCCCCATAATATCAACCCAGTTCTAGGGACGTGAGAATCCCTCCCTATGCCTCTAATACTTAGCTGAGTACAAATTTAAGTTAAAGACATGTGAGATTAGCAGTGGTGAGGTCATGGGGGTGGGCAGGACATCATCAAGGGGATCCTGAAAATCAAAGGGGTTGATTGCTCCCTTCCACATGTGGTCAAAAGACAAGTCTGGACTCAAAAGACCATAAAAACCACAAGATTTTTGAGAAGAAATGAATGCACTTTGGGTTGGTTTTTTTTCCCCCTCAGGTTTCAAGTTCACAGCCATAGCCAGGTTTCAAGCACCTTTGAAATTTATCTGAAGAGAGTGACCAGAGCAGAAGCTGCCATCCCACCTAACCTCTGGATGGTGGTGATGCTCACAGACGTGGAGGTGCCAGACTGGAAACCTCCTCCCCACTGCCACAGGCTCTCCTGCCCATCTTCCACGCCAGATGGCAGGAACAAGACCTGGTTGATCCTCCTCCTTCATCTTTTTTCCTCCCAATATATTTCTGCACTTGCTTTTTTCTTTTCTTTCCTTTTTTTTTTTTCCCCTCATGTGTAATGAGGCTTACCCAGCTGAGACTGATCCACCTTTCCCAGCATCACAGCGATAGAAAAGCACAGCTCTAAAGGCAGCATGTTCCTGGATGGGTTACTCCGAAAGATTCTCCAAAAGGTAGCTTCAAAATCCAGCCTATAGAGACAATGGTGTGACACAAGGTCTGTGTCTCCATGGGGAACCTCAGAGGGGTCCAAAACCCAACGAGATTGAACATACAGAGCTCGTGGTGTGGCTGTCCAAGCCTGCTACATCCCCAAGCCATCAATGCGGTGGTTTCCTGCCCCCATGAACTCCCCCAAGGCAGCCTGTAAAGCAATAAATCATCAGAGGTAGAAGATGCACTTCATTTTCCCACTCTGCATTGTGAACCTGTTTTGCCTTTAAAAGGACAAGACTTCAAACAAACACAACAAGTCAGGAATGATTATCTCAAATCACCGTCTCCTCCCCCTCACCCGGGCCAGATCAGGCTGACTTGGGAGTACGAGATCAAAACTGGAAGGCAATGCTCTTGCTATAAAAGCCTGTGCAATTTTAAATGATTGACAGGACCGTGGGAATCTGTTTAAATCGTAAGAATCAAACACCACACAAATAAATTTTAAGTTTTGAATGAATGCAACCAACTCTCCTCTTTGCTATTGAGCAGAAATTTGAAAGGCGCTTGAAGGGGCTCATTTGCACAGGATGATGGAGCGACAGCGACACAAAACCTTGTGATATTTGCTCCTCTCCCTTTCCTGATACCCAAAAATAAACACAACCTCATCCTGAAAAACTCCCACCGCAACGCTCTGCCTTGCAACTGCCAGAGAAACAGAAGCTGGCAATTTTTCCAACTTTTTTTTCAATGTTTTGTTTAAAATGTCAACATGCATTCATGAAAACTGCAGCCACCATTGCTGAAGAACAGATAAGGCTTGCTCTAAATGGGTGGCTTTGGTGGCATGTGTCGCTCCCCATGCCACCCCTCTTGCAGAGACCAGCCTCCTACCCACTGTTTCTGCAGCAGGGTTCATTAAAGAAATGGGCACCAGCATTGCCAGCAACTTCCACCGTGGCAGCTCGGTCGCAATGATGGGAGCTGCTGAGCTGTCCTTGCAGGAGGCAACACTTCCACGTCTGCTCCAAGTGCTGCTGTCTCAACCCATGAGACCTGCGAGACAGCACACAGCCCCAGCCTTTCTGGTCAGCACCTTCTGACCTTCTCTGTGCCAGGACTAGAGGGCTGCAGTGCAACACAATGGCTTTTCAGAAGATGCTCGACCCAGTTGGGTTCATTAGGGAACAGATGCTGTCCATCCCAAATGCTATGAGTGCAATGAGTTGAGCCAGGCAGCACTAACCCACGCAAAGACAATTAGGGCAACGAATGTCCCTGGATCTCAAGGAGGAGGAAAACACAGACAGCACCTGGAGGTCCACCTTGAACGTGGCCTCCAAAAAGTGTCTTTCTAGGGAAGAGGGATGTGTTGGAGCATCCAAAGGAGACATCACACCTCTTGTCACCCACAAGTGCCAACCCTTGTCCCAGGACAGGTGATGACACTCCTATTTGGCATCCCAAACTTTGGCGCTGAGACACCCAAGTCCAGCACTCATTGATGAGCTGAACTATAGAAATGCTGGTCCCAACTGGTGTCACACAGACACCAAGAAGAAAAGCAACTCATTTCTGTACAGACTGAGCTCCTCTTGCTTTCAAGAGCTGGTTTAGACATTGGCTGGGAAGGATGGGATGGTCTTTTCAAAAAAAATCGCCAGTACATGTATGTTTGCAGGAGGAAAAAGAAGGTCTTACCTGTTTCTCCCCATATTGGCAAATATTCATCCTGCTGTATGTCTAGCATGATTTCCAGTCCATTGCCTGTCCCACCTTTAACCGTAGTAAGAAGAGGCCGTCCTTCTTCTCCTGAGTTAAACATGTAGCATTTCCCATATTTTGTAAACACCTGTGAGAGGAGAAGAGAGAATATAATATTTCCCATATAATGAACAACTCTTCCCACCCAAACGCAGGCAGAGGGATGAGAAACGGCCACACGCTGCAGCTTGAAAGGAAATGTCTGCAGATAAATCTAATCTGGTTTAATCATTTAGCATATTGTGTTCTCCTTACAGAAAATAAAAGATGGAAGAGAGGAAAGGAAAGCTGTTTTAGAGCAATGAACAAATGTCTTCAGCAGCTCACTGGAGTCACATCGTGTTAAGTCTCTGAGAAACACACGTACATGCTGTGTTTGAGCTTGTACTAAAATATAATCAATTCACTGTTTTTGTGTGAGGCATCTCAGTCCACCACCGCTGCTTGCTCATGGCTGCAGACCTAGAGCTGCGCTCATCCCCAAAGGATGGAAACACCAGCACTGAAGCCCACGCTTACTCCATGCTCATCCAGCTGCTGAATATCAAACCTCGTAGACACAGTTCATGCCCACTGCTTTCCACCCAAAGGGAGCAATGCGAATGACGCCTGTGCTCTCCCGACACAAAAAAATACAATATCCCGTTAATTCCTCACTCTACCACTACCTGGCAAATAGCAGGAGTTGAAAACACTTGGGCAAATGAGGAAAGATTTCCTCCGTCACTTTTGCTTTTCTTTAGTCTCATTTGGGCCTGTCTCTTGAAAGAAACTCTAGGCAAAGCGCAGGTGAGGGCTTCCAGGCCACCACCAGCTCTGCAAAGCAGGGCTGACATGGGCTTCCAAGCGGGGTTGGACATGGGTTTCCAAGCAGGGTTGGACATGGGTTTCCAAGCGGGATTGGACATGGGTTTCCAAGTGGGGTTGGACACAGGTTTCCACGTGGGGTTGGACATGGGTTTCCAAGCAAGGTAGCTCTTGCTGGGGCGGCAGAGATATGACATCTTTGATCATGGTGCATTGATGGTCTTGGGCATTGACCTGTCCTGCGCTCAGCCTTCCCCCGAACTGGAAGAACACATGGAAAACCGAAGATTAACATACAACAAGTCCCTCCAATGCCTAGCACTGACAGACTGAGGGACATGCAGATGTGCAGAACTTCTTCCGATAGTAAAAGAGGATAAAATGGCTCACAGCCATTTAGAAATCCCCCAACCATTGCATGTGGTGAATTCTGACAAGCACCAGCATGAAATCCGGAGCATGAGTTGTCTTTGAGTCACTCTGCTGCTTTGCAGCTCCAGAAAGTCCAGGGTTTGCAATCAGCAAGCAACCGGCAAACACCAGTAATGAATATTCAGAGTGAAGGGAGCCCAACACCAAGCGGCACGCTGGCTGCAGTCCCATCAGAAATCACAAGCTGCTAAAGCAGTTGCTGAGATCATACGACCCCAAGATGATTCATAAAACTAAACAGAAGCTGGAGTCATCAGCGATTTATTCCCCTCAAATATTGACATATGCCTTATAATCACAGCATCAGGGAAGCAGGTGAAGAAAGAGAAAAAATGAAATCATTCAAGTTTAAAACCTCCAATTGGAGCAAAAAGGATGCGGAGAATATGAAGTGTTTGGAGGAAATAAAGATGCCCTTTAAAAAAGATTTTATATCCAAGTGAAAATCCCATTTTAATACTTGACTGACCTATTAAACCATTCAGGCTGGAAAGATAAGCTGAACAACAGGGAGCCTGTGTTAGCAGCCAGTGCCTGTAGATGGGTTTTCCCAGATAGGCTTTGAAGGCAGAAGTCAAAAATATCTAATTAGGATAGTTTAAAATCCAGCAAGAAGAAAACTTGCATTAGTGAAAATCACGGGAAAACAAGCAAGCTTATATCGAAAGCAACAGCGCAACGTAAATGCTGAATAAGGATCTGGATGCTGATGTACCCAGTGCAGTTTTTAGTCAAATAAATTCAGGCAATTTTATGGGGTTTTTTATACAGCCCTTTGCAGCTGTAAAAATTTAAGTGTAAAACCCCCAGTTAGGGCATGTTTATGCAACAAACACGATCTAAAGTGACAGGGGCCCGAGGCTCACTTCAGCTGCATGTCTGGGACCCCAATCCCAGAAAAAGAAATCAAATGGTGACTTGAAAAGGAAGGGACGTTCCTCCAACCCCTCCGCTCTACTGTCAGCACGCAACCATCAAAGTCCACGAAAGGTTCATCTGCCATGACCTTGGCAGATGTTTGTCTTGTGTAGTAGGAGAAGATGGGCAACATAACATGGGATGTGTTGACACACGTATAGATGAAATGCAACTGCTTCCCAGCACCACATCTGCTCCTGAGTAGTGGCAACCCCCAGGGACCACCTGAGGCCCAGCTTAAATTCAGGTGCTGCTTCCATCATCTGCATCAGTCCTAGGATCCTGCAAGGAAATGTTTCCGAGCAAGCCTGATGATTTTCTGCTGCTCTTTAGAAAAGAATCATTTAGGTTGGAAAGGACCTTTAAGATCATTGAGTCCAATTGTTAACCTAGCACTACCAAGTCCACCACTAAACCATGTCCCTAAGCGCCACATCTACAAGTCTTTTAAATACCTCCAGGGATGGTGACTCCACCACCTCTCTGGGCAACCTGTTCCAATGCCTGACCACTCTTTTGGTGAAGAAATTTTTCCTAATATCCAATCTAAACCTCCCCTGGCACAACTTGAGGCCATTTCCTCTTGTCCTTTCACTAGTTACTTGGGAGAAGAGACCAACACCCACCTCACCACAACCTCCTTTGAGGTAGTTGTAGAGAACGATCAGGTCTCCCCTCAGCCTCCTCTTCTCCAGGCTAAACACCCCCAGTTCCCTCAGCTGCTCCCATCAGACTTGTGCTCCGGAACTTTCACCCTTTGTTGCCCTTCTCTGGACAACACGCTCCGGCACCTCAATGTCCTTCTTGTACTGAGGGGCCCAAAACTGAACACAGAACTCGAGGTGCGGCCTCACCAGAACCGAGTACAGGGGGATGATCACTGCCCTGGTCCTGCTGGACACACCATTTCTGATACAAGCCAGAATGCTCTTGGCCTTCTTGGCCACCTGGGCACACTGCTGGCTCATGTTCAGCCGGCTGTTGACCAACACCCCCAGGTCCTTTTCCTCCAGGCAGCTTTCCAGCCACTCTGCCCCAAGCCTGCAGCGTTGCCTGGGGTTGTTGTGACCCAAGTGCGGGACCCGGCACTGAGCCCTGTTGAACCTCGTGCAGTTGGCCTCAGCCCATGGATCCAACCTGTCCAGATCCCTCTGTAGAGCCTGCCTACCCTCAAGCAGATAAACACAGCAAGCACAGATCCTCATTAAGGCTCCTGGTGCATATCCACCCTTTCATCTCTGCAAATCAGGCAGTTACTTACGGCTTTGTACACCCAAATAACACACCAGAGCCATGACTGGGATATGATGGAGAACATGAACACTTGTCCTAACAAAGAATCTGGCATCTTTGCTGAAGTACTCAGAGCTAGCAAACAGCACAGAAGCTCTGGGGTAGGGTCACCAGGCTTAGTGGCTAAGCAAAGAACCAGTGCACAAGAGGAGACCAACAAGGGATACAGCAGCAAAGAGCATAGACCAGGAGAAGACTTACAGAGCAAAACAGCTGGGGAAGAGGACCTAACGCCAGACACGATCGGGGCTTTTGATTCCTTTGGACCAGCCTGAGCCCAGTTTCATGCACTGGGTGCCCATTTGGGCTGGAGCACATCTTCCCACTAAGTTGCATCCACAAGGAGCTGTGCCCAGGTGCTCCAAGATGTCTCCTCAATGCAAACCAAAGGACAGTAAGTGGGGACAGTTGGGAGATATGCTCCCAAAACACACTCCTGATCCAACCAAACCCCATGTAGATGCCTCCACTCAAGGTTTGAGCCGGCTGCACGCTGGTCCCACTGCTCACTTCCAGTAGCCCTCACTGGGAGAACACCACCAGGGCTACAAGGACCAAAGCCTGAAAGCACAGAGAATTGAAAATCAAAGAGAATAAACTGAGGATGAAGAAATGAGAGCTTTTCCCTGCAGGACAGAGCTGCCTGCAGGAACTCCATGGGAAAGGCAGCTGTGAGCCATGAGCAGTGTTAATGC